>NC_092726.1:108948967-109256467 GCF_047496885.1 Scyliorhinus torazame
GGGATTAGTTTGGGGATTGACACTGGGCTACGGGGAGGGTGGGGCAGGGGGATTAGTTTGGGGAAAGGGACAGGGCTATGGGGAGAGAGTGGGGCAGTGGGATTAGTTTGGGGCTTGACACAGGGCTATGGGGAGAGTGGGGCAGTGGGAAAAGTCTGGAGATTCATACAGGACAATGGAGGGGGGGAGTAGGGCAGCGTGATTAGTTTGTGGACTGATACAGGACGATGGGGAGGGAGTCGAGCAGTGGGTTTAATTTGCGGCATGATGCATGGCTTTTGGGAGTGAGCCGAGCAGTGGATTTAGTTTAGGGATTGATACAGGGCTATGGGGGAGCGCGCGACAGTAGGATTAGTTTGTGGATTGATACCGGGCTATGGGAAGGGAGTCGAGCAATGGGATTAGTTTGGGGATTGATACAGGTCAATGAAGAGGGAGCGGGGCAGTGGAATTAGTTTGGGGATTGATACAGGGTTATGGGGAGAGAGTGGGACAGCGGAATTAGTTTGGGATTGATACAGGGCTATGGGGAGAGAGCAGGGCAGTGGGATTAGTTTGGGGATTGATACACGGCCATGGGGAGGGAGTCGAGCAGTGGCTTTAGTTTGGGGATTGATACAGGTCAATGGGGAGCGAGTCATGCAGTGGGACTAGTTTGTGGAGTGATACATCGCTATGGAGAGGGAGTCGAGCAGTGGGTTTAGATTGTAGATTGATACAGGTCTATTGGGGAGAGTTGGGCAGTGGGATTTGTTTGTGGATTGATACAGGGCTATGAGGAGAGGGTGGGGCAGTGGGATTAGTTTGGGATTGATACAGGGCTATGGGGAGAGAGCGGGGCAGTGGGATTAGTTTGGGATTGATACAGGGCTATGGGGAGAGAGCGGGGCAGTGGGATTAGTTTGAGGATTGACACAGGGCTATAAGGAGAGAGTTGGGCAGTGACATTAGTTTGTGGATTGATCCAGGGCTATGGAGAGAGAGCGGGGCAGTGGGATTAGTTTGTGGATTGATCCAGGGCTATGGAGAGAGAGCGGGGCAGTGGGATTAATTTGTGGATTGATCCAGGTCTATGGAGAGAGCGGGGCAGTGGGTTTAGTTTGTGGATTGATACAGGGGTATGGGGAGAGAGTGGGGCAGTGGGATTAGTTTGAGATTGTTACAGGGCTATGGGGAGAGAGTGGGGCAGTGGGATTAGTTTGGAATTGTTACAGGGCTATGGGGAGAGAGTGGGACAGTGGGGTTAGTTTGGGATTGATACAGGGCTATGGGGAGAGAGCGGGGCAGTGGGATTAGTTTGAGGATTGACACAGGGCTATATGGAGAGAGTTGGGCAGTGACATTAGTTTGTGGATTGACCCAGGGCTATGGAGAGAGAGCGGGGCAGTGGGATTAGTTTGTGGATTGATCCAGGGCTATGGAGAGAGAGCGGGGCAGTGGGATTAGTTTGTGGGTTGATCCAGGTCTATGGAGAGAGCGGGGCTGTGGGTTTAGTTTGTGGATTGATACAGGGGTATGGGGAGAGAGTGGGATTAGTTTGAGATTGTTACAGGGCTATGGGGAGAGAGTGGGGCAGTGGGATTAGTTTGGGATTGTTACAGGGCTATGGGGAGAGAGTGGGACAGTAGGGTTAGTTTGGGATTGATACCGCGCTATGGGGAGATGGTGGGACAGTGGGGTTAGTTTGAGATTGTTACAGGGTGTTGTGAAAACTCAGAAGAATATGACATTTGAAACATGAAAGTAACACTGAGAATGCCTGAGGCTTTTAAATGAAAGGGAGAAGTCCCACAGGGGGTTAAAAGCAGCAGCCTGTTTTCAACGCAGCAACTTCACAGAGGGAAGAAAACAGATAGGAGCTTTATTTTAATTCACAAGTTAGAAAAGACATTTGATTGATTTAAAAACTCTTAAAGTTATGTGATAGGGAACAGTATTTCACAAATCTTTAAGTAATGAATTATTTTATTGAACAATTAGGTAAAGCAGCCAGAATCTGAAGTAAAAGATGAGGAACAACTGTTAAGTGTGAAAAGTTGCTGACACTGGTAATAAAGTGAAACAACTGATTTACAAATTAAGAAAACTAGAAGGTGACAAGGTTACATTATAACGTACATCACATTTGAAGTTAAAACCCTTTGGAAGATGGCCAAAGCAGATAAAGTTAGAGTCAGGGGGAATAACCCGAACATGACATTAGCTTCACCTGAAGATGACCCGGGTCGAATCTGAGAAAACTCATTGAAAAATTCATAAAACCAAAAGGGTGCGAACTAAGGCACAGACAAATTTATGACATGTCAAGCAAAGCGAGAAAGGTCCAGTCCAGAATGGCGAGCTGGTGAGGATGAAGCTGCGCTGTCGCTGTTGAAGCAGCGCCTCGCTTCTAAACTGTTAAAGCTATCGGACTGTCAAGCAGGCAGTCTGAAGGGTGCCAGGTGCAGAGGTTAAGGGGCCCCAAATGCCTATAAAAACTCGGGAAAATGAGCAAATAATCAGAGAATCTTCCTCGGTGATGGGACAAGCAACATCGACAGACCGAGCAGCCCAGAGAAGTCAGCAGAAGACCAAAAGCTGAAGAAAACTGATTGTCAAGAGAGACTTGAAAGTCTGCAACTGGTCCGAACAAGAAAAGATCTTTCTCCCTTTCTGTAAAAGTGGTTATTCTCTTTTAACTTGAAAATAAAGTTAAGTTCAAATTGATGACCTGAAGGAGTGGTTATTACTATTTTCTTTAAAAAATTTACTTTACTTCACTTAGCAAGCTGGACCCGTGTGTAAGTTACTAAGTGGTAAATAAATAAAGTCCTTCTACGAAGATACGGGTTATACCGTGGGATAACCAGGGTAGCACGGTAGCATTGTGGATAGCACAATTGTTTCACAGCTCCAGGGTCCCAGGTTCGATTCCGGCTTGGGTCACTGTCTGTGTGGAGTCTGCACATCCTCCCCGTGTGTGCGTGGGTTTCCTCCGGATGCTCCGGTTTCCTCCCACAGTCCAAAGATGTGCAGGTTAGGTGGATTGGCCATGATAAATTGCCCTTAGTGTCCAGAATTGCACATAGTGTTGGGTGTGGTTGCTGGGCTATGGCGATAGGATGGAGGTGTGGACCTTGGGTAGGTTGCTCTTTCCAAGAGCCGGTGCAGACTCGATGGGCCGAATGGCCTCCTTCTGCACTGTAAATTCTATGAATCTATGAATTTATGAATAACTTTAAACGCTAGTTTGATCCGAATAGCACTCGCCAAAGTCTGCGTAAGAGTCGGGGAGTGAGAATCCCCAGAATAAATTGACCCCTTTTTTGGTATAGAGGGAATTCTAATAGTGGTGAGGTAAACACTACATGGCGCCCAAACCTGGTTGATTTTGAAAGTTGAAAGTTTGTGGGGCTTCAGGGCCCAGCGGGTCATTCTAAATTACTCCATGGCACCCGGCGTGGAGGCCTAGAATATTCGAAGTTTCTAGGTTGGACCGCCTAGAATATTGGAAGTTTCTAGTTGAGCGGGGCCGCCTAGAATATTGGAAGATTCTAGTTGAGCGGGGCCGCCTAGAATATTAGAAGTTTCTAGGCGAGGGGAGGCTAGACTATTGGAAGTTTCTAGTTTAGCGGGGCCGCCTAGAATATTGGACGTCTCTCGGCGAGGCGAGGCTAGAATATTAGAAGTTTCTGGTTGAGCGGGGCCGCCTGGAAGATTAGTAGTTCCTCGGCGAGCAAACTATACCGGCCGAGTTTAGTTTGATAAGTCATGGGTGATTGACTTCGAAGGATTCTGTAGGATCTTGGGACATAAAACTCAGTTGGGTGCGAGTGTTAGTAGACTAGAAGATACGAACCCTGAGTAAACATCTGCAGGACGGCTTGGTAACTCGTACCGAGTGCCCTGCATCCAACTGGTAGAAGTAGGCCAGAAATAAATCCTCCTTGGAGTCAGGCAGATTGTGAGGATAGAACCTGGAGCGATAGGGACGCCTAGAAACTTTGCGGACCGATAAATCGACCCTTAACGAACACAGGAGGATAGTGCCTTAGGTACATTTGAGATAACTGCCCACAACGGGTACGTATCCCTTAATTTCAGATCGTGACTGAAAGGGACCGCCAGTCGCAGTTATAACTAAATATAGTTTAAAAATCCGAAAAATGGCAATTAGTGTAATCCTCTTGCCCTGGAATGCGGGCGAGAGAGATGGAGCAATGGAACAAAAGTGGGGAGAATTAAAGAAGCAGAGGAAACCTTGGGAGAAAGTGATTGATCAGGAGGGTGACATATCATTCTTTGTAAGGGTGCCTAGAGCCCTGCCGAGTAGAGATCCGATCGGGATTCTGACAGCATTGTGTAAATTTGCGTTTGAAAGAGAAGCTGAATCACTAGTTCTGTTCGGACCCAAGCAGAAGCAAGCAGCTGCTCAAGTGGACAAGATATACTCTAGATTGGTTAACATTTTTGATCAGGACAATATGAAAGAAATAACTCAAATTCCTAGTGAATACAAAATTAAGTCAAAACTGACAAAGAACAAGAACAAAAATGTACAGCACAGGAACAGGCCTTTCGGCCCTCCAAGCCCGTGCCGACCATGCTGTCCGACGAAACTACAATCTTCTGCACTTCCTGGGTCCGTATCCTTCTTTCCCATCCTATTCATGTATTTGTCAAGATGCCCCTTAAATGTCACTATCGTCCCTGCTTCCACCACCTCCTCCGGTAGCGAGTTCCAGGCATCCACTACCCTCTGTGTAAAAAACTTGCCTCGTACATCTACTCTAAACCTTGCCCCTCTCAACTTAAACCTATACCCCCTAGTAATTGACCCCTCTACCCCGGGGAAAAGCCTCTGACTATCCACTCTGTCTATGCCCCTCATAATTTTGTAGACCTCTATCAGGTCGCCCCTCAACCTCCTTCGTTCCAGTGAGAACAAACCGAGTTTATTCAACCGCTCCTCATAGCTAATGCCCTCCATACCAGGCAACATTCTGTTAAATCTCTTCTGCACCCTCTCTAAAGCCTCGACATCCTTCTGGTCGTGTGGCGACCAGAATTGAACACTATACTCCAAGTGTTGCCTAACTAAGGTTCTACACAGTTGTAACATGACTTGCCAATTCTTATACTCAATGCACCGGCCAATGAAGGCAAGCATGCCGTATGCCTTCTTGACTACCTTCTCCACCTGTGTTGCCCCGTTCATTGACCTGTGGACCTGTACTCCTAGATCTCTCTGACTTTCAATACTCTTGAGGGTTCTACCATTCACTGTATATTCCCTACCTGCATTTGACCTTCCAAAATGCATAACCTCACATTTGTCCGGATTAAACTCCATCTGCCATCTCTCCGCCCAAATCTCCAAACAATCAAAATCCTGCTCTATCCTCTGACAGTCTGCATCGCTATCCGCAATTCCACCAACCATTGTGTCGTCTGCAAACTTACTAATCAGACCAGTTACATTTTCCTCCAAATCATTTATATAGACTACAAACAGCAAAGGTCCCAGCACTGATCCTTGTGGAACACCACTGGTCACCGCCCTCCAATTAGAAAAGCTTCCTTCCATTGCTACTCTCTGCCTTCTATGACCTAGCCAGTTCTGTATCCACCTTGCCAGCTCACCCCTGACCACGTGTGTCTTCACCTTTTGTACTAGTCTACCATGAGGGGCCTTATCAAAGGCCTCACTGAAGTCCAGATAGACAACATCCACTGCCCTACCTGCATCAATCATCTTTATGACCTCCTCGAAAAACTCTATCAAGTTAGTGAGACACGACCTCCCCTTCACAAAACCATTCTGCCTCTCACTAATACGTCCATTTGCTTCCAAATGTGAGTACATCCTGTATCGAAGAATTCTCTCCAGTAATTTCCCTACCACTGAAGTAAGGCTCACCGGCCTGTAGTTCCCTGGATTATCCTTGCTACCCTTCTTAAACAGAGGAACAACATTGGCTATTCTCCAGTCTCCGGGACATCACCTGAAGACAGTGAGGATCCAAAGATTTCTGTCAAGGCCTCAGCAATTTCCTCTCCAGCTTCCTTCAGTATTCTGGGGGAGATCTCATCAGGCCCTGGGGACTTATCTACCTTAATATTTTTTAAGACAACAAACACCTCGTCTTTTTGGATCTCAACGTGACCCAGGCTATCTGCACACCCTTCTCCACACTCAACATCAACCAATTCCTTCTCTTTGGTGAATACTGATGCAAAGTATTCATTTAGTACCGCGCCTATTTCCTCTGGCTCCACACATAGATTCCCTTGCCTATCCTTTAGTGGGCCACCCCTTCCCCTGGCTACCCTCTTGCTTTTTATGTACGTGTAAAAAGCCTTAGGATTTTCCTTAACCCTCTTTGCCACTGAATTTTCGTGACCCATGTAATCTCTGCTGTAGCTCCGGATTTAATTTGTGAGCTAATACCCCCGATATTCCTCCTCCTAATTTCCTAATGACCAAAGGAGTCTAGAAGGCAGTTGCAAAACACTGAGAAGCTAGAAATGGAGGAAGATGAGGAATCAGTGTTAGAATCAGAAGGCGCTGAAAAAACAGTGGGGCTGCAAACAAGTGCGTTACGTGAAAAGAGAAGTGAAAAGGAACAGATGGAAATGTAATAAATCCTGCACCAAGGAGGAAAGCAAATACAATTAGTGGCAGGGGATTGTGTGAATGCCAAAGAGATTGTGCAGGTGAATCCTTCCAATAAGGAGGGGACATTAGGAGCAGGAATATCGGGAGTATTAGCTCACAAATTAAATCCGGAGCTACAGCAGAGATTAAATGAGGCAAAAAAATTCCTGGATAAGAGAGGCTTATCAGAACGGAGGTTTCTCAATTTTTGTCAGAATACATAAAGCTCTGTAGAATAGAGAGGCACGATCGCAGTGGATAAATGAGTGTCTGTGTGCTTGATAAGGATTTGTGAAGTTTCCTTTGGTGTTTCTAGTTTTTAAATGTTGTATTTTTGAAAAAAACACGAATTTCACATCAATTGGAAGTTATAAATGGCAAGCAGAAATGTGATCAGTATTATGTGGCAGCAAATTAGTATGTTCAGAACTAAATTGGTCTTAGCTTAAACACAAAACGAAGTTTTACTCGCAAGCAGCCATAGCTCTGTGCAGGAAACTACTTTGAAACTAACGCATTGAAATTGACACGGTAGCAGAAGGACTGAAGTTTAGAATGTTAAATGCATTGAAGAAGGAGCTTTAGGGAAAGAATATATTACACCAAAAGTTAGATTAGGAGAATTACTTGCAGTATCATGGAAATAAGAATCTGGTGGCAGGAAAATATTTAATCAAGATAGGTACTGGGAAGATTGGGATATTGAAACCGATTGATAACATGGAGGAAATAAAGAAACAGAAAGAGAAAAGTATTTGAAGTGATGATGCATGGCGAGCGAAAGAAGTGTTTGACATTCTTCGAATCTCACTCAGGGGTGCAATGATAGAAGTAGGAGGCTTAACCGGCCTTAATTGTATGATTTGTGCACATGAGAAAAAACCCACACCAGTAAAGAAAGAAAAAAGAAAGAGATGGTGGCAAAGGAAATCCGGAAGTCCTGGAGAGGGCACTTCTGGAATATCCAGACAAGAATAGAAAACATAAATTAAAAAAATAATAGGGCCCTCTCCAACTTTAACCTGTTCATTTGATTTTTCAGATGGAGAGAATGCCACATACCCATTTGTTTGGAAAGAGAAAAAGAACTCCAATCAAGAGGGAAATAAGAATCAGGGTTGAAAAAGGAATGAAAGTAATTAGGACAAAGAGGAAAATAGATTGGTTAAATGGGGGGGGGGGCAACGATATTAATGGGTATTACAGTAATTAGTTTGGGATTATTAATATGGTTAATTGCGTTAGGAAAGTCAGGTGAAATAATGGGATATGGAAACATATACACCAGATTGAAACACAGAGAAAACATAATAAAAAAAAGAATACACAAATATTTAATTATAACGGAGGAAATCATTAATTTTCAGGACATTCAGCAGATTAGACTGAACAACAGTATGTTGGAATGAAGAGAGAGCGCCAGTAACAACATGTTCAGTAAAATGTGGGGAGCACTTACAAACAGTCTGGGATCCATACTGAACCTATCAGACAGATTGCATATTTTTAAACAGTATGCGGGAAAAACTAATGATACTCAATGGGACCCCGAGAAAGGGAAAATTAAGATCGGAAATGCATTACAGAATAAAACCACAACTAGGATTGATTTGGGACACGATTTGATAGATGTGGATTTAAAAATTAAAGGAACAATTAAAACAGTAATTAAAATTATAACAAATCCATTTAAATGGTTTTGTACAATGTTAACCTGGATTCTAAACAATTGGCACTTGTTTGTATCAACAGCAGGAGAAATGATCATCGCTGCATAGCTATGGAAATTGGGAATTTTAAAATTGTGTAGGATTTTATACTGCAAATGTTGCAATAAAAGTGCTCAAAGAAGAGAGAGAAGAATGATACAATTGGCCGCATATTTGAGGAAAGTAAATGATAAAACCAGGAAGAAATCATCCCGGTTTAGAAATGAGCCACAATATCAAATAATTGCTTAGGAGTGAAATCTCCGGTCACCAGCTCTGGCTGGACATGTGTCCTGAGAGCCAGCTGATGGGTGATCTGAGGTCTCCACGGGATGTGTATTGCATGATGGATTTATTGAGGGTCTCGACAGGTAACATGTCGCTGACGAGGAACCCTTCAGTTTAAAGAAAATAATGAGAAAACAATGGCACAGAAGACCATTAAAAAAAAAAATAACTTAACGCAGCAATATATTATGCTTGATGTTGCGACGGGGAATATATGACAAATGTATTCAACGTAGTTTCCTTGAGGCATTATGATAGTTCTTTTGAAAAAAATGTTATGTATCTCGTACAATACTGTTATTTATGTATGTGAGAAGAAAAGAAAAACAAGATGGCTGAAGCAAGGCCTGACATGACTTGATATATGTGATATCTACTGATAACGGGAGAATCCTGAATGATGATGGTTTGTTGTTTAAAGGAAGAATTGGCACTGTGAAAATAACGACAGACTGCAGCAGGTCAGGAGGAGCGTGTCCAGCAACAAGCGGGCAGTGAGGTCTGTCAAAACCGTGAATTATTATAGGTCACCAGTATGAGTTAGACGCGATAAATGGGTATATAAGGATGGGCATAAGCTAAAAGTTTTCGGAAAGATTTGGGAAAAGTGGTGGGACATCCCTTTAACTCTCAGGACTGAGAAAAGAACAGAGCAGAATCCAGCATGTTTTTCACTGAAGGCTTACAAGACGCAACCGTTTGAACAGATATTGATGAATCAGCCACTGCAGGGGCTGAGAGTTGTTTTCTCGGTAGTGGGGTTAGGTAACAGAAGAATCCCACCAAGTTTGACAGGGTTTATAATAGAAGTATTTAATTGATAATTTCTAATATGTGTGTGTTAGGTATTGAAATTGAAATGTATTAAAAATAGTTACAAATGTTAACTTCAATAGCACCCTGGTCAGACCAGGATTTGAACTGTCAATGTTATATTTTATCTTTATTCATAGAATTGTAATAGTTGTTGAAATAATTATGTAATGCGGGAACACACAAACAGTTGTGTGAGTAGTTGCTTGACGACATGTTGAGATAGGACTTATTCTTTTGAAATTTTGTATTTTAATTGGAAGGATTTCATGTTTATCTGGAAACGGATAAAATCATGGTTCGAAATGAAGCCAGTGGATTCGACTGGCTCACGCCTCAACCTGCTGGATGCATTAAATGTTTCAGAAGTAGTATTAGAAACGTGGTTTTCACCACTTTAGTATGGCTGTGTGGTAACTGTTATCAAGTAAGGTATAAACCTCATGCCCTTAAGGACATGATAACAGAGGACAGGAATCTTAGTGAGTCATGGCAATCAGTTTCGATAGGATGTAGCGCGAATGGCCACGTCCCAGTTGGTTTAGAGACATTTTACAAAGTCATGAGAGATATCCGGGGATAGAGGCAGGTACAAAGACACCTTTTAGATTGACGAAGACTGGGTGGAAATGGTTAATACATGATATAGCCGTTTATGCGACCGGTGAGGAACGCAAGGCGATTTGGATGCCAAGGGAATGGGATTCTCGCACGCCAGCAATAAATAGACGACCTTTTTGGTTGCTGTTGGATTAAGAGGCTTACTGATCCTAAGGGACATGAGGAGGCTTATCCGGTGCTGCTATCCCAAGGAAGTAAAAGGCTTTGGTGATAGTGGAACACGTGTCAAAGAACTATTGTGTTGCCTTATTGGACGGCGGCCACTTTGATTCAAAGTAATTACAATCAAGGTATAACTGCTCTACCAACACTGGTGTGAGAAATGGAAATTTGCAAAAAAATTAAAATAAGGCAATTGGCTGTTGATACAATGATTAGGGGGATAAATATTGGATGGGATATGTCATGTTTCAAATATCAAGAGGGGGTGTTGTGAAAACTCGGAAAAATATGACATTTGAAACATGAAAGTAACACTGAGAATGCCTGAGGCTTTTTTATGTAAGGGAGAAGTCCCACAAGGGGTGAACAGCAGCAGCCTGTTTTCAGCGCAGACAACTTCACAGAGGGAAGAAAAATGAGCTTCATTTTAATTCACAAGTTGGAAAAGACATTTGATTGACTTAAAATCTCTTAAAATTATATGAAGGGGAACAGTATTTCACAAATCTTTAAGCAGTGAATTATTTTATTGAACAATTAAGAAAAGCAGCCAGAATATAAAGTATAAGATGAGGAACAACTGTTAAGTGTGAAAAGTTGCTGACACTGGTAATAAAGTGAAACAACTGATTCACAAATTAAGAAAACTAGAAGGTGCCAAGGTTACATTATAACGTACATCACATTTGAAGTTAAAACCCTTTGGAAGATGGCCAAAGCAGATAAAGTTAGAGTAAGTGGGGAGAACCCGAACATGACATTAGCTTCACCTGAACATGACCCGGGTCGAAACTGAGAAAACTCATTGAAAAAGACATAAAACCTAAAGAGTGTGAACTATGACACAGACAAGCTAATTACATGTCAAGTAAAGCGAGAAAATTCCTGTCAGGAATGGCGAGCTGGTGAGGATGAAGCTGCGCTGTCGCTGTTAAAGCAGCGCCACGCTTCTAAACCGATAAAACGTTCAAACCGTCAAGCAGGCAGTCTGAAGGGTGCCAGGTGCAGAGGTTAAAGGGCCCCAAATGGCTATAAAAACTGGGGGAAATGAGCAGATAATCAGAATCTTCCTCGGTGATGGGACAAGCAACATCGACAGACCGAGCAGCCCAGAGAAGTCAGCAGAAGACCAAAAGTAAAAGTAAACTGATTATCAAGAGAGACTTAAAAGTCTGCAACTGGTCCGAACAAGAAAAGATACTTTTACCTTTATGTAAAAGTAGTTATTCTCTTTTAACTTGAAAATAAAGTTAAGTTCAAATTGATAACCTGAAAGAGTGGTTATTATTATTTTCTTTAAAAAGTTTACTTTACTTCACTTAGCAAGCTGGACCCGTGTGTAAGTTACTAAGTGGTAAGTAAATAAAATTATTCTACGAAGATACGGGTTATACCGGGGGATAACTTGAAACATTAGTTTGAATAGCATCCTCCAAAGTCTGCAGTGGAGTCGGGGAGTGAGAATCCCTGCTCACCGTTTAGAATAAATTGACCCTCTTTTGGTATAGGGGGAATACTAAGAATAGTGGTGAGTTAAAAACTACAACACCGACACACACACACAGGTTCTGATACACACACTCACAGGCACATAGAGACACTAATACACACAGTCACAGATACGCAAATACACAGACTTACACACAGATACTAATACACACACACTCACACACACAGAGACACTAAAACACACTCACACAAATACGCACAGTCACTTTTACTCACAGACACAGACAACACAAATGCACAAACTCACAGACACACACAGAGGCACGAAAACACACTCACACTAACAGAGACCCAAATACACAGACAGTAACACACAGAGACACAGATGCACGAATACACATGCTCACAGACATACAGAGACACAAATATACACAGTCACAAACATACAGACACTAGCACACGCATTCACACACACACAGGGACTATTACACTCGCTCACAGTCACACACAGAAACCCTGGTGCACACACTCACAGATGCATACAGACACACTAAAACACATTTACTAATACACACGCACACACAGGGAGACAGTAATACACACACACACTCACATACAGTAATACACAGACTCTGAGACATAAAAAGAACAAAGAAATGTCCAGCACGTAGATACTAATACACACATTCACACACAGTGAGAGACACTAACACACACACACTCACAGATACACTAATACACGCTCACAAACACACAAATACACACAATCACACGCAGACACTAACACACAAAATCACAGACACGCGGAGACACTAACAAACACAATCACATACAACCAGAGACACTAAAACATAGGCGCACACACATACGGACACTAATACACACACTGAATCACACGCAGGGGCACTACAACACTCACAGACACAACTACACACACTCACAGACACACAGAACATCAATATGCACACTCACAGACACACACAGAGGCACTAAAAGACACTCACACACAGACAGAGACACTAATACACATACCCACAGACACACACAGACACTGATACACATGCAGACACGCAGAATCACTAAAACATACACTCACAGACACACATACAGACTGTTGCACTGATGCTCGATCAATAACTCCAGAAGAGAGATTGGATGACTGTAGAAGGGACTTTAGTTGGCGGATTAGCTGCCTTAAACACCTTGTATTATGTTAATCAGCTGCTTGACTATGTTTCATGGAAATAGGCACTTAGCGAAGCATGATGGATATATAGCCTTATTTTTAGTCAAGATGTTCGAAGTTGTGCATCAATCAGTCGGACGGCCACACCATGTAAACAGCCGTACGGCTGCACATTGTGTTGCTTAGGCGAAGAACTCAAGGCCTGTTAATAAACTTTGCTCGCTTTCTGTCTCCTTGTTTAATCTCAAGAATGCCTCTCTGTCCTAGATATTGATTATGATATTATATAAATTACTCGCCTTACCTTTGTAAAGCAGGGACATTTGGAAAGACTGCAGTCATTCTAATTCCCTCCACGAACTTCGTGTTAAATTAAGGACCTTTTGCGAAAACTCGATGTGCTGACTATTTTTTTCTTCAACAATGACAATTGAAGGCTTTATTGGACGAGATGTTTCCCCCAGCAGCGCAGGTACAGAATGCAGCTGCTAGGGAGACACGGGCTCTTATACTCCGCCTTACTGGGCGGAACCAGCAGGCAGGCTTCACCAATGATATTGCTGTCTGAGGTACCTCCCACACCAATGGTCTTACAGCATCAACCTGGGTACCTTAATATCCCTAATACCGACTACCACATCCACCCCCTGCTAAAAAAAAAGAGACCGGCGGGCGTCGTTTTCTCGCGTTATACAGTGGTAGAGGTGGAGGTTATGGTGGTAACCGATACACATTAGTACAGTGTTTTGCCTCGTCAAAGGTCGCAATTATTTACACTATTTATTTACATTCAAAAGGAAGCAATTAGTCGGTCAGGGGCCCTGGTCATCGTCTGCAATCGTCTCAGTTTCGGCGGTGATGTAGGCGCCGGCTCGGACATCCGTGGCTCCGGGAGCGTGGCTTCTGCCTCTTCGGAACTTCATCACTCCAAGATGGGACCGGTGGGAGGGCCGATCCACCTGGGAAGGAGGCGGCTGTGGGGAGTGCACGGTGGGAGGGAGGGTGGGGTTGGTGGTGGAGGTGTAGGTGGGGCTCCAGTGGGCGCCAGGTGCCGTAGGGAGACCGTATCCTGTCGGCTGTCGGGGTACGCCACGTAGGCGTATTGAGGGTTAGCGTGAAGAAGGTGGACCCTCTCGACCAATGGGTCCGACTGGCGCGCCCGAACGTGTTTGCGGAGCAGGATGGGTCCAGGAGCTGCCAGCCAGGTTGTGAGCGAGTTCCCGGAGGAGGACGTCCCAGGGAAGACAAGGAGATGTTCGTAAGGTGTTTGGTTGGTCGTGGTACATAGCAGTGATCGGATGGAGTGGAGGGAATCCAGAAGTACCTCCTGCCAGCGGGAGACTGGGAGATTCCTGGACCATAGGGCCAGAAGAATGGTCTTCCTGACCGTTCCGTTCTCCCTCTCTACCTTCCCCGGGGGTTGTAACTGGTCGTCCTGCTCGAGACGATGTCCTTGCTGAGCAGGGATTGACGCAGTAGCTCGCTCATAAAGGAGCACCATCTATCGCTGTATATGTAGGTGGGGAAACTGAACACTGTAAAGATACTGTGGAGGGCTTTTATGCCGGTGGCTGACGTAATGTCGGGGCAGGGGATGGCGAATGGGAACCGGGAGTATTCGTCAATCACGTTCTGGAAGTACTTGTTGCGATCGGTGGAGGGGAGGAGCCCTTTGAATTCCACACAGGCAACCAATGGGACGGGAAGACTTTATGAGATGAGCTTCCTCTGGCCTGTAGAACTGCGGTTTGCATTCCGTGCAGATTTGGCAGTTCCTGGTGGCTGTCCTGACCTCCTCGATGGAGTTGGGCAGGTTGCGGGTCTTGATGAAATGGAAGAGTCGAGTGACCCCCGGGTGGCAGAGGTCCTCGTGGAGGGCCCGGAGTCGGTCCACATATGCGTTGGCACATGTGCCGCGGGATAGGGCTTCAGGAGTCTCGTTTAGCTTCCCGGGACGATACAAGATCTCATAGTTGTAGGAGAAGACCTCGATCCTCCACCGCAAGATCTTATCGTCCTTTATCTTGCCCCGCTGTGCATTGTGGTACATGAAAGCAACCGATCTTTGGTCAGTGAGGAGAATGAATCTCCTACCGGCCAGGGAATGCCTCCACTGCCGCACAGCTTCTACTATGGCCTTTTTAACGGAGGAATGGCGGATTTCTGAAGCGTGGTGGATCGTGGGAAAACACTGCCCTACAGTAAGCAGTGTTTCCGTAAACCGTACACTACTGTAAACAGAGTCTGTGTAAACAGTGCCCTACAGTAAACAGTGTTTATGTAAAAGGTGCCCCACAGTAAACAGTATTTAAACAGTGCATGACAGTAAACAGAGTCCATAAAACAGTTCCCTACAGTAAACACTGTTTATGTAAACCATCCCTTGCTGTAAACAGTCGATGGAAACTGTACCCTACAGCAACCAAACCGAAAGAAGACCGTGCACTACTGTAAACAGAGTTTATTTAAAAAGTGCCCGACAGTAATCAGTATTTAGACAGTGCCCGACAGTAAACAGAGTCTATGTAAATGTACCCTGCAGTAAACAGTATTGAAACAGTAAACTGTCTATGTAAACAGTGCCCTACTGTAAAATGTATTTAAAAATTGCGCTTCTGTAAACAGAGTGAAAGTAAACCGCACACCACGGTAATCAGAGTCAATGAAAACAGTCATGATGTGGAGGTGCCGGCGTTGGACTGGGGTGAGCACAGTACGAAGTCTTACAACACCAGGTTAAAGTCCAACAGGTTTGTTTCGATGTCACTAGCTTTCGGAGCGCTGCTCCTTCCTCAGGTGAATGAAGAGGTCTGTTCCAGAAACACATATATAGACAAATTCAAAGATGCCACACAATGCTAGGAATGCGAGCATTAGCAGGTGATTAAATCTTTACAGATCCAGAGAGGGGGTAACCCCAGGTTAAAGAGGTGTGAATTGTCTCAAGCCAGGACAGTTGGTAGGATTTCGCAGGCCAGATGGTGGGGGATGAATGTAATGTGACATGAATCCCAGGTCCCGGTTGAGGCCGCACTCATGTGTGCGGAACTTGGCTATAAGTTTCTGCTCGGCGATTCTGCGTTGTCGCGGGTCCTGAAGGCCGCCTTGGAGAACGCTTACACGGAGATCAGAGGCTGAATGCCCTTGACTGCTGAAGTGTTCCCCGACTGGAAGGGAACATTCCTGCCTGGTGATTGTTGCGCGATGTCCGTTCATTCGTTGTCGCAGCGTCTGCATGGTCTCGCCAATGTACCACGCTTCGGGACATCCTTTCTTGCAGCGTATGAGGCAGACAACGTTGGCCGAGTCGCACGAGTATGTACCGCGTACCTGGTGGGTGGTGTTCTCACGTGTAATAGTGGTATACATGTCGATGATCTGGCACGTCTTGCAGAGATTGCCATGGCAGGGTTGTGTGGTGTCGTGGTCACTGTTCTGAAGACTGGGTAGTTTGCTGCAAACAATGGTTCGTTTGAGGTTGCGCGATTGTTTGAAGGCAAGTAGTGGGAGTGTGGGGATTACCTTGGCAAGATGTTCATCATCATCAATGACGTGTTGAAGGCTGTGAAGAACTTGACGTAGTTTCTCCGCTCCGGGGAAGTACTGGACGACGAAGGGTATTCTGTCGGTTGTGTCCCATGTTTGTCTTCTGAGGAGGTCGGTCCGGTTTTTCGCTGTGGCGCGTTGGAACTGTCGATCGATGAGTCGAGTGCCATATCCCGTTCGTACGAGGGCACCTTTCAACATCTGTAGATGTCTGTTACGCTCCTCCTCGTCTGACCAGATCCTGTGTATACGGAGCGCTTGTCCATAGGGGATGGCTTCTTTAATGTGTTTAGGGTGGAAGCTGGAGAAGTGGAGCATCATGAGGTTATCCGTGGGTTTGCGGTAAAGCAAAGTGCTGAGGTGACCGTCCTTGATGGAGACGAGTGTGTCCAAGAATGCAACTGATTTTGGAGAGTAGTCCATGGTGACTCTGATGGTTGGATGGAACTTATTAATGTAAGTTGACCTTCAACCGATCTTATACACCAGATACATCGATGACATTTTTTTCCTTTGGACCCACTGCGAAGAATCGCTGAAACGACTACACGATGACATTAATAAGTTCCATCCAACCATCAGACTCACCATGGACTACTCTCCAAAATCAGTTGCATTCTTGGACACACTCGTCTCCATCAAGGACGGTCACCTCAGCACTTCGCTTTACCGCAAACCCACGGATAACCTCATGATGCTCCACTTCTCCAGCTTCCACCCTAAACACATTAAAGAAGCCACCCCCTATGGACAAGCGCTCCGTATACACAGGGTCTGCTCAGACGAGGAGGAGTGTAACAGACATCTACAGACGTTGAAAGATGCCCTCGTACGAACGGGATATGGCACTCGACTCATCGATCGACAGTTCCAACGCGCCACAGCGAAAAACCGCACCGACCTCCTCAGAAGACAAACATGGGACACAATCGACAGAATAGCCTTCGTCGTCCAGTACTTCCCCGGAGCGGAGAAACTACGTCATCTTCTTCACAGCCTTCAACACGTCATTGATGATGATGAACATCTTGCCAAGGTCATCCCCACACCCCCACTACTTGCCTTCAAACAACCGCGCAACCTCAAACGAACCATTGTGTGCAGCAAATTACCCAGTCTTCAGAACAGTGACCACGACACCACACAACCCTATCATGGCAATCTCTGCAAGACGTGCCAGATCATCGACATGGATACCACTATTACACGTGAGAACACCACCCACCAGGTACGCGGTACATACTCGTGCGATACGGCCAACGTTGTCTACCTCATACGCTGCAGGAAAGGATGTCCCGAAGCGTGGTACATTGGCGAGACCATGCAGACGCTGCGACAACGAATGAACGGACATCGCGCAACAATCACCAGGCAGGAATGTTCCCTTCCAGTCGGGGAACACTTCAGCAGTCAAGGGCATTCAGCCTCTGATCTCCGGGTAAACGTTCTCCAAGGCGGCCTTCAGGACGCGCGACAATGCAGAATCGCCGAGCAGAAACTTATAGCCAAGTTCCGCACACATGAGTGCGGCCTCAACCGGGACCTGGGATTCATGTCACATTACATTCATCCCCCACCATCTGGCCTGCGAAATCCTACCAACTGTCCTGGCTTGAGACAATTCACACCTCTTTAACCTGGGGTTACCCCATCTCTGGATCTATAAAGATTTAATCACCTGCTAATGCTCGCATTCCTAGCATTGTTTGGCATCTTTGAATTTGTTTATATATGTGTTTCTGCAACAGACCTCTTCATTCATCTGAGGAAGGAGCAGCGCTCCGAAAGCTAGTGACATCGAAACAAACCTGTTGGACGTTAACCTGGTGTTGTAAGACTTCGTACAATGAAAACAGTGTTTACGTAAACCGTACACTCCTGTAAACAGTCTATGTAAACAGTGCACGAC
This sequence comes from Scyliorhinus torazame, assembly GCF_047496885.1. NCBI lineage: Eukaryota > Metazoa > Chordata > Chondrichthyes > Carcharhiniformes > Scyliorhinidae > Scyliorhinus > Scyliorhinus torazame. The sequence continues at coordinate 108,967,288 of NC_092726.1, forward strand.
AGTAAACATTGCTTATGTAAACCGTACACTGCTGTAAACACAGTCTCTCTAAACAATGTCCCGCAGTAAACAGTGTTAATGTAAACCTCACACTACTGTAAATGAGTCTCTGTAAACAGCGCCCTATAATAAACAGTGCTTACCTAAACCGTACTCTGCTGTAAACTGAGTCAATCTACACAATGCCCGAGAGTAAACAGTGTTTACGTCAACCGAACACTGCTGTAAACAGAGTCTATGTAAAAAAATGCCCCACAATAAACAGTGTTATGGAAACCTTACACTGCTGTAAACGGAATCTAAGTAAACAGTTCTCTATACTAAACAGGTATTTAAACAGCCCTACAGTAAACAGTGTCCATGGAAACAGTGCCCTCCAGTAAAAGGTGTTAATGTAATCCGTTCACTGCTGTACTCAGAGTCTAGGTAAACAGCGCAAACAGGAAACAATGTTAATGTAAACCATACACTTCTGCAAACCCAGTCTTGGTGAACAGCGCCTACAGTAATCAGTGTTTATGTAAACCGAGCACAACTAAACAGTGACAATGCAAACATTGCCCTACAGTAACAGTGGTTATGTAAATCGTGCACTGCGGTAAACATACTCTATGTAAACAGTGCCCTACAGTAAGCAGTGTTTCTATAAAATGTACACTGCTGTGTACAGAGACTATGTAAACAGTGAACTACAATAAACAGAGTGAAAGTACACCGCACAATGCTGTAAACGGAGTCTGTGTAAACAGTGAACTACAGTAAACAGAACTTAAACTATGCTCGATAGTAAAATGAGTATAGTTAAACAGTGCCCAACAGTAAAGAGAGTGAAAGTAAACAGTACACTACTGCAACCAGAGTCTATGTAAACAGTGCCCTCTCGTAAACAGTGTTTCTGTAAATCGTACACTGCTGTAAATAGTGACTATGTAAACAGTGCCCGCAACTAAGTGTTTATGTAAAGCGTGCACTGCTGTAAACAGCGTCGTACAGTGAACAGTGTTAACTTAAACCGTACCCTACTGAAAACAGAGTCGATGTAACCAGTTCTCTCCATTAAACAGTGTTAATGTAAACCATACAACACTGTAAATAGACTAATTCCTGTAGGGCACTGTTTACATAGTCTATTAAAAGAGTGCCCGACAGTAAACAGAGTCTATGTTAATTACACCCTGCAGTAAACAACGTCTATGCTATCTGCAACCTACAATAAACAGTGTTAATGCAAACCATACACTACTGTAAACAGTCTATATAATTAATGCACTTGCGTAAAGATAATCGACTAAAACGGTGCCGTACAGCAAACAATGTTTATGTAAACCGTATACTGTTGCAAACAGAGTCGATGCAAACAGTGTGCTACTGTAAACAATGTTTTTGTAAACTGTACAGTAGTGTAAACAGCGTACGTAAATGTACCTCTTCATTCACCTGAGGAAGGAGCAGCGCTCCGAAAGCTAGTGACATCGAAACAAACCTATTGGACTTTAACCTGGTGTTCTAAGACTTCGTACTGTACGTAAATGTAGCCTGCGGTAATCACTGCATGTAAACCGGACATTGCTGTAAACGGAGTCTATATGAACTGGGCCTGCAGTAAACAGTGTTTCTGTGAACTGTACACTGCTGTAAACAGATTCTTTGTAAACAGGGCCCTACAGTAAACAGAGTGAAAGTAAACCGTACACTACTGTAAACAGAGTCTGGAAATAGTGCCCTACAATAAACAGTGCTTATGTGAAATGTACAGAGCTGGAAGCAGAGACTATGGAAACAGTGCACGACAGTGAACGGAATCCGAACTGTGCCACACAGTAAACCGAGTCTATGTAAACAGCGCCCTCAGGTAAACAGAGTGAAAGTAAACCGTGCACTAATGTAAACAGCGTATATGTAAGCAGTGCACTACAGTAAAAAGTGTTACTGTCAATCACACTGCTGCAAACAGTGACTATATAAACAGTGACCTACGCTAAACAGTCTATGTAAACAGTGCGCTACTGTAAACAATATTGATGTAAACCATACGCTACTGCCAACAAAGTCTAGGTACACAGCGCTCTACAGTAAACAATGTCAATGTAAATCATACACTACTGTAAACAGAGTCTTTGTAAATATAGCACTACAGCAAACAGTGTTTATGTAAACGGTACACTGCTGGAAACAGATTCTGTATAAACAGTGCGCTACAGTAAACAGTGTTTATTTAATATATACACTGCTGTAAACAGAGTCTATGTAAACAGTGCCCAAACAGTAAACAGTGGTTACGTAAACCGTACAATACGGTAAACCTGGTCTCTGTAAACAGTGCCCAACAGTAAACAGTGTTTATGTAAGCCACACCTTGCTCCAAATAGAGTCTATGTAGCAGTGCCCAATAGTAAATAGTTTTTTATGCAAACCGTACACTACTGTAAATAGCGTCTGTGTAAACAGTGTCCGACTATAAACAGTGTTTCTATAAAATGTACACTTCTGTAAACAGAGTCAATGTAAACAGTGCCCTACGGTAAACAGTATTTACGTGAAGTATAAATTGCTGCAAAAACTCTACGTGAACAGTGTCCAAAAGTAAACAGTGTTTCTTAAAACTTATGCTGCTGTAAACAAAGTCTATGTAAACAGCGCCCTACAGTAAACAGTGTGAACGTGAACCGTACTCTGCTTGCTATGTAAACAGGGCCGTAACAGTGTCTATGTAAACCATGGAGTGGTGTAAGCAGAGTCTATGTAAACAGTGCCCTGCAGTAAACAGTTTTTGAAAACCGTAACCTGCAGTATAAAGTGTCTATGTAAACAATGGACTACAGTAACCAATGTTTATAGAAACCGTAAACTGTTGTATACAGAGTCTATGTCAACAATGCCCTTCGGTAAACAACATTTGGATACACCGTGCACTGCTGTAAACAGAGTGTATGTAAAGAGCGTCCTACAGTAAACACACTAAAAGTAAACAGTCCACTACTGCAAACAGTCGATGAATAGAGTGCCCAACAGTAAGCAGAGTGAAAGTAAACCGTACACTATTGTAAACAGAGTGCATGTAAACAGAGACCTGCAGTAAACATAATTTAAGCAGTGCCATACTGTAAGCAGATTCTATGTAAACCGTGCCCTACAGTAAACAGAGCGAAAGTTAACCGCACACTACTGTAAACAGTGTCTATGTGAACAGTGCCCTACAGTAAAAAGTGTTTATGCAAACTGTACACTGCTATAAACAAAGTCTATGTAAGGATTACGCTAACTAAACAGTGTTTATGTAAACCGTACATTGCCGTAAACAGAGTATATGTAAACAGTGCTCCACATTTAACAGAGTGAAAGTAATCTGCACAATACAGTAAACAGTCTATATAAACAGTGCCCTACAGTAAACAGTGCTTATGTAAACAGTACACTGCTGTAAACGCTGTCTATGGAAACAGTGCTCTACAGTAAACAGTGTTCATGTAAATCATACATGACTGTAATCAGAGTCTATGGAAATATAGCGCGACAGCAAACAGTATTTACGCAAACAGTACACTGCTGGAAAAAGTGTCTATATAAACGGTGCCCGACAGTAAACTGTGTTTATTTAAAATATACGCTGCTGTAAACCGAGTCATTATAAACAGTGTCCGACAGTAAACAAAGTGAAGGGGGCAGCACGGTAACATTGTGGATAGCACAATTGCTTCACAGCTCCAGGATCCCGGGTTCGATTCCAGCATGGGTCACTGCCTGTGCGGAGTCTGCACATCCTCCCCGTGTGTGCGTGGGTTTCCTCCGGGTGCTCCGGTTTCCACCCACAGTCCAAAGATGTGCAGGTTAGGTGGATTGGCCATGATAAATTGCCCTTAGTGTCCAAAATTGCCCTTAGTGTTGGGTGGGGTTACTGGGTTGTGGGGATAGGGTGGAGGTGTTGACCTTGGGTAGGGTGCTCTTTCCAAGAGCCGGTGCAGACTCGATGGGCCAAATGGCCTCCTTCTGCACTGTAAATTCTATGATCTATGATCTATGAAACTAAACCGTACACTACTGTAAACAGTGTCTAGGTAAACAGATACCTATAGAACATAGAACATTACAGCGCAGTACAGGCCCTTCGGCCCTCGATGTTGGGCGCAGCACGGAAGCACAGGGGCAGTACGGTAGAATTGTGGATAGCACAATTGCTTCACAGCTCCAGGGTCCCAGATTCGATTCCGGCTTGGGTCACTGTCTGTGTGGAGTCTGCACAGCCCCCCCCCCCCCCCCCGTGTGTGCGTGGGTTTCCTCCGGGTGCACCGGTTTCCTCTCACAGTCCAAAGATGTGCAGGTTAGGTGGATTGTCCCTTAGTGTCCAAAATTGCCCTTAGTATTGGGTGGGGTTGCTGGGTTATGGGGATAGGGTGGAGGTGTTGACCTTGGGTAAGGTGCTCTTTCCAAGAGCCGGTGCGGACTCGATGGGCTGAATGGCCTCCTTCTGCACTGTAAATTCTAAAAAAAATTATATGTTGCGCCGACCTGTGAAACCACTCTAAAGCTCATCTACACTATTCCCTTATCATCCATATGTGTATCCAATCACCATTTGAATGCCCTTAATGTTTGCGAGTCCACTGCTGTTGCTGGCAGGGCATTCCACGGCCTTACTACTCTCTGAGTAAAGAACCTACTCTTACATCTATCTCCCCTCAATTTATAGGTATGTCCCCTCGTGCTTGACACCACTATCCGAGGAAAAAGCCTCTCACTGTCCACCCTATCCAATTTCTGATCCAAATTGCTAAATCACCCTGAATCCCATGCCTCCGTATTTTCTGCAGGAGCCTACCGTGGGGAACCTTATCAACCGCTTTACTGAAATCCATATACACCAGATCAATTGCTTTACCCTCATCCACCTGTTTGGTCACCTTCTGAAAGAACTCAATAAGGTTTGTGAGGCACGACCTACCCTTCACAAAACCGTGTTGACTATCTCTGATCAAATAATTCCTTTCCAGATGATTCTACATCCTATCTCTGATAAAACTTTCCAAGATTTTGCCCGTAACAGAAGTAACGCTCACTGGTCTATAGTTACCGGGGTTGTCTCTACTCCCCTTCTTGAACAAGGGGACAACATTTGCTATCCTCCAGTCTTCTGGTACTATTCCTGCAGACAAAAATGACTTAAAGATCAAAGCCAAATGGTCAGCAATTTCCTCCCTAGCTTCCCAGAGAATCCTAGGATAAATCCCATCCGGTCCAGAAGACTTACCTATTTTCCCACTTTCCAGAATTGCTAACACCTCCTCCCTATGAACCTCAAGCCCTTCTAGTCTAGTAGACTGAATCGCAGTATTCTCGACAACGTTGTCTTTTTCATGCGTGGAAACTGACGAAAAATATTCATTTAGCACCTCTCCTATCTCCTCAGACTCCAAACAACTTCCCGCTACTTGTCCTTGACTGGCTCTATTCTTACCCTAGTCATTCGTTTATTCCTGAAATATCCAAAGAAAGCTTTGGGGTTATCCTTGATTCTTCCTGTCAAAGACTTCTCATGTCCCCTCCCGGCTCTTCTTAGCTCTCTCTTTAGGTCCTTCCTAGCTAACTTGTAACTCTCGAGCGGCCTAACTGAACCTTCATGTCTCATCTTTACATAAGCCTCCTTCTTCTTGTTGACAAGTGTTTCGACTGCTTTAGTAAACCACGTTTCCCTTGCTCGACCACTTCCTCGCTGCCTGACAGGTACAAACGTATTAAGGACACGCGGTAGCTGTTCCTTGAACAAGCTCCACATTTCCATTGTGCCCATCCCCTGAAGTTTTCCTCTCCATCCGATGCATCCTAAGTCTTGCCTCATCGAATCATAATTGCCTTTCCCCCAGATATAACTCTTGCCCTGTGGCATATACCTATCCCTTTCCATCACTAAAGTAAACGCAATGGAATAGTGGTCACTATCACCAAAGTGCTCACCTACCTCCAAATCTAACACCTGTCCTGGTCCATTACCCAATACCAAATTCAATATGACCTCGTCACTCGTTGGCCTATCTACATACTGTGTCAGGAAACCCTCCTGCACACATTGGACAAAAACAGACCCATCTAAAGTACTCGAACTATAGCGGTTCCAGTCAATATTTGGAAAGTTAAAGTCCTCCATCACAACTATCCTGTTGCTTTCGCTCCTATCCAGAATCATATTTGCAATCCTTTACTCTACATCTCTGGAACTTTTCGGAGACCTATAGAAATCCCTAACAGGGTTACCTCTCCTTTCCATCTTTTTAACCTCAGCCCATACTACCTCAGTAGACGAGTCCTCATCAAGCATCCTTTCTGCCACCGTAATACTGTCCTTGACTAACAATGCCACCCCTTCCCCTCTTTTACCACTTTCCCTGAGCTTACTGAAATATCTACACCCCGGCACCTGCAACAACCATTCCTGTCCCTGCTCTATCCATGTCTCCGAAATGGCCACAACATGGAAGTCCCAGGTACCAACCTGTGCCGCAAGTTCACCCACGTTATTACGGATGCTCCTGGCATTGAAGAAGACACACTTTAAACTACCTTCCTGCCGGTACACTCCTGCAACTTTGAAACCTTACTCATGACCTCACTGCTCTCAACTTCCTGTATACTGGAGCTACAATTCTGTTTCCCAAGCCCCTGTTGAACTAATTTAAACCCTCCCGAAGAGTCGAAGAGCTTTAGCACATCCCCCCCACCCCTCCGCCCCCCAGGATTTTGGTACCCCTCTCGTCCAGGTGTAGACCATTCCGTTTGTAGAGGTCCCACCGACCGCAGAATGATCCCCGATTATCCAGAAATCTTAAGCCCTCCCTCCTGCACCATCCCTAGAGCCACGTGTTCACCTCCTCTCTCGCCCTATTCCTCGTCTCGCTATCACGTGGCACGGGTAATATCCCAGAGATAATAACTCTGTTTGTCCTATATCTCAGTTTCCACCCTAGCTCCCTGAATTGCTGCCTTGCATCGCTATCCCTTTTCCTACATATGTCGTTGGTACCTATGTGGACCGCGACTTGGGGCTGCTCGGTAAACAGTGTCTATTTCAACCGTACAATACGGTAAACATGGTCTATATAAACAGTGCCCTACAATAAACAGTATTACGGTAAATAGACCCTATGTGAACAGTGCCCATCAGGAAAAGGGTTAATGTAAACCGTACACTGCTGTAAACAGAGTCTCGGAAAACAGCGCATACAGTAAACAGCGTTTATGTCAACAGTACAGTGCTGTAAACAATGTCTATGTAAACAGTACGCTAAGTAAACAGTGTTTATGTGACCTTACATTGCCGCAAACAGAGTTTCTGTAAACAGTGCCCAACAGTGAACAGAGTGAAATGTTACCATGCACTGCTGTAAGCAGAGTCCATGTAAACAGTTCCCTCCAGTAAAAAGTGTTTATATAAGCCGTAGCCTGCTGTAAATAGAATCTATGTAACCGTCCCCTTCAGTATATAGTTTTTATGTAAACTGTGCACTACTGTAAACAGAGTCTGTGTAAACAGTGCCCTACAGTCAATATTGTCCATGTAAATTGTATACTGCTGTAATCGGAGTATATGCAAATTCTGTCCAACTGTAAACAGTGTTTAATGTAAACTACTGCAAACAGAGTGACTGCAAACAGTGCCCTACAATAATCAGTATTTATGTGAACCGTACACCACTGTAAAAAAAACTGTGTGAACAGTGCCCTAAATTAAACATAGTTTATTAAATCCTATACTGCTGTAAACAAAGTCCATTTAAACAGTGCCCTACAGTAAACATTGTTAATGTAATCCGGACACCACGGCAAACAGCGTTTAAGTAAACAGCGCCTTACAGTGAACAGTGCCGACGTAAACCGTACTCTGCTGTAACCAGAGTCTATATAAACAGTGTCCTGCAGTAAACAGTGTCTGTGAAAACCGTGCACTGCTGTAAGCGGAGTCTATGTAAACAGTGCCCGACAGTAAAACGTTTTTGAAAACCGTATCCTGCTGTAATAAGAGTATGTGTAAAGAATGCACTACAGTGGGCAGTGTTTGTGTAAACCCTCTGCTGTTGTAAACAGAGGCTATGTAAACAATGCCATACATTTAGATACACCATACACGGCTGTAACCAGAGTCTACGTAAACACTGCCCTGCAGTAAACAGATTAAAGTAAACCGTGCGCTAATATAAACAGATTGTGGGTAAACAGAGCCCTACAGGAAGCAGTGTTTACGTAAACTGTACACGACTGTTAAAATAGTCTGTGTAAAACAGTGCCGTCCAGTAAACCGTGCTTATGTAAAATGTACACTGCTGTAAACAGAGACTATGTAAACTGTGCCCTACAGTAAACCGAGTCTATGTAATCAGTGCCCCGCAGTAAACAGTGTTTCTGTAAATCGTACACTGCTGTAAACAGTGACTATGTAAACAGTGCCCTACGCTACACTGTCTATGTGAACAGTGCGCAACTGTAAACAATACTTATGTAAACCGCACACTACTGCAAACAGAGTCTATGTACACAGTGCTCTACAGTAAACAATGTTAATGTAAATCATACACTACTGTATACAGAGTCTTTGTAAATATAGCACTACAGCAAACAGTGTTTATGTAAACGGTATACTGCTGGAAACAGATTCTGTATAAACGGTGCAAGACAGTAAACAGTTTATTTAAAATAAATACTGCTGTAAACAGGGTCTGTTTAAACAGTGCCCTACAGTAAACAGTGGTTACGTAAACCGTACAATAAAGTAATCCAGGTCTATGTAAACAGTGCCCGCGAGTAAACAGAGAGAACATTATCCATGCACTGCTGTAAACAGAGTCCATGTAAACAATTCCCTACAGTAAACAATGTTTATGTAAGCTATACCATGCTCTAAAAAGAGTATATGTAACAGTGCCCAAGAGTAAATATTTTTTATGTAAACCGTACACTACTGTAAATAGAGTCTATGTAAACAGTGCCTTACAGTAAACAGAGTTAAAGTACACCACCAGTACTGTAAACAGTATAGGTAAACAGTGCCCTCCAGTAAACAGTGTTTGTGAAAACCGTACAATACGGTAAACATGGTCTATGTAAACAGTGCCCTACAATAAACAGAGTGAAAGTTGACCATGAGCTGCTGTAATCAGAGTCCATGAAAACAGTTACCTGCAGTAAAATGTGTTTCTATAAGCCGTAGCCTGCTGTAAACAGAGTCTATCTCACAGTCCCCTTCAGTGGATAGTTTTAATGTAAACCGTACACTGCTGTAAACAGAGTCTATTAACAGTGTCCTACCATAAACAGTGTTTATGCAAAATGTACACTACTGTAAACAGAGTGAATGTAAACCGGACGCAACTGCAAACAGTGTCTATGTAAACAACGCCCTACAGTAAACAGTGCCAACATAAACCGTACTCTGCTGGAAAACAGAGTCTATGTAAACAGTGTCCTGCAGTAAACAGTGTCTATGTAAACCGTTCACTGCTGTCAGAGAGTGGGACTTTAACCTGGTGTTGTAAGAATTCTTACTATGTGAAGAGTGCCCGACAGTAAACAGTTTTTGAAAACCGTACCCTGCTGTAATAAGAGTCTATGTAAACAGTGCAACACAGTAAGCAGTGTTTATGTAAACCTATACTGTTGTAAACAGAGTCTATGCAAACAATGCCCACCAGAAAACATTGTTTAGATACACCGTGCACTGCTGTAACCGGAGTCTACGCAAACAGTGCCCTACAGTAAACAGTGTTTATGTAAACCGTACGCTGCTATAAACAGAGTTTATGTAAACAGTGCACTACAGTAAACAGTGTTTATGTAAATCGTAACTGCTATAAACAGGGTCTACGCAAACCGTGCCCTACATTAAACAGTATTTAAACAGTGCCATACAGTAAACAGAGTCTATATTAAAAGTCCCAAACAGTAAACAGTAGTTAAGCAATGCCCTACAGTAAACAGTCTATGTAAACAGTGCCAACAGTAAACAGTGCTGATGTGAACCGTGCGCTGATGTAAACGGCGTCAAGGTAAACAGAGCCCTGCGGTAAACAGCGTTTAGGTTATCCGTACACTGCTGTAATCAGAGTTTTTGTAATCAGTGACCTACTGGAAACAGTTGTTATGTAAAAAGTACACTGCTGTACTGAGCAGCGCTCTAAAAGCTAATGATTTGAAATAAACCTGTTGGTCTTCTTACTCTGCTCACCCCAGTCCAACGCCGGCATTTCCACATTATGTAAACAGCATCCTACAGCAAACAGTGTGTATGTAAAATGTACACTGCTGTAAGGAAAGTCAGTGAAAACAGTGCCTTACAGTAAATAGAGAAATTGAACCGTACACTACTGGAAACAGTCTATGTAGAAATGCCCTCCAGTAAACAGTATTTAAACAGCACCATGCAGTAAACAGAGTGAAAATAATCCTTACATTAATGTAAACAGACCCTTTGTAAACTTTGCCTTCCAGTAAACCGTACACTGCTGTAAAATGAGTCTATGTAATCAGTGCCCTACAGTAAATAATGTTTCTGTAAATCGTACTCTGCTGTAAACAATGCCTGTGTAATCAGTGGACTACACTAAACAGTGTATATGTAAACTGTACACTGCTGTAAACATAGTCTACGTAAACAGGGCTCTGCAGGAAACAGAGTGAACGCAAACCATACACTAATGTAAACAGAGCCTGTGTAAGCAGAGCCTTACCAGAAGCAGTGTTTACGTAAACTGTACACTACTGTAAACAGAGTCTATGCAAACAGTGCCCTACAGTAAACCGTGCATATGTAAAATGTACACTGCTGTAAACACAATGCAATATAGTAAACAAAATTTAAACTGTGCCCTACAGTAACAGAGTCGATGTAAACAGTGCCCTACAGCAAACAGGGTGAAAGTAAACCATACACTTCTGTAAACAGAGTTTATGTAAACAGTGCCCTACAGTAAACAGTGTTTCCGTAAATCGTACACTGCTGTAAACATTGACTATGTAAGCAGTGCCCTACACTAAGCAGTCATCGTAACAGTGCGCTACAGTTACCAATGTTTATGTAAACCGTACACTACTGCAAACAATCTTTGTACATGTGCCCTGCAGTTAGCAGAGTCTATTTAAACATTGTCCTGCAGTAAACAGTATACTTAAACCGGACATTTTTGCAAACGGAGGCTATGGAAACAGAGCCGCACAGTAAAAAGGCTTATCGTAAACTGTGCACTGGTGTAAACAGGCTATGTAAACAGTGCCGGATTGTTAACAGTCTTTATGGAAACCGTACACTGCTGTAAATAGTCTATGCAAACAGTGCCCTGCAGTAAACATTGTTTATGTAAACCGTACACTACTGTAAACAGAGTCTATGTAAATATAGCAGTACAGTAAACAGTGTTTATATAGAAGGTATACACTGGAAACAGAGTCCACGTAAGCAGTGCCCTGCGGTAAACAGTGTTAATGTAAACCGAATACTGCTGTAAACAATGCCTGACAGTAAACAGTGTTAATGTAACCAGTACACTGTTTTAAACAGTCTATGTAAACAGTGCCTAATGTAAACATGGTCAATTTAAACAGTGCTCTACAGTAAACAATATTTCAACCGGACATTGCCGTAAACAGAGTCTATCTGAACCGGACCTGAAATTAACAGTGTTTATGTGAACCGTACGTTGTTGTAAACATAGTCTATGTAAACAGCGCACTACAGTAAACAGTGTGTATGTAAACCGTACACTGCTGGAAAGTCGACGTAAACAGTGCCCTACAATAAACAGTGCTTATGTAAACCGTACACTGCTACAAATCGTATATGCTAAAAGCGCGTACTGTAAACAGTGTTTTTGTGAACCGCACCCTGCTGGAAAAGGAGTCTGTGTAAACAGTGCCATACAAGATTGCTGACCATACAGCTGTACTGGGTAGGATCTCGAACAGCGATGAGTCAGAATACTGGACGGAGATAGAGAACCCAGTGGTGTGGTTTAACGACAATAATCTCATCCTCAATGTCAGCAAAACTGCAGAGCTGGTCATTGACTTCAGGAAGTGAAGTATTTTATACACACCTCTCTGCGTCAATATAGCCGTGGTGGAGATGGTTTACAGCTTCAAATTATTAGGTGTGCACATATAGAACATATGTCCTGGTCCACCCTTGGTCGACGCTAAAATCAAGAAAGCAGTACAGCACCCTGCTGTAAAAAGGAAACGCTCACCACCACTCGCAATTGCCAAACTTTCAATGGGTTTTGGAAAGCTGCGATTTCTTCACAGTGCCGAAAGCAATCACCATCCGTCTCTTGCTATTTGAGGTTAAGTTCATTTAGAATTGAAAAGATGATAGTTAGCCTCCAAATTTCATCTGCAATCAAATCAGCAGTGAGGACAATTTCTCCAGGAGGAAAGCATGGAATTCGGACCTCAGTTCGTAAACTCTGAATATCTCCCTTGTTCAGTGATCATTACAGTAACTCTTCAAGCGGATGATGTCAACCGTCATTGGGATTGACTGATCGCTGTATCGATGCAATGCTTTAATGTAGTTTTAATGGTCAGCAAAACACTTTCAGCCATCCTTGGAGGGCGACGATGTGATGAATTCCAATGGCTCTCATTATATCCCTTGCCAACTGTTCAGTTCAGTGCATGGTGTGACTATGAGGGATATAGACTCTCTCCAGATCACTTGAGTAATGTTTAGGGATGCCAAAACGATCGAGATAATAGCCTTGTTCATCATCAGTGATCACCGCGCCTTCAGCCGCCGCCATCCGCGATCGCACTTTGACCCCAGGTTCAGGTCTCAACACTCCGGGCCGCATGAGTACTGATGAACGGCTGGCCCCGTGACGCTCCCGACACCCGCCCGCGACCCACCTGCGTGTTGCCACCTCCACTTCGAAAATGCGTGCTTGAGATACATTGTACCCGTGCCTGAAGCCAGCGTCAGCTTGAGATCACTGGTTACTTCACAGCATCAACTTAATTATAAGTTCAAACCTGCCTCACCTTGGGCGCTGCCTGACGTTTTTAATATTTCCAAAACATATGTTTTGCACCGATTAAAAGCAGACCCAGATTTCAAAATTAGATGTAGGTGTATTTTTTAGAGGTCGCACTACAATTATTTTTTAATGCGGCTTGTGCCACGTGTTTACTTTCTGGCTCTCACTGAGAAAACCCAAGTTCGATTCCAGCTCTGCTTGATCTGTTTGATTTGATTTGATTTGAGTTATTATTCTCACATTATCATGGTTTATTGCATGCTATACAGAGAACGCATACAGCACATAGGGAAGGAAGGAGCGACCGCAGAATGTAATGTTACAGTTATAGCTCGGGTGTAGAGAAAAGATCAACTAAATACAAGGTTGGTCCATTTAAAAGTCTGATGGCAGCAGGGAAGAAGCTGTTCTTGAGTCGGTTGGTACGTGACTTCAAACTTTTGTATATTTTTACTGACGGAGGAAGGTGGATGAGAGTATGTCCGCGGTGCGTGGGGTTCTAAATTATGCTGGCTGCCTTTCCAAGGAAGCGGGAATTATAGATAGAGTCAATGGATTGCAGACTCGTTTGCATGATGGATTGGGCTACCTTCACGACATTTTGTAGTTTCCTGCGGTCTTGGGCAGAGCAGGATCCATACCAAGCTGTGCTACAACCAGGAAGAATGCTTTCTATGGTGCATCTGTAAAGGTTGGTGAGAGTCGCAGCTGACATGCCAAATGTCCTTAGTCTTCTGAGAAAGTAGAGTCTTTGGTGAGCTTTCTTAACTATAGTATCGGCATGTGGGGAACAGGGCAGGATGTTGGTGATCTGGACACTTAAAAGATTGAAGCCTTTGTACTTAATTCCCATTGATGTAGACCGGGGCATGTTCTCCACCACGCTTCCTGAAGCCGATGGCAACCTCCTTCGTTTTGTTGACATTGAGAGAAAGATTATTATCGTGTACCAGTTCACCATATTCTCTATCATACTTTGTCAATTATTCACAACTTAAATGGAGTTAAAGTGCATTAGCGAAATTTACTTTATTGATTATCTGATTTTATTATTTAGAAACGAGATTATGTCGTGGGCGTGTGCCTTTAAGAAAGGTTTTTGTCTCATCACATGGCTTCAGTGAAGCTAAGCTGTGGTTGTGTGATGTTATTACTTTCGCTTTCAATTTTGATTGTTGTGGACTCAGACAGAGAAAAGAAGTGTTTTGGCCCGTTTATCTATTTTCACTGTTAATATCTGACTCGGTTAAAAAAAACATTGATTATAGTTAACTGCTTTGGTAAATTAAACATATATAGTTTTCTCTCCGGAATGGTTGTCAACCTGCTGGTGAGACGAAATTAAATTCTCAGGAAAAGTCAGTCTTAATAAGGTTAGAATGCAGAGTGCTGGGCCACGGCCTTGACATGTGTTTTTTCGTTCATGGGATTTTGCTTTGGATTTGGAACAGTTAAGGGGGAATTCATTAAGTATTATACATAGATTACTGTAGGTATATGGTGTCGTTATGATTGTAATTGATAATAATGCTTGCTGTGTTTCTTTATATACACATGTTAACTAAGGTCTTAGAATAAAGCTTGTGTTGATTAAAGTGTTTAGGAAGACTGTTGAATCACACCTGAAGGGGAGGCTCTTGTGTTCATCCGAGCCAAATTCAACATAAAGCTTGTCGGTCAGTTGGACTTCTTAACATTGTTTGGAGTTTCTTAACCCTGGCCTATTACAATTATTTACTCAGGCAAATGTAATAATCTATTTTGGGTTTTGTTCATGATACAGTGTTCCACATATCACGAAAAGCACGCAAGTAGTTCGACACCAGCCTGGACCAAGTATCCCGCTTGGTTGCTCCCCCTTCCAGAAACATTCAATCCCTGCACCACAAACGCACCGTGGAAGGTGCGTGGTAGGTGGTTTGAAGTGTGTCTACTTCAATGCCAGGAGTATACGAAACAAGGTAGGGGAACTGGCAGCATGGGTTGGTACCTGGGACTTCGATGCTGTGGCCATTTCGGAGACATGGATAGAGCAGGGACAGGAATGGATGTTGCAGGTTCCGGGGTTTAGGTATTTTAGTCAGCTCAGAGAAGGAGGCAAAAGAGGGGGAGGTGTGGCGCTGCTAGTCAAGAGCAGTATTACGGTGGCAGAGAGGATGCTAGATGGGGACTCTTCTTCCGAGGTAGTCTGGGCTGAAGTTAGAAACAGGAAAGGAGAGGTCACCCTGTTGGGAGTTTTTTATAGGCCTCCTAATAGTTCTAGGGATGGAGAGGAAAGGATGGCGAAGATGATTCTGGATATGAGCGAAAGTAACAGGGTAGTTATTATGGGAGACTTTAACTTTCCAAATATTGAATGGAAAAGATATAGTTCGAGTACAATAGATGGGTCGTTTTTTGTACAGTGTACGCAGGAGGGTTTCCTGAAACAATATGTTGACAGGCCAGCAAGAGGCGAGGCCACGTTGGATTTGGTTTTGGGTAATGAACCAGGCCAGGTGTTGGATTTGGAGGTAGGAGAGCACTTTGGGGACAGTGACCACAATTCGGTGACGTTTACGTTAATGATGGAAAGGGATATGTATACACCGCAGGGCAAGAGTTATAGCTGGGGGAAGGGCAATTATGATGCCATTAGACATGACTTGGGGGGGAATAAGGTGGAGAAGTAGGCTGCAAGTGTTGGGCACACTGGATAAGTGGGGCTTGTTCAAGGATCAGCTACTGCGTGTTCTTGATAAGTATGTGCCGGTCAGATAGGGAGGAAGGCGTCGAGCGAGGGAACCGTGGTTTACCAAGGAAGTGGAATCTCTTGTTAAGAGGAAGAAGGAGGCCTATGTGAAGATGAAGTGTGAAGTTTAGGTTGGGGCGATGGATAGTTGCAAGGTAGCGAGGAAGGATCTAAAGAGAGAGCTAAGACGAGCAAGGAGGGGACATGAGAAGTATTTGGCAGGAAGGATCAAGGAAAACCCAAAAGCTTTCTATAGGTATGTCAGGAATAAGCGAATGACTAGGGAAAGAGTAGGACCAGTCAAGGACAGGGATAGGAAATTGTGTGTGGAGTCTGAAGAGATAGGCGAGATACTAAATGAATATTTTTCGTCAGTATTCACTCAGGAAAAAGATAATGTTGTGGAGGAGAATGCTGAGACCCAGGCCAATAGAATAGATTGCATTGAGGTACGTAGGGAAGAGGTGTTGGCAATTCTGGACAGGCTGAAAATAGATAAGTCCCCGGGACCTGATGGGATTTATCCAAGGATTCTCTGGGAGGCCAGGGAAGAGATTGCTGGACCTTTGGCTTTGATTTTTATGTCATCATTGGCTACAGGAATAGTGCCAGAGGACTGGAGGATAGCAAATGTGGTCCCTTTGTTCAAAAAGGGGAGCAGAGACAACCCCGGCAACTATAGACCGGTGAGCCTCACGTCTGTAGTGGGTAAAGTCTTGGAGGGGATTATAAGAGACAAGATTTATAATCATCTAGATAGGAATAATATGATCAGGGATAGTCAGCATGGCTTTGTGAAGGGTAGGTCATGCCTCACAAACCTTATTGAGTTCTTTGAGAAGGTGACTGAACAGGTAGACGAGGGTAGAGCAGTTGATGTGGTGTATATGGATTTCAGCAAAGCGTTTGATAAGGTTCCCCACGGTAGGCTATTGCAAAAAATACGGAGGCTGGGGATTGAGGGTGATTTATAGATGTGGATCAGAAATTGGCTAGCTGAAAGAAGACAGAGGGTGGTGGTTGATGGGAAATATTCAGAATGGAGTACAGTCACAAGTGGAGTACCACAAGGATCTGTTCTGGGGCCGTTGCTGTTTCTCATTTTTATCAATGACCTAGAGGAAGGCGCAGAAGGGTGGGTGAGTAAATTTGCAGACGATACTAAAGTCGGTGGTGTTGTCGATAGCGTGGAAGGATGTAGCAGGTTACAGAGGGATATAGATAAGCTGCAGAGCTGGGCTGAGAGGTGGCAAATGGAGTTTAATGTAGAGAAGTGTGAGGTGATTCACTTTGGAAGGAATAACAGGAATGCGGAATATTTGGCTAATGGTAAAGTTCTTGAAAGTGTGGATGAGCAGAGGGATCTAGGTGTCCATGTACATAGATCCCTGAAAGTTGCCACCCAGGTTGATAGGGTTGTGAAGAAGGCCTATGGAGTGTTGGTCTTTATTGGTAGAGGGATTGCGTTCCGGAGTTGGGAGGTCATGTTGCAGCTGTACAGAACTCTGGTACGGCCGCATTTGGAGTATTGCGTACAGTACTGGTCACCGCATTCTCGGAAGGACGTGGAGGTTTTGGAGCGGGTGCAGAGGAGATTTCCCAGGATGTTGCCTGGTATGGAGGGAAAATCTTATGAGGAAAGGCTGATGGACTTGAGGTTGTTTTCGTTGGAGAGAAGAAGGTTAAGAGGAGACTTAATATAGGCATACAAAATGATCAGGGGGTTGGATAGGGTGGACAGTGAGAGCCTTCTCCCGCGGATGGATATGGCTGGCACGAGGGGGCATAGCTTTAAACTGAGGGTTAATAGATATAGGACAGAGGTCAGAGGTAGTTTCTTTACGCAAAGAGTAGTGAGGCCGTGGAATGCCCTACCTGCTACAGTAGTGAACTCGCCAACATTGAGGGCATTTAAAAGTTTATTGGATAAACATATGGATGATAATGGCATAGTGTAGGTTAGATGGCTTTTGTTTCGGTGCAACATCGTGGGCCGAAGGGCCTGTACTGCGCTGTATTGTTCTGTGTTCTAAGCCCTGTTTACCATCCCAAAATGACCTGCAGTAACTCACCAATGTTCCTTAGACATCAACTACCAATTGCACGGCCACTATCATCTTGAAGGACAAGAACTCCCTAAAAGCAGGTTGGGTGTCCCCACACCTCACGGGCAGCAGCGGATCAACAAGGCAGCTCACCGCCACCTACTGAAGGGCAATTCGGGATGGGAATTAAATGCTGCCCGAACCAGAAACTCGCAAATCCCGTAAAAGTGAACTTTGTATAGCATTGCTGCTTTGAATTTCTGCGACATGGGATGAACTGATTTCCATTATTACGGTAGAGCTCATCATATATCTTCTGCTTCAGAGGAACCTGGATCTAAGATATTTCTAACAGCATGAATCCAGGAAAACAGAAACAATGAAGTTGCGGCAGTAAGGTGGAACGGAGTGTTGTGCAATCTATCATGGATTTAAACACTCTCTCCGCCTTTCTCTCTTTAACACTCTCCTTTGTTCTGTTTCTGTTTTGTATCTCGTGGTTTAGGGTGAAGGTTTAAGTTGAGCAGAATATTGTACCATATTTTCTGTTCAGTAAGACATATTTTGCGACTTTGTTACTTTGTGGATCCATTGCAAACATGAAGAATAATTGGCACTACATGACACGAAAGGAGGGTATTTGCTCCATGATTACTGTGTCTGTGCCCATCATTACTGTTATACAGACAGATGGTCAGAACATTGAATATAGGAGTTTGGACGCCTTGCTGAAGGTGTAGAAGACATAAGTAAGTCTACACTTGGAATACTGTGTACAGTTCTGGTCTCACTATTATAGAGATGATATTATTAAACTAGAAATAGTGCTGAAACGTTTTACAAGGGTGCTACCGTAAATTGATATTTTGAGCTATAATGTGCGTTTGGTAGGCGGGGACATTTCCCCCTGGAGTGTAGGAGGCATAGGGGTGAAATTCTCGAAGTCTATCAAGTTAATAGGTCATCGTCAACATATTTTCCCAAAGATAGGGGTATGTAAAACAAGTGGGTATAGGTTTAAAGTTAGAGAGGAGACACACAAAAGGGTCCAGAGAGTAATTCCTTCACAAGTAGGGCGCTGAATGCCTGGACAGTGTTGCCAGAGGAAGTAATAGAAGCGGGTACAATTTTGTCTGATTAAAAGGATCAGGGGTTATGGGGAGAATGCAGAAGAATGGGCGCCATGGATACGTTGGGCCGAAGGGCCTGGTTCCATGCAGTAAACCTCTCGTAATCTGTAACCATATCCAACCTTCCAGCTCTGTAACGCTGCAGATTCGAGCACTCCATCTCTATGCCCAAGTGATTTTGAAATTTTGCTCTGGGTGTCTACCTCTATCATCCTCATGGACAATGGTCCCTGAGTGATTGAAAGGATCTGAGAAACAGGCAGGAAATGACATTGAGGCCGAAGCTCAGCTGCGATCAAACTGGATGTTGGGTCAGGAGTGAGTGGCCGGGTCGTCTCACTATGTTGTCATTTACTACCAGTTCCAGTTGCCACAGTACTCGCAGATGATTATAACTGCGCGATACAATTTTTAAGTTACATCTTTCCATCAATTAATTCAATGTTCGGGGACACAGTTCAGTTATCAAGTCTACACAGCCTCTGAGGTTGGTGGAGGCAGATTCAACAGTGGTTTACAAATTTCAATGCGAGAAACGACAGCAATCAAATGCATGCCTCTGGGAAAAGGTCGGTCGAGTGGGATTGAATGATCTGCGAATCTAAAGAGCCGCTGAGGTTAAACGGAATGAATGTCCTCTTTCTTTACTTGACGCACTTTTACGTTTTTGGTCACGTCTGGCTGTGAGATGATGTGCACCAACACACTGGAGTTCCCCTCAATGCTCCCCACCACGGCGAGTATGATCACGGTAATCCTTCATATACAATGTGTCCATGTTTGAAGTCAGCGTCAGCTTTAGCTCACTGGTTACTTCACAGCATCAACTTAATTGTAAGTTCGAACCTGTCTTACCGCGGGCGCTACCTGGCGCTTTTATTATTTCCAAAACATGTGTTGCATAAATAAAAGCAGCAGCACATTTATAATTAGAAGTGGGTGTATTTTGTTTAGAGGTTGCAATAATTGTTTTTAAAAGAGGCTTGTGCCACGTGTTTACTTTCTGATCTCACACTGCGGAAACCCAAGTTCGATTCCAGCTATGTACAATAACTGACCTATCACACTTTGTCAATTACTCACTACCTAAATGGAGGAAAGGAGCATTAACGATTATCTATTATACATTTTTTGAAATTTCGGAACAAGATAGTTTACGAAGGCGAATTGATTAATCCAGTTTTTTTCCACGTGAAACGCTGTTCCCAGATCTCCAAGAACACTCAGGGAGTTCGAAAGCATCCAGGACCAAGCAGTGCGCTTGATTGCTCCTCCTGCCACAAGCATTCAATCCCTCGGCCAAAGCCATCCCAAAATGCACCGCATTAACTCAACAAAGTTCCCCAGGCAATTGTTCCGAAGACAGCACCTTCCAGACTGCGACCACTATCATTTAGAAGGAGTAGACAAGCCCCTACTTCGGAAAATCACCAACTGCAATTTCCCTCCAAATCACTCACCACTCCCATTTGGAACCAGACAAACCTTCCTTCACGGTAACGGTGAATAAGACATTTAGCTTCCTCCCTAAAAGCACGCTGGGTGTACCCAAAAATCATGGTCTGCAACGAGTCAAGAAAGCAGCTCACCTTCTTCAGGGCAACTTGGGATGGACAATAAATTATGTCCTAACCAGCAACTCTCACATCCAGTGAAAGTGATATTTTTAATGCAATGGTGCTTTGAATTTCTGGGGCCTGGGATGAACTGTTCTCCGTTCTTAAAAAATAAACATCGATTACCCAATTCATTTATTCCAATTAAGGGGCAATTTAGCACGGCCAATCCACTTACACTGCACATCATTGGGTTGTGGGGGGAAACCCATGCAAAAATGGGAAGAGTGCGCAAACTCCACACGGACGGTGACCCGGAGCCGGGATCGAAACTGAGAACTCGGCGCCTTCCGGCAGCAGTGCTAACCACTGCGCGAACGTGCTGCCGCTGTTTTTTAATTCTAATGGTAGAATGAATCATATAACTTCTACCTCAGAGGAAACTGGGCCTCAGGTATTTCTAACAGCATGAATCCTGGAAGAGAGAAACAATGTGCTTGCTGCAGTCAGGTGGAACTGAGTGGTGTGCAATCTGCTCCAGCGTGAAATGGTCTCTTCCCCTTTCTCTCTTTACCACCCTCCTTTATTCTGTTTCTGTTTTGTTTCTATTGGTATCGGGTGAAGATGTGATTTGCTGTGGGTCTCTTGACGAAGATATTCGTCGGCACCTTTTTCCAGTCAGATAGATTCTGCGACTTTGTTGCTTTTTGGACCCAGTGCAAACATGATGAATAATTGGATATTCACAACACTGAAGGGAGTTCTTTGTTCCCCAATTACTGCGTCTGCCCATTATTACGATTATACAGATACATGGTCAGATAATTGAACACAAAAGTTGGGATGTCTTGCTGAAGTTCTACAAGACGTTGGGAAGGACACACTTGGAATATTGTGTACAGTTCTGGTAACCCTAATATGGACAGGATATTATTAACCTAGAAAGTGAGCAGAAAAGATTTGAAAGGCCGCTACCGAATTTGAGGGTTTGAGTTATAAGGAGCGGCTGTTTAGACTGGAACATTAGTCTTGAAATGTGGGAGTCTTTTAAGGAAAGGTTGATTAGCGTTCAGGACAGACATGTCCCTGTGAAAATGAGGGATAGAAATGGCAAGATTAGGGAACCATGGATGACGGGTGGAATTGTGAGACTAGCTAAGATGAAAAAAGAAGCATACATAAGATTTAGGCAACTTAAATCTGATGAAGCTTTGGAGGAATAAAGGAAAAGTAGGACAAATCTCAAACGCGCAATAAAGAAGGCTAAAAGGGATCATGACATATCTTTGGCTAACAGGGTTAAGGAAAATCCCAAAGCCTTTTATTCGTATATAAGGAGCAAGAGGGTAACTAGAGAAAGGATTGGCCCACTCAAAGACAAAAGAGGGAATTTATGCATGGAGTCAGAGGAAATGGGTGCGATTCCTAATGAGTACTTTGCATCGGTATTCACCAAGGAGAGGGACATGACGGATGTTGAGGCTAAGGATGGATGTTTAAATACTCTAGGTCAAGTCGGCATAAGGAAGGGTGAGGTTTTGGGTGTTCTCAAAGGCATTAAGGTGGACACGTACCCAGGTTCCTGTACAGAACTCTGGTACGGCCGCATTTGGGGTATTGCGTACAGTTCTGGTCACCGCATTATAGGAAGGACGTGGAGGCTTTGGAGCGGGTGCAGAGGAGATTTACCAGGATGTTGCCTGGTATGGAGGGAAAATTTTATGCTGAAAGGCTGATGGACTTGAGGTTGTTTTCGTTGGAGAGAAGAAGGTTAAGAGGAGACTTAATAGAGGCATACAAAATGATCAGGGGGTTGGATAGGGTGGACAGTGAGAGCCTTCTCCCGCGGATGGAAATGGCTGGCACGAGGGGACATAGCCTTAAATTGAGGGGTAATAGATATAGGACAGAGGTCAGAGGTAGGTTCTTTACGCAAAGAGTAGTGAGGCCGTGGAATGCCCTACCTGCTACAGTAGTGAACTCGCCAACATTGAGGGCATTTAAAAGTTTACTGGATAAACATATGGATGATAATGGCATAGTGTAGGTTAGATGGCTTTTGTTTCGGTGCAACATCGTGGGCCGAAGGGCCTGCACTGCGCTGTATTGTTCTATGTTCTATGTTCTATGGATCTATCCCATTTAATGAGGGAAGCGAGGGAAGAAACAGCTGGGGCCTTAACAGATATCTTTGCAGCATCCATGCGCACCGGTGAGGTCCCGGAGGACTGGAGAATTGTTCATGTTGTCCCTTCGTTTAAGAAGGGTATCAGGGATAATCCAGGGAGTTCTAGACATGTGAGCTTGACGTCAGTGGTAGGCAAACTGTTGGAGAAGATACTGAGGGATAGGATATACTCACATTTGGAAGAAAATCGACTTATTAGTGATGGGCAGCATAGTTTTGTGCAGGGAAGGTCATGTCTTACAAACCTAATAGAATTCTTTGAGGAAGTGACAAAGTTAATTGATGAGGGAAGGGCTGTAGATGTCATATACATGGACTTCAGTAAGGCGTTTGATAAAGTTTTCCATGGCAGGTTGATGGAAAAAGTGAAGTCGTATGGGGTTCAGGGTGTACTAGCTAGATGGATAAAGAACCAGCTCGGCAACAGGAGACAGAGTAGTGGTGGAAGGGAGTGTCTCAAAATGGAGAACGGTGACTAGTGGTGTTCCACAGGGATCCGTGCTCGGACCACTGTTGTTTGTGATATACATAAATGATCTGGGCGAAGGTATAGGTGGTTTGATTAGCAAGTTTGCAGTTGATACTAAGATTGGTGGAGTTGCAGATAGCGAGGAGGACTGTCAGAGAATACAGCAAAATATAAATAGATTGGAGAGTTGGGCAGAGAAATGGCAGATGGAGTTCAAACCAGGCAAATGCGAGGTGATGCATTTTGGAAGATCTAATTAAAGAGCGGACTATATGGTCAATGGAAGAGTCCTGGGGTAAATTGATGTACAGAGAGACCTGGGCGTTCAGGTCCATTGTGCCCTGAAGGTGGCAACGCTGGTCGATAGAGTGGTCAAGAAGGCATACGGACGGGGTATTGAGTACAAGAGTCGGCAGGTCATGTTACAGTTGTATAGGACTTTGGTTAGGCCACATTTGGAATACTGCGTGCAGTTCCGGTCGCCACATTACCGGAAGGATGTGGATGCTTTGGAGAGGGTGCAGAGGAGGTTCACCAGGATGTTGCCTGGTATGGAGGGTGCTAGCTATGAAGAAAGGTTGAGTAGATTAGGATTGTTTTCGTTGGAAAGATGGAGGTTGAGGGGGGGGACCTGATTTAGGTATACAAAATTGAGAGGTATGGACAGGATGGATCGCAACAAGCTTTTTCCAAGAGTGGGGGTGTCAATTACAAAGGGTCAC
This sequence comes from Scyliorhinus torazame, assembly GCF_047496885.1. Taxonomy (NCBI): domain Eukaryota; kingdom Metazoa; phylum Chordata; class Chondrichthyes; order Carcharhiniformes; family Scyliorhinidae; genus Scyliorhinus; species Scyliorhinus torazame. Next base: position 108,991,139 of record NC_092726.1, read on the forward strand.
GATTTCAAGGTGATAGGGGGAAAGTTTAAGGGAGATGTGCATGGAAAGTTTTTTACGCAGAGGGTGGTGGGTGCCTGGAACGCTTTGCCAACGGAGGTGGTAGAGGCGGGCACAATAGCATCATTTAAGATCCATATAGACAGATATACGAACGGGCGGGGAACATAGGCTAGTAGATCCTTGGAAATTAGATGACAGGTTTAAATAAAGGATCTTGATCGGCGCAGGCTGGGAGGGCCGACGGGCCTGTTCCTGTGCTGTAATTTTCTTTGTTCTTTGTTCTTTGTTTGGAGCCTAGGGGTGATCTTGACGACGGCGATAAAATAATAGTTCAGGTAGATTATCCCAAAGGTAGTATCCAAAACTAGAGGGCATAGGTTTAAGGTGAGAGGGAAGAGATACAAAACGATCCAGATGAACAATTGTTTCACACAGAGGGTGGGGAGTGTCTGGAATGAGCTGGCAGAGGCAGTAGTAGAAGCGTCTCCAATCCTGCCTTTTAAAAAGCATTTAAATAGTTATATGTAGAAGATGGGTATATAGGAATATGACCAATTGTGGGCAATTGGACAGGCTTTGTGTAGTAAAAATTGGGCGACATGGACAAGTTAGGCCGAAGGGCCTATTCCCATGCTGTAAAGGTCTATGACTCTGTGACCTGTCCCACCTTCCAGATCTGTGTCCCTGCAGCTTCGAGCACTCCATCTGTATGTCCAAATCGGTTTGAATTTCTGCCTCCATTTTTCTCATGGACAGTGAACATTGAGGGATGAAAGTATCAGAGGAATAGGCAGGAAATGACATTGAGGCAGAAGCTCAACTGTGATCAAATTAAATGTTGGGGCAGGAGTGAGTGGTCGTGTTGTCATTTGCTATCAGTTCCAGTTGCCAGAGTACTCGTAGATGAATAAAACTGCGAGATAAGAGTTTTAAGTTACATCTTTCCAACAATTATTTCAATTTTCTGGGATAGATTTCAATTATCTGGTCTGCACTGCCTGTGAGATTGGTGGAGGCAGATACAACAGTGGTTTACAAATTTCAACGCGAGAAACGACAGCAATGAAATGCATGTCTCTGTGGAAAGGTCGGTCGAGTGCCATTGAATGATCTGCTAATCTAAAGAGCCGCTGGTGTCAAACGGAATGAATATCCTCCGTCGGTCCTTCACGCAGTTTTAGGTTTTTGGTCACGTCTGGCTGTGAGGTGATGTGCACCAACAACTGGAGTGTCCCGCTATGCAACCCACCACGGCGAGTATGATCACGGTAATCCTTCATATACAATGTGTCCGTGCTTTAAACCAGCGTTAGCTTGAGCTCACTGGTTACTTCACAGCATCAACTTAATTGTAAGTTCGGGATTGTCTCACCGTGGGCGCTGCCTGGCGTTTTTAACATTTCCAAAACATGTGTTGCATAAATAAAAGCAGCAGCACATTTATAATTAGAAGTGGGTGTATTTTGTTTCGCGTTTGCACTGATCTGTTTTGAAAAGGGGCTTGGGCCACGTGTTTACTTTCTGATCTCACACTGCGGAAACCCAAGTTCGACTCCAGCTCTGTACAATAGCTGACCTATCACACTTTGTCAATTACTCACAACCTAAATGGAGAAAAAGAGCTTTACAAATTATCTATTGTAGGTTCTTTGAAATTTCGGAACAAGTTTGGTTCCGCAGCGAATTGATTAATCCATTTTTTTCCACGTGAAACGCTGTTCCCCAGATCTCCGAGAAAACTCAGGTAGTTCGAAAGCATCCAGGACCAAGCAATGCGCTTGATTGCTCCTCCTGCCACAAGCATTCAATCCCTCCGCCACAGACATCCCAAAATGCACCGCAATAACTGTATGTCCAAATCGGTTTGAATGTCTGCCTCCATTTTTCCTATCGACAGTGAACATTGAGGGAATGTAAGTATCCGAGGAACAGGCAGGAAATGACATCGAGGCAGAAGCTCAGCTGCGATCAAACGGATGTTGGGGCAGGAGTGAGTGGCCGGGTCGTCTCACTATGTTGTCATTTGCTATTAGTTCCAGATGCCACAGTACTCGCAGATGAATATGACTGCGAGATGAGATTTTTAACATACATCTTTCCAACAATTATTTCAATGTTCTGGGATACAGTTCAATTATCTGGTCCACACTGCCTGTGAGATTAGTGGAGGCAGATACAACAGTGGCTTTCAAATGTCAATGCGAGAAACGACAGGAATCAAATGCATGTCTCTGGGGAAAGGTCGGTCGAGTGGGATTGAATGAACCGCTAATCAAACGAGCCGCTGACGTTAAACAGAATGAATGTGCGCTGTCGGTACTTCACGCACTTTTATGTTTTTGTCACGTCTGGCTGTGAGATGATGTGCACCAACACCTGGAGTTTCTCGTCAATGTTACCGACCACGGCGAGTGTAATGACGGTAATCATTCATATACAATGTGTCCATGTTCGAATCCAGCATCAGCTTTAGCTCACTGGTTATTTCACAGCATCAACTTAATTGTAAGTTCGAACCTGTTTCACCGTGGGCGCAGCCTGGCGATTTTTAATGTTCCCAAAACATGTGTGTTGCATAAATAAAAGCAGCAGCACATTTATAATTAGAAGTAGGTGTATTTTGTTTAGAGGTTGCATTGATATGTTTTGAAAAGAGGCTTGTGCCACGTGTTTACTTTCTGATCTCACACTGCGGAAACCCAAGTTCGATTCCAGCTCTGTCCACTTTGAATGTGGTTTGTGGAGAAGCTGTTGTCGAGTGACAGTTAACCCGAAACAATTCTTCAGTGTTTCCCTCCCTACCTCCTCCTCTAACCGAAAAAGAAGACAATCACTGTAAGGATCCCAGCCGAGTAAAGATCAGGAGGGAGACTCGAGGGCAGGTAGAAGTGGAAAGAAGTTGAACCGTGACGTCACAGCCTGCAGTGAAAGAGCGCGAGGAGAGCGGCGGGGACTCAATGAAAGAGCGCGAGGAGAGCGGCGGAGACTCAGGGAAATAGCGCGAGGAGAGCGTCGGAGACTCAGGGAACGAGCGCGAGGAGAGCGGCGGTGACACAGTGAAAGAGCGCGAAGGGAGCGGCGGGGACTCAGTAAAAGAGCGCGAGGAGAGCGGCGGGGACACTGGATAAAAGAGCACGAGGAGAGCGGCGGGGACTCCGTGAAAGAGCGCGAGGAGAGCGTCGGAGACTCAGGGAACGAGCGCGAGGAGAGCGGCGGAGACTCAGTGAAAGAGAGTGAGGAGAGCGGCGGAGACTCTGTGACAGAGTACGAGGAGAGGGCGGGGACACAGTGAAAGAGCGCGAGGAGAGCGGCGGATACTCAGTGTAAGAGCGAGAGGAGATCGGCGGAGACACAGTGAAAGAGCGCGAGGAGAGCGGCAGGGACACTGGATAAAAGAGCACGAGGAGCGGCGGGGACTCCGTGAAAGAGCGCGAGGAGAGCGGCGGGGACTCAGTGAAAGAGCGCGAGGAGAGCGGCGGGGACTCCGTGAAAGGAGCGCGAGGAGAGCGGCGGGGACTCAGTGAAAGAGCGCGAGGAGAGCGGCGGAGACTCAGGGAAAGAGCGCGAGGAGAGCGGCGGGGACTCAGTGAAAGAGCGCGAGGAGAGCGGCGGAGACTCAGTGAAAGAGCGCGAGGAGAGCGGCGGGGACACAGTGAAAGAGCGCGAGGAGATCGGTGGGGACACAGTGAAAGAGCGCGAGGAGAGTGGCGGTGACTCAGGATAAAAGAGCGCGAGGAGAGCGGCGGAGACTCAGCGAAAGAGCGCGCGGAGAGCGGCGGGGACTCAGTGAAAGAGCGCGAGGAGAGCGGCGGAGACACAGTGAAAGAGCGCGAGGAGAGCGGCGGGGACACAGCGAAAGAGCGCGAGGAGAGCGGCGGGGACTCAGTGAAAGAGCGCGAGGAGAGCGGCGGAGACTCAGGGAAAGAGCGCGAGGAGAGCGGCGGGGACTCAGTGAAAGAGCGCGAGGAGAGCGGCGGAGACTCAGTGAAAGAGCGCGAGGAGAGCGGCGGGGACACAGTGAAAGAGCGCGAGGAGATCGGTGGGGACACAGTGAAAGAGCGCGAGGAGAGTGGCGGTGACTCAGGATAAAAGAGCGCGAGGAGAGCGGCGGAGACTCAGCGAAAGAGCGCGCGGAGAGCGGCGGGGACTCAGTGAAAGAGCGCGAGGAGAGCGGCGGAGACACAGTGAAAGAGCGCGAGGAGAGCGGCGGGGACACAGCGAAAGAGCGCGAGGAGAGCGGCGGGGACTCAGTGAAAGAGCGCGAGGAGAGCGGCGGAGACACAGTGAAAGGGCGCGAGGAGAGCGGCGGAGACACAGTGAAGGAGCGCGAGGAGAGGGGCGGGGACACACGATAAAAGAGCACGAGGAGAGCGGTGGAGACACAGGATAAAAGGGCACGAGGAGGGGAGTGGGTAGCGAGGGTAAAAGAGCGCGATGAGAGCGGCGGGGACACAGCTGCCGGAGAAGCAGCCTTCAGATTTTCGGCGGGAGCAGTGGCCAGGAGTTTGTCGGGCAGGTGCGTTTTCCTCTTTAAAAACTTACCTTGAAGAGTGACATCACAGCAAAACAGTGACCTGATTGGCTGGGAAGGAAACTGCTCCAATTAGCAGTCGCTGGGAGAAACTTAACTCTTTGTGTGCCGGTAAGTGTGGAAGGAAGTGAATGAGTTACCAATTTAGAAGCATGCTGGGAATATTAACTATATTTTAACACTGCTTTTGAGCGAAAATAAGGAGGTCAAGTAATGTAAACCAAATACTGCTTAGTGTGTGGTACTGGCCGTATTATGATAATAAGTTGTTCTTCAGAAGGACAACACAATGCGGACTCGAATTCTTTTTAAACCAAGGGCAAAACATTCATATTTCGTCTTGCGTATGTTCCCAAGCTTTATCTCTTCAAAGTTGTTTATTTCAACCTATAAATATAATGGTTTTTGACTGCAGAACTCAGAGTGCAGTGCCTTGGCTTTGCAGCTGAAACACTCTCTCTCCACAAGTATATTTGTGTCAATAAATTTCCTTAAATCGAACCTCGAGGAATTTGTCTTCATTATGATTTTCACGACAAATTGGCGCAGTCGGTGCAGTTTCCCGAATTTAACGGGACGTAAACCCCAAAACGAATCTCTAAACAGGACTCTCTCAGCTGAAAGGGAGAGAGCTACAGCGCGACCCCAGCTGAAAGGGGGGTCTGCGGCTCGGCAGCCTTAATTACTGGCCAGTGACTCATGCTCGGAGAGTTATCTTAGTTGATAAATTAATGATAGCTGCATGGGAAGAAAAAGGTGCCTTAGAGACTGAAATAAATAAAAAAAAGACTTCGAGGTTCGTGAAATGATAAACAGCGGTGTGCGCTCCCTGTAGTATTTGTGAATGATTTCCGATTTCCGCGGTTGTTCTTATTGTTATATGTATGTTCTAAAGTATTTAGCAGATCGAACGATGAGCACTAAACTCGCCGCTCACCCACAGGTCGTCCCAAAGCCTCGGTAAAGATATCCGGAGGGAGAAAGAAGGTGAACTCCTTAAAGGTGTCAAAATGAATAAGGAAATGAAAATAAACAATCGTAAAGCAACGGAATGAGGTTGGTAAACCTATATGTCCCGCATAGGAATCTAATGAAGCTGACCCCCTTTCGGAAAAAAAAAACAGGGGAGTAAAAGTAAATAGAAGATTAAGGTAAAAACGAGATTTGTCTGTAGCCGTGAGATACGGCTAACGGTTAACTGTGAAATTTGTGAGCCGTGAGAATCTGTTTGTTTTGTCGAACCAATTGATTTTAGTCAAAGCATGAAGTGGGTTGTATTTTTTATCGTCTGTCTTTGTGAGTCAGAGATTATAAATTGAGTGATTTTTGTTGAGATTTCTCGAATCAACGGAAACATTGGAAATTACGATCAGTTTAAAAGAAAGAAAGTGCCTTTACGAATAAAAGTAATTGAATATGACTAAGTTTTAGGATACGTGAAAAAACGTAAATGGCATAATGCCAAGTTCTCTGCCTCTTAGATTCTGCAGGACACATTAACCATTTCAGCAGACAGTTGATCTTTTCTGAATTGACAAAGAGAAAATATACGTCTCTAAGAATAGCTAATGCCTATAAAATCAATCATTGGAAATGGACTTAAATGTGTGCTATTCATATCCCCCTCCCAGGGAATGTTTTGCTGCTACTAAAATACTCTCATGGCGCATCTTTGCTTTGAAGTATGGGATCCCACCCGGCATAAAAGGGGGCTGGGTTCCCAACAATGATAATCATTTGAACGAAGGAAATGAGTCCCTCGAACACTGGTTGGAAATAGAGTGAAAGAGGCTATCGTGCAAGGGGCCAAGAAGCATTTCACTCCCAGGAAGAATGAACCGGAACTGGCGACACCTGGCCCTATTTGGCAGACAGACACTCTGCAAATTAGGAGCAGTAATACATCGCATTGATAATGGAATGTTTATAGAACTGTCTCAAATACGAGCTCACCGCCCCCTTCAGTATATAGTCTTTATGTAAACTGTTCACTACTGTAAACAGTCTATGTAAACAGTGCCTTACAGTAAATATTGTTCGTGTAAACTGTACAGTGCTGGAAAGAGAGTATATGTAAATTGTGTCCTTCTGGAAAAAGTGTTTACGTAAAATGTAAACTACTGTAAACAGAGTGAATGTAAACAGTACCCTACAACAACCAGTATTTATGTGAACCGTACACCACTGTAAAAGAAACTCGATGTGAACAATACCCTAAATTAAACAGAGTTTATTAAATCATATACTGCTCTAAACAAAGTCCATGTAAACATTGCCCTGCAGTAAACAGCTAATGTAAACCAGGCACCGCGGCAAACAGCGTTTATGTAAACAGCACCTTACAGTGAACAGTGCCGACGTAAACCGTACTCTGCTGTAAACAGAGTCTATGTAAACAGTGTCCCGCAGTAAACAGTGTCTGTGAAAACCATGCACTGCTGTCCGTGGAGTCTATGTAAACAGTGCCCTACAGTAAAACGTTTTTGAAAACGGTAACCTGCTGTAATAAGAGTCTGTGTAAAGAGTGCACTACAGTAGGCAGTGTTTAGTAAACAGTGCCCGACAGTAAGCAGTGTTTATGTAAATCGTACACTGCTGTAAACAGTGACAAATGTAAACAGTTCCCTACGCTAAACAGTCTATGTAAACAGTGCGCAACTGTCAACAATACTTATGTAAACCGTACAATACTGCAAACAGAGTCTATGTACACAGTGCTTTATAGGAAACAATGTTAATGTAAATCATACACTACTGTAAACAGAGTCTTTGTAAATATAGCACTATAGCAAACAGTGTTTACGTAAACGGTATACTGCTGGAAACAGATTCTATATAAACGGTGCTCTACAGTAAACAGTTTATTTAAAATATATACTGCTGTAAACATGGTCTACTTAAACAGTGCCCTGCAGTAAACAGTGGTTACGTAAACCGTACAATACGGAAAACCTCGTCTGTGAACAGTGCCCTCGAGTAAACTGAGAGAAAGAGAACCATGCACTGCTGTAAACAGAGTCTCTGTAAACAGTTCCCTACAGTAAATAGTGTTTATGTCAGCAATATCAGCTCTAAATAGAGGCAATGTAACAGTGCCCAATAGTAAACCGTACACGACTGTAAATAGAGTCTATGTAAACACTGCCTTACAGTAAACAGAGTTAAAGTACACCGTACACTACTGTAAACAGAGTCTAGGTAAACAGTGCCCTACTGTAAACAGTGTTTGAGTAAACCGTACAATACAGTAAACATGGTCTATGTAAACATGGTCTACAATAAAGAGTGAAAGTTAACCATGCGCTGCTGTAATCAGAGTCCATGAAAATAGTTACCTGCAGTAAAACGTGTTTATATAAGCCGTAGCCTGCTGTAAACAGAGTCTATCTCACAGTCCCCTTCAGTAAATAGTATTTATGTAAACCGTACACTGCTGTAAACAGTCTATTAAGCAGTGTACTACTATAAACAGTGTTTATGTAAAATGTACACTGCTGTAAACAGAGTGAATGTAAACAGTGCCCTTCAATAAACAGTGTTTATGTGAACCTTACACTGCTGTAAACAGAGTCTATGAAACAGTGTCCTACTGTAAACAGTGTGTATGTAAAATGTACACTGCTGTAAACAGAGTGAATGTAAACAGTGCCCTTCAATAAACAGTGTTTATGTGAACCGTACACTGCTGTAAACAGAGTCTATTAAACAGTGTCCTACTGTAAACAGTGTGTATGTAAAATGTACACTGCTGTAAACAGAGTGAATGTAAACAGTGCCCTACAATAAACAGTGTTTATGTGAACCGTACACTGCTGTAAACAGAGTCTATTAAACAGTGTCCAACTGTAAACAGTGTTAATGCAAACCGGACGCAACTGCAAACAGTGTCTATGTAAACAACGCCCTACAGTAAACACTGCCAACGTAAACCGCACTCTGCTGGAAAACAGAGTCTATGTAAACAGTGCCCGGCAATCAACAGTGTCAATGTAAACCATTCAGTGCTGTCAACAGAGTCTATGTGAAGAGTGCCCTACAGTAACCAGTTTTTAAAAACCGTACCCTGCTGTAATAAGAGTCTGTGTAAACAGTGCCCTCCAGTAAACAGTGTTTATGTAAATCGTAACTGCTATAAAAAGGGTCTACGCAAACAATGCCCTACAGTAAACAGTATTTAAACAGTGCCATACAGTAAACAGAGTCTCTATAAAATGTGCCAAACAGTAACCAGTATTTAAGCAATGGCCTACAGTAAACAGTCTATGTAAACAGTGCCAACAGCAAACAGTGTGTATGTAAAATGTACACTGCTGGAAGGAAAGTCAGTGAAAACAGTGCCTTACAGTAAACAGAGAAATTAAACCGTACACTACTGGAAACAGTCTCTGTAAGTGCCCTCCAGTAAACAGTATTTAAAAAGCACCATACAGTAAACAGAGTGAAAGTAATCCTTACATTAAAGTAAACAGACCCTTTGTAAAATATGCCTTCTCGTAAAACGTGTTAATGTAAACCGTACACTGCTGTAAAAAGAGTCTGTGTAATCAGTGCCCTACAGTAAACAGTGTTTCTGTAAATCGTACTCTGCTGTAAACAATGTCTGAGTAATCAGAGGACTACACTAAACTGTGTATATGTAAACGGTACACTGCTGTAAACAGAGTCTACGTAAACAGGGCCCTGCCGTAAACAGAGTGAAAGCAAACTGTACACTACTGTAAACAGAGTCTGTGCAAACAGTGCCCTACAGTAAACCGTGCATATGTAAAATGTACACTGTTGTAAACAAAGACTATGTACACAGTGCACTAACGTAAACAATATTTAAACTGTGCCCTACAGTAACAGAGTCTATGTAAACAGTGCCCTACAGCAAACAGGGTGAAAGTCAGCCATGCACTTCTGTAAACAGAGTATATGTAAACAGTGCCCCACAGTAAACAGTCATCCTAACAGGGCGCTACTGTAAACAATGTTTATGTAAACCGTACACTACTGCAAACAATCTTTGTACATGTGCCCTGTAGTTTATATAGTCTATTTAAACAGTATCCTGCATTAAACAGTATACTTAAACCGGACATTTCTGCAAACGGAGACTATGGAAACAGTGCCGCACAGTAAACAATCTTATTGTAAACCGTACACTGCTGTAAATAGTCTCTGTATACAGTGACCTACAGTTATCAGTGTTTGAGTAAACCGTACACTACTGAAAACAGAGTCTATGTAAATATAGCACTACAGTAAACAGTGTTTATATAAACGGTATACACTGTAAACAGTCTAGAAAACAGTGCCCTGTTGTAAACAGGCTATATAAACAGTGCCGGATAGTTAACAGTCTTTATGTAAACCGTACACTGCTGTAAATAGTCTATGCAAACAGTGCCCTGCAGTAAACATTGTTTATGTAAACCGTACACTGCTGTAAATAGTCTATGTAAACAGTGCCCTGCTGTAAACAGTGTTAATGTAAACCGTACACTGTTTTAAACAAACTATGTAAACAGTGCCTAATGTAAACATAGTCAATTTAAACAGTGCCCTACAGTAAACAATATTTAAACCGGACATTGCTGTAAGCAGAGTCTATATTTACTGGACCTGCAGTAAACAGTGTTTATGGGAACCGTACCACTGTTGTAAACATAGTCTATGTAAACAGCGCACTGCAGTAAACAGTGTGTATGTAAACCGTACACTGCTGTAAAGTCGACGTAAACAGTGCCATACAGTAAACAGTGTTTATATAAACCGTACACTGCTCTAAATAGTATATGCAAACAGTGCGTACTGTAAACAGTGTTTATGTGAAACGCACCCTGCTGTAAAAAGAGTCTGTGTAAACAGTGCCAGACAAGATTGCTGACCATACAGCTATACTGGGTAGGATCTCGAACAGCGATGAGCCAGAATACTGGACGGAGATGGAGAACCCAGTGGGGTGGTTTAACGACAATAATCTCACCCTCAATGTCAGCAAAACTGAGGAGCTGGTCATTGACTTCAGGAAGTGAAGTATTTTATATACCCCTCTCTGCATCAACGAAGCCGTGGTGGAGATGGTTTACAGCTTCAAATTATTAGGTGTGCACATACAGATCATATGTCCTTGGTCGACGCTAAGACCAAGAAAGCACTGCAGCGCCTATACGTCCTCAGGAAACTAAGAAAATTCGGCATGTCCAAACTGACTCTTATCGATTTTAGTAGGTGCACCATAGAAAGCATCCTATCTAGCTGCATCACAGCCTGGTATATCACCTACTCGGCCTAAGAACGTAAGAAACTATAAACAGTCGTGAACACATCCAGTCCATCACACGAACCCGCGTCCCGTCCATTTACTCTGTCTACACCTACCGCTGCCTTGGGAAAGCGGGCAGCAGAATCACATACCCCTAACATCCGGTTTACTCACTCTTCCAACCTCTTCCATCGGGCAGGAGGTACAAAAGTTTGAGAACACGCACGAACAGACTCAAAAACAGCTTCTTATCCGCTGTTACCAGGCTCCTAAACGAACCTCTTATGGACTGGTCTGATCTATTCGCACGCTTCTCTACTGCGTAGTACTACACCTGCGTGCTTCACCCGATGCCAGTGTCTATGTATTTACATGGTGTATTTTATGTTTACTCTATGTATTTTCCTTTCATTTCCGGAATAATCTGTGTGAACTGTACGCAGAACAATGCTTGTCACTGTGCCCCGGGACACGTGACAATAAACCATTCCAATCCAATCCAGCTCTGCCCAATAACCAAAAGTCTGGGTTCCAGGGTGTGCGCGACTGCTGCACTCATTGATAAAGAAAATTCTTAGGTTGAAATGCAATTCGGCATTGTAAAAGTTTGCGCGAATGCAATTTTGTTTGGATTAAGAAGATTCCCTGAGGAGTTATTTATTGCACTGTGTCAATTGTTCACCACTTAAATGGAGGAAATGTGCATTAAGTATACTTTCTTTATGGATTATCTCATTTTTGATTTGAAAAAGAGGATGTTTACTCAAGCAAATTATTGAATCCATTTTGTGTTTTTCACGTGACACACTCTACCCCATATCTGCAAGAACACTCAAGACATTCGGAACCACCCAGGATCAAGCACCCCGCTTAATTGCGCTCACTCCAGAAACATTGACTCCCTCCACCGCGGACGCACAGTGGCAGCGCTGCAATCCATCTCAAAATGCACTGCAAATTAAGGTTCCTGAGCCAGCACCTTCCAAATCCACAACCACTATCCATTGGAAGGACAACAAAAGGCCGTAGGTGGAGGTCTTCCCTCAAGTCACACACAACTCCCACTTGGAATCATAGAATCGTTCCTTCACGGGACCGGGAAAATATCCTGAAACTCCCTCCCTCAAAGCACGGTGGGTGCACCTGCACCTCATGGATTGCAGCGGTTCAAGAAGGCAGCTCACCACCACCTTCTCGAGAAGAACTAGAGATGGGAATTAAATACTGCCCGAACCAGCAACTCGCAAATCCCATAACAGTGATCTCTTTAATGCTTTGAATTTCTGGGAGCTGGTTTAGCACAGTGGGCTAATCAGCTGGCTTCTAATGCAGAACAATGTCAGCAGCGCGGCTTCAATTCCGGAACCGGCCTCCTCGAACAGGCGCCGGAATGTGACAATTAGGCGTTTTTCACAGTAACTTCATTGATTCCTACTTGTGACAATTAGCGATCGCTATAATTATTATGAACTGTTCTCAATTCTTCCGGTGGAGTGCATCATGTTACTTCTGCTTCAGAGGAACCTGGATCTTAGGTATTTCTAACAACAGGACTCCTGTTACACAGAAACAAAGTGCTTGGTGCAGTAAAGTGGAAGGGTGTGGGGTGCAATCTAATCTGGCTTCAAACGCTCTCCCCCTTTCTCTCTTTAACACTCTCCTTCGTTCTGTTTCTGTTTCTGTTTTCTTTCTCTTGGTATCGGGTGAAGGTTCGATTTGCTGCAGTTCTCCTGAGCAGAATATTCTTCGACACCTTTTTCCAGTCAGACACATTCTGTGACTTTGTTGCTTTTTGGAACCACTGCAAACACGAAGTGTACTTGGAACTTCACAACACTGAAGGAGGATATTTGCTCCATCATTACTGTGTATGTGTCCATCATTACTGTGATACAGGGACATGGTTAGGACATTGAATACAGGAGTTGGGACGTCTTGTTGAAGTTTTAAACGACATTAGTAAGGTCACACTTGGAATACGGTGTATAGTTCCATCTTAGAAACCACATTATTAAACCAGGAAAAGTGCAGAAAAGATTTACAAGGGTGCTATCGGTACTTAATGGTTTGAGTTGTCAGGAAAGACTGGATCGAATGGCACATTTCCCCCGAGGATCTTTGGAGGTTTAGAGGTGAACTTATAGAGGTCTATAAAATAATGAAGGGCATAGATAAGGTACATAGACAACATTTTTCTCCCAGAGGTAGGGAGTCGACAACTAGAGGGAATAGGTTAAAGGTGAGACGGGAGAGATACAAAAGTGTACAGACGGCATTTTTTTCACACTGAAGGCGTTGAGTGTCTGGAACGATCTGTAATTGGCAGTAATCGAGGCGGTTGCAATTTTGCTTTTTAAAAAGCGTTTTGATAGTTATATGGGTAAGCTGAGTACAGCGGGACATGGGCGAAATGAGGGCAATTGGGACAGGCTTACTGGTAAAAACTGAGCGACTTTTGCATGTTGAACCTTCGGGCCTGTTTCCATGCTGCACACCTGTCTGACTCTATCCCACCTTCCATCTCTGGAATGCAGCAGATTCGAGCACACCCTCTGTCTGTCCAGATCAGATTGAAATGTTGCTGTGGGTGTCTCCATCCATTATTTTTATGGTCAATGATCTTTAAGGGAATGAAAGGTTCTGAGGAACAGGCAGGAAATGACATTCAGGCAGAAGCTCAGCTATGAGCAAACTGAATGGTGGAAGAGGAGTCAGTGGCCGTGCAGTCTCCCCATGTTGTCATTGGTTATCAGTTCCAGTTGTCACATTACTTGCTGATGGATATGGCTGTAAGATAAGATTTCTAAGTTACATCCAAGAGTTATTTCTATATTCATGGATACAGTTCATTTAGAGCCACATTATGCGGACCTAACGTAATTTTAGATGTGTCGAACGGATCTCACATCTTCACCTTTTATATCCAATAACGCAGCCTCAGCGCATCCCAGCATCCCGAACGGGGAACTACTAACTGATTCCCACAGCGAGTGGTTCTGATCTGGTCTGCACAGCCTGGGATTTCGGTGGAGGCAGATACAACAGCGGTTTCAAAAGGGAGTGGGAGTAACAAGAAACAAATGCATCCCTCTGGGGAAAGGCTGTCGAATGAGATTGAATGATCTGCTAATCCATTTTTCCGCTGAGGTCAAACGGAATGAATGTCCTCCGTCGCTACGTCACGCACTTTAAGTTGTTTGGTGTCGCCTGGCTGTGAGATGGTAGGGACCAACAGCTGGAGTTTCCCCTCAATGTTACCCACCACGTGAGTATGTTGACGGTAATGAGACCATAAGACCATAAGACATAGGAACAGAATTAGGCCACTCGGCCCATCGAGTCCGCTCCGCCATTCAATCATGGTTGATATTTTTCTCATCCCCATTCTCCTGCCTTCTCCCCAGAACCCCTGATCCCCTGATTAAACAAGAATCTATCTATCTCTGCCTTAAAGACACTCAGTGAATTGGCCTCCACAGCCTTCTGCGGCAAAGAGTTCTACAGATTCACCACCCTCTGGCAGATAAAAATCCTCCTGATCTATGTTTTAATGGATCGTCCCTTCTATCTGAGATGGTGCCCTCTGGTTCTAATTGTTCCTACAAGTGGAAACATCCTCCCCACATCCACTCTATCCAGTCCTCGCAGTATCTTGTACGTTTCAATCCTTCTAAACTCCAACGAGTACAGACCCAGAGCCCTCAAACGTTCCTCATACGACAAGTTGTTCATTCCAGGGATCATTCTTGTGAACCTCCTCTGGACCCATTCCAAGGCCAGCACATCCTTCTTTAGATATGCCCAAATCTGCTCACGGTACTCAAAATGGGGCCTTGTACAGCCTCAGAAGTACATCCCTGGTCTTATTCTAGCCCTGTTGACATGAATGCTAACATTGCATTTGTCTTCTTAACTGTTTTTCAAACTTTTATTCTGGGGTCCATTTTCAGCAAACGACCAAGCTTCGGGGCCCCCACGCCGGCCGATCCTCGTGAACCAACATTTGTGCTTACCATTAATGCGAGAGCTGAGCCTGCTTGGTCCTCTCAATCTCACTCCAAGCAGGTTCACAGGGGGAGAGGGCTATGTACATATCGGGTGCAGGTTTCAGCCAGATCCTTTGTGCCGTCTTCATCTTAGTGAGGACGGAAAATCCAACCTCGTACATGGAGGTCGTTGTGAAGGGCAAAAGCAACAAAATGCTTGTTTTGCTCAGCTTCGGATACTCCTCGGAGACGCTGCTCCAAAATGTTGACAGTTTGATTGACTCGTGCCGTGATTTTAATACGCTGTCAAAACTGAGGCGCAGAAGTTCAGTCAGCTTCATTTGGAGTCAGTCTATCCAGTCCATCTGCACTTTCCTTACTAATGCTGTTGTCTTTGATGTCCCGGGGCAGTGTGGGGGACATCAGGTGATTTTGGCTTTGCATCGCAATTCCAAACTTTCAATGGGTTTTGGAAAGTTGCGATTTCTTCACAGAGCCGAAAGCAATCACCATCCTTCTCTTGCTATTTGAGGTTCAGTTCATTTAGAATTGAAAAGATGATAGTTAGCCTCCAAATTTCATCAGCAATCGAATCAGCAGAGAGGACAATTTCTCCAGGAGGAAAGTGTGGAATTCGGACCTCAGTTCGTAAACTCTGAATATCTCCCGGATGATGTCAACCGTCATTGGGATTGACTGATCGCTGTATCGATTCAATGCTTTAATGTAGTTTTAATGGTCAGCAAAAAACTTGCAGCCACCCTTCGAGGGCGACGATGTGATGAATTCCAATGGATCTCATTATATCCCTTGCCAACCGTTCAGTTCAGTGCATGGTGAGACCATGAGGGGTATAGACTCTCTCCAGATCACTTGAGTAATGTTTAGGGATGCCAAAAAGATCGAGATAATTGCCGTGTTCATCATCAGTGATCACCGCGCCTTCAGCCGCCGCCATCCGCGATCGCAATTTGACCCCAGGTTCAGGTCCCAACACTCCGGGCCGCATGAGCACCGATGAACGGCTGGCCCCGTGACCCTCCCGACATCCGCCCGCGACCCACCTGCGTGTTGCCACCTCCACTTCGAAAATGCATACTTTATATACATTGTATCCGTGCCTGAAGCCAGCGTCAGCTTGAGATCACTGGTTACTTCACAGCATTAACTTAATTGTAAGTTCAAACCTGTCTCACCTTGGGCGCTGTCTGGCGTTTTTAATATTTCCAAAACATATGGTTTGCACCGATTAAATGCAGTACAAGTAGCTGTATTATATAGAGGTCGCACTACAATTATTTTTCAAAGCGGCTTGTGCCACGTGTTTACTTTCTGATCTCACACTGCGGAAACTTCAGTTGAGGAGCATTAACGATTATCTATTATACATTTTTGAAATTTTGGAACAAGATAGTTTACGCAGGAGAATTATTTAATCCATTTTTACCACGTGAACCGCTGTTCCCCATATCTCCAAAAAGAGTCAGGTAGTTCGAAAGCACCTAACACCAAGCAGTGCGTGTTATTGCTCCTCCTGCCACAGCAGTTAATCCCCCCGCCACAGCCATCCCAAAATGCACCGCAATAACTCAACAAAGTTCCTCAGGCAATTTGTCCTTAGACAGCACCTTCCAGACCTATGACCACTGTCATTTTGAAGGAGTAGACAAACCCCTACTTCGGAAAATCACCAACTGGACTTTCCCTCCAAATCATTCACCACTCCCACTTGGAACCATATAAACGTTCATTCACGGTAACAGGGAAAATGTTTTAGCTTCCTCCCTAAAAGCACGCTGGGTGTACCCAAAAATCATGGTCTGCAACGAGTCAAGAAAGCAGCTCACCTTCTGAAGGGCAACTTAGGACGGATAATAAATTCTGTCCTAACCAGCAACTCTCACATCCAGTAAAAGTGATATTTTTAATGCATTGGTGCTTTGCATTTCTGAGGCCTGGGATGAACTGTTCTCCATTCTTAAAAAATAAACATCGATTACCAAATTCATTTTTTCCAATTAAGAGGCAATTTAGCGTCGCCAATTCACCGACCCTGCACATCATTGGGTTGTGGGGGGAAACCCACGCAAAAACGGGACGAATGCGCAAACTCCACACGGACGGTGACCCGGAACAGGGGTTCGAATCTGAAAACTCGGCATCTTCACGCAGCAGTGCTAACCACTGCGCCAACATGCTGCCGCTATTTTTTAATTCTAACGGTGGAATGAATCATATAACTTCTACCTCAGAGCAAACTGGACCTCAGGTATTTCTAACAGCATGAATCCTGGAAGACAGAAACAATGTGCTTGCTGCAGTCAGGTGGAACTGAGTGGTGTGCAATCTACTCTAGCGTTAAACGCTCTCTCCTCCTTTCTCTCTTTACAACCCTCCTTTATTCTGTTTCTCTTTTGTTTCTATTGGTATCGGGTGAAGATGTGATTTGCTGTGGGTCTCTTGACGAAGATATTCGTCGGCAGCTTTTTCCAGTCAGACAGATTCTGCGACTTTGTTGCTTTTTGGACCCAGTGCAAACATGATGAATAATTGGAAATTCACAACACTGAAGGAGGCGCTTTGTTCCCCAATTACTGTGTCTTCCCATTATTACGATTATACAGACACATGGTCAGATAATTCAGCACAAGTGTTGGGATGTCTTGCTGAAGTTCTACAAGACGTTTGGAAGGACACACTTGGAATATTGTGTACAGTTCTGGTAACCCTAATATAGAAAGGATATTATTAACCCAGAAGGAGGGCAGAAAACTTTTGCCATGCTGCTACCGGATTTGATGGTTTGAGTTATAAGAAGCGGTTGTTTCGACTGGAACATTATTCT
The DNA here is from genome assembly GCF_047496885.1 of Scyliorhinus torazame. NCBI lineage: Eukaryota > Metazoa > Chordata > Chondrichthyes > Carcharhiniformes > Scyliorhinidae > Scyliorhinus > Scyliorhinus torazame. The sequence goes on from NC_092726.1 coordinate 109,008,751, forward strand.
TGGAGTCTCGGGGTGATCTTGACGACGGCTATAAGATAATCGTTCAGGTATATTATCCCAAAGGTAGTATCCAAAACTAGAGGGCATAGGTTTAAGGTGAGAGGGGAGAGATACAAAACGTTCCAGATGAACAATTGTTTCACACAGAGGGTGGCGTGTGTCTGGAACGAGCTGGCGGAGGCAGTAGTAGAAGCGTCTACAATTCTGCCTTTTAAAAAGCATTTAGATAGTTATATGTAGAAGCTGGGTATATAGGAATATGACCAATTGTGGGCAATTGGACAGGCTTTGTGTAGTAAAACTGGGCGACATGGATAAGTTAGGCCGAAGGGCCTATTTCCATGCTGTAAACTTCTATGACTCGATGACCTGTCCCACCTTCCAGCTCTGTGTCGCTGCAGATTCGAGCACACCGTCTATAAGTCCAAATCGGTTTGAATGTCTGCCTCCATTTTTCTCAGCGACAGTGAACTTTCAGGCACAATCTCAGCTGTGATCAAACTGAATGTTGGGGCAGGAGTGAGTGGCCTGGTAGTCTCTCTATGTTGTCATTGACTATCAGTTCCAGTTGCCACAATACCCGCAGATGAATAAAACTGCGAGATCAGATTTTTAAGTTACATCTTTCCAACAATGATTTCAATTTTCTGGGATAGATTTCAATTATCTGGTCTGCACTGCCTGTGAGATTGGTGAGGCAGATACAACAGTGGCTTTCAAATTTCAACGCGAGAAATGACAGGAATGAAATGCATGTCTCTGTGGAAAGGTCGGTCGAGTGCGATTGAATGACCTGCTAATCTCAAGAGCCGCTGGTGTCAAACGGAATGAATATCCTCCGTCGGTACTTCACGCATTTTTAAGTTTTTGGTCACGTCTGGCTGTGAGATGATGTGCACCAACAACTGGAGTTTCGCCTCAGTGTTGCCCACCACGGCGAATACCGATCACGGAAATCCTTCATATGCAATGTGTCCATGCGTGACGTCAGCGTCAGCTTTAGCTCACTGGTTACTTCACAGCATCAACTTAATTGTAAATTCGGACCTGTCTCACCGTTTTCGCTGCCTGGCGTTTTTAACATTCCCAAAACATGTGTGTTGCATAAATAAAAGCAGCAGCACGTTTATAATTAGAAGTAGGTGTATTTTGTTAGAGGTTGCATTGATCTGTTTTGAAAAGAGGCTTGTGCCACGTGATAACTTTCTGATCTCACACTGCGGAAACCCAAGTTCGACTCCAGCTCTGTACAATATCTGACCTATCAAACGTTGTCAATTACTCACAACCTAAATGGAGAAATAGAACTTTAACGATGATCTATTATAGATTCTTTGAAATTTCGGAACAAGATTTGTTACGCAGGCGAATTGATTAATCGATTTCTTTCCACGTGAAACGCTGCTCCCCAGATCTCCAAGAACACTCAGGGAGTTGGAAAGCATCCAGGACCAAGCAGTGCGTTTGATTGCTCCTCCTGCTACAAGCATTCAATCCCTCCGCCACAGACATCCCAAAATGCACCGCAATAACTCCCTGAAGGTCAACGAGGGTAAGGCAATAAATTCTGTCATAACCAGCAACTCTCACATCCAGTGAAAGCGATATGTTTAATGCATTGGTGCTTTGAATTCCTGGGGCCCGGGATGAACTGTTCTCCATTCTTAAAAATGCACCGTAATAACTCAACAAAGTGCTTCGGGAAATTGTCCCTCAGGCAGCACCTCCAGACCTCCGACTACTATCATTTTGAGGAACTCGACAAGCCCCTACTGGGGACAATCACCAAGTGGAATTTTCCTCCAAAATACTCACCACTTCCACTTGGAACCAGATAAACGTTCCTTCACGGTAAAAGGGTGAAAAATTATTTATCTTTCTCCATAAAGGCACGTTGGGTGTACCCAAACCTCAACGGCCTGCAACGCTTCAAGAAAGCAGCTCACCACCACGTTCTGAAGGGCAACTAGGGATGGGCAATTAATTATGTCCAAACCAGCAACTCTCACATCCAGTAAAAGGGATATTTTTAATACATTGGTGCTTTGGATTCCTGGGGCCTGGGATGAACTGATCTCCATTCTTGAAACAAAAGTATCGTGTACCCAATTCATTTTTTCCAATTAAGGGGCAATTTGGCGTGACTAATCTACCTACTCTGCACATCATTGGGTTGTGGGGAAATAACCCACGCAAACCCTGGCAGAATGTGCAAACTCAACACGAAGGGTGACGCAGAGCCGGGATCGATCCTGAGAACACGACGCGGTGTTTATCATTCTAACGAGAATGAATCACGTAACTTCTGCTTCAGAGGAACCTGGATCAAAGTTATTTCTAACAGCATGAATCCTGGAAGAATGAAACAACTTGCTTGCTGCAGTAAGGTGGAAGGGAGTGGTGTGCAATATACTCCAGCAGTAAACGCTCTGTCCTCCTTTCTCTCTTTACCACTCTCCTTTATTCTGTTTCTGTTTTGTTTCTATTGGTATCGGGTGAAGATTTGATTTGCTGCGGGTCTCTTGAGCAAGATATTCTTGTTCCTCTTTTTTCTAATCAGACACACTCTGTGACTTTGTTGCTTTTGGAACCACTGCAAACATGATAAATAATTGGAAATTCACACACTCAATGAGACTCTTTGTTCCAGAATTACTGTGTCTGCGCCCAGTATTACTATTATACACTTACATAGTCATATAATTGAATACCGGAGTTTGGGCATCTTGCTGAAGTTGTACAAGACATTGGGAAGGACAGACTTGGAATATTGTGTACAGTTCTGGTCACCCTAATATAGAAAGGATATTATTAACCGAGATGGAGGGCAGCAAAGATTTGCGAGGCTGCTACCGGACTTGATGGTTTGAGTGATAAGTAGCGGCTGAATATACTGGAGCATTTATCTTGGAGGCTAGGGGTGATCTTGACGACGGCTACAAAATAATGAGGCGCATAGATAAGGTATATTTTCCCAAAGGTAGTGGAGTCCAAAACTAGAGGCCATAGGTTTAAGGTGAGAGGGGAAAGTTACAAAATGGTCCGGAGGAACAACTGTTTCACACAGAGGGTGGTGAGTGTCTGGAACGAGCTGGCAGAGACAGTAGTAGAAGCGTCTCCAATTCTGCCGTTAAAAAGCATTTAAATAGTTATATGTGGAAGATGGGTATTGAGGAATATGACCAAATGTGGGCAACTGGACAGGCTTTGTGTAGGAAAAAGCTGGCGGTATGGACAAGTTAGGCCGAAGAGCCTATTTCCATGCTGTAAACTTCTATGACTCGATGACCTGTCCCACCTTCCAGATCTGTGTCGCTGCACATTCGAGCACACCATCTATATGTCCAAATCGGTTTGAAATTTTGCTGTGGGTGTCTGCCTCCATTTTTCTTATCGACAGTGAACTTAGAGGTAATGATCGAGTCTGAGGAACAGGCAGGAAATGTTATTGAGGCTGTACGTCAGCTATGGTCAAACTGAATGTTGGGGCTGGAATGAGTGGCCGAGTCGTCACCAATGTTGTCATTTGTTATCACTTCCAGTTTCCACATTACCCGCTGATGGATATAGCTGCAAGTTAACATTTCTAAGTTATATCTTTCCAACAGATATTTCTACTGTTCATGGAAACACTTCATTTATACCGACATTATCCAGAACTTACATAATTTTAGACGTGTCGAACGAATCTCTCATCATCGTCTTTTAGTTCCAATAACCCAACGCCAGTCTATACAAACATCCCGAACGGAAAACTGTTTCTAAAGTATTCACACACCGAGTATTTCTGATCTGGTCTGCACGGCCGGGGAAAGTGGTGGAGGCAGATACAATAGTGGCTTTCAAAAGGGAATGGGAGAAGTGACAGGAATCAAATGCATCCCTCTGGGGAAAGGGCGGTCGAGTGGGATGGAATTATCTGCTAATCTATAGAGCCGCTGCGGTCCTCCATCGGCACTGCGCGCATTTCTCTGTTTTTGGGGCTCATCTGTCTGTGAGATGATGTGGACCAACACCTGGAGGTTCCCCGCCAAGTTGCCCAGCACCGGAAGCGGGCCCACGACAATCCTTTATATACTGTGTGGCCAGGTGGTACGCGAGCGTCAGCTTTAGCTCAGTGGCTACTTCACAGCATCAACTTATTTACAGGTTGGAATCTGTCTCACAGTTGGCGCTAACTGGCGATTTTAATATTTCCAAATAATTTGTATTGCACCAATGTAAAGTAGAAGCACATTTAATAATTAGAAGTCGATGTATTTTTTTGGAGGTTGCATTACAATGAGTCGAATAAGCGGCTTTTGCCACCTGTTTACTTTCTGATCTCACACTGCGGAAACCCAAGTTCGATTCCAGCTCTGTACAATAACTGGCCTATGACACTTTGTCAATTATTCACAACTTAAATGGAGGAAAAGTGTTTGGAGGATATTTACTTTATCTATTATCCGATTTTATAGTTTAGGAACAAGATTATTTATTCAGGCAAATTGATTAATCTGTTTTGTGTTTTGCACGTTACATACCGTTCTCCATATTCCCAAGAACACTCGAGAAGTTCGACACCACCCAGGGCCAAGTATCCCGCTTGATTGCTCCCCCTTCCACAAAGATTCAACCCCTCCAACACTGGCGCATAGTGGCAGCCGCGTGTTCCATCCCAAAATGTACTGCAGCAACTCACCAAGTTTCCTTTGACAGCACCATCCAAACCCACGACCACTCTCATCTTGAAGGATAAGAAAAGCACCTCAGAAAACCACCAAATGGAATTTCCCCTTCCAGTCACTCACCACTCCCACTTGGAATCATCTTGTCGTTCCTTCACTGTAACGAGGGAAAACATCATGAACCTCCCTCGCTAGAAGCACTGTGGGTGTACCTATACCTCACAGACTGTGGTGGTTCAAGAATTCAGCTCACCACCATCTTCTGAAGGGCAACTAGGGATGGGAATTAAATGCTGCACTAACCACCAACTCGCACATTCTGTAAAAGTGTTCTTTTCAGCGCCATGTTGGATTGAATTTCTGGGGCCTGGGATGACCTGTTCTCCTTTCTTACGGTGGAGTGCATCATGTAACTTCTGCTTCAGAGGAATCTGGATCTAAGGTATTACTAGCAGCATGGATCCTGGAAGACAGAAACAATGTACTTGCTGCAGTAAGGTGGAAGGGAGTGGTGTGCAATCTAACCTGGATTTAAACGCCCTCTCTCCCCCTTTCTCTCTTGAACACTCTCCTTTGTTCCATTTCTGTCTTGTTCCTCTTGGTATCGGGCGAAGATTTCATTTGCTGCAGTTCTCCTGAGCAGAATATTCTTCGACATCATTTTCCAGTCAGACATATTCTGTGACATTGTTGCTTTTTGAAACCACTGCAAACATGATGAATAATTAGAAATTCACAACTGAAGGAGGCTGCTTGCTCCATCATTACTGTGTCTTTGTCTATGATCACTGTTGTACAGACATGTGGTCAGCTCATTGAATATAGGAGGTGTGCGTCTTGCTAAAGTTGTGCAAGAAATTAGCAAGGCCACGCTTGGAATACAGTGTACAGTTCAGGTCGCTCTATTGTAGAAAGTATATTATTAAACTAGAAAGAGTGAAGAAAAACTTTACGAGGATGCTATTGGAACGTGATACTATCATGGGAGTGTCACTTTAAGAAATGTTGTTGTCTTATCACATGGCTTCAGTGAGGTCATTTTGTGGGTGGAGCTGAGCTGAGGCTGTGAGCTTTGGTTTACTTTCGCTTTCAGTTTTGACTGCTGTGGACTACAGACAGAATAAATAAGTGTGTTGGCCTGTCTCTCTCTATTCTCATTTCACAGACTTGTTGCAGAAATACAATTAATGATTATAGCTACCTGCTTTGGGAACTTAAACAATATCGTTGGCTTTCCGGGTGGAATTAAAGCTGCTGGTGAGACGGGATTAGAATCTCAGGGAAAACTAGTCTCATTCAAATAAGAATGCAGAGTGCTGTGCCACACCCTGGAAAAGCCTGATTTTGGTTTATAGGATTTTGTTAGTGAATTGGAACAGTAATGGGGGAAAGCATTATATTATACATATTTTACTGAAGCTGTAAGGTGTCTTCATGTTTGAAATTGAAAAAAAAATCTTGCCGTGTGTTTATATATATAGGTTAACTAAGTTCTGAGAATAAAGCTTGTTTTGATTAAAGTGTCTAGGAAGACTGTTGAATTACACTTGGAGGGAAGGCCTTGTGTTCATCCGAGCCAAATTCAACATAAAGGTTGTAGATCAGGTGGACTTCATAATATATATTGGCGTGTCTAAGCCTGGCCCACCACATAAATTTGAGTGATACGGTGTGTTTGGTGGACTGGGACTTTTTCCCTTGAGGAGTAGGAGGCATCGGGGTGAATTTATCGAGGAACAGATTCTCAGCTACATTTTATAAGGTAAGAGTTTTTCTTTTTGTTTCTTCTTCTCACAGTTACTTTAGGGTAGAAAGCTAGATTTAACATTGAATAACCACCTTTCATAACCAGAACACACTAAATTTTGGGGCGCCTATTCGTGAAAACAGCAGCAGTAATTTATTAAGGGCCTTTGTATTTAGTTTTCCCCAAAATCCAGCAACCAAAAGAGGGAGAGATGTCAATTGGTGGGGTTGTGTGCTACTCCTGCACGATGTGATGCATCATAGAATCTTCAAGTGTCCCTGAAGACTACATCTCTGGAACATGTATTCAGTTGGAAAGGCTGACTGAACGCATGGGTCTGTTAGAGCAGCAGCTGGAAGTAGAGGAGCACACGATGAGCTGAAATTGTGATAGATAATAGCTTCAGAGATGTGGTCACACCCAAGGTGCAGGAAGGTCGATGGGTGAACGCCAGACGGGGTATGCAGACAGTGCAGGGTTTTGCAATGGCTTTCTCCTTATCGAACAAGCATGCCGTTTTGGATACTGATGAGGAGGAAGGGGACAGCAGGAGTAGTGGCCAGAACGAAGGCACCACGACTAATTCTACTGCACAGACGGGGCTACAATAGTGGTGGTGTGTTCAATAGTCAGGTGCACAGAGATACGCTTCAGTGGGCACAAAAGGACTCCAGGATGGTAGTTTTCCTCCTTGGTGCCAGGGTCCTGGATATCTCTGAGCGGAAACAAAGCATCCTAAAATAGGAGTGAAATCAGAGAGGTCATTGTGCACATTGGTACGAATCACGTTGGTAGGAAGAGTACCGAGGTGCTGCAATGACAATTGAAGCAGATAGGTAGAAGATTAAAAGGCAGGACCTCCAGGGCAGTAATCTCAGGATTACTCCCCCAGCCACATGCTAGCGAGGCTAACAACAGGAATATAGTGCCGTTGAACACGTCGCTCACGAATTTGTGCAGGAGGGAGGGCTTGGATTTTTTGGATCACTGGAATGTCTTCCAGGAAAGGTGGGGCCTGTATAAGAAGGAGCCGTTACACCTTGACTGGAGCGGCACCAATATCCTGGCTGGGAGGTTTGCTAGTAGGGTTCGGGTGGGTTTAAACTAATTTGACAGGGAGTGGGAATCAGGACAGGAAGCCAGAAAGTGGCTGTGGGTGAACATGGTACGAGTGTCAGGCTCGCTAAGAGGAAGGGTAGGCTAGGGGAGGTCGAACTCAGTTGGACTGGAGGTCTGGAGTGTATCTGCTTCAATCCACGGAGTATAACAGGTAAAACAGTTGAACTTAGAGCCTTTATTCCCAAGCGGAACTTGGATGTAGTTGCTGTAACGTAGACGTGGTTAAAAAAGGGACAGGACTGGCAGCTAAATATTCCAGGATATAGGTGTTTTAGGCATTGCAGGGAGGATGGTAAAAGAGGTGTGGGGGTTGTAATGCTGGTTAGAGAACATATTACAGCTGTACAGAGGGTTGACACCATGGAATAATTAAGTAACGAGGCACTGTGCGTAGAGCTCAGAAACAGAAAGGGGGCAGTCACTATGACGGGGGGAGGATGGGGGTTGCAGGCCTCCGAACAGCCCACGGAAAGTTGAGGAACAGATATGTAAGCAGATTCTGGATAGATGTAGATATAGTAGAGTTGTTGCAGTGGAGACTTTAATTTTACTCATATTTACTGGAAATCCCTGAGGACGAGTGATCTGGATGATGAGGAATGTGTTAAGTGTGTCCAGGAAGGTTTTTTGGACCAATATGTGGATAGTCCGACTAGAGCTGTGGCTATATTGAAGCTAGTATGAGGGAGCGAGCCCGGCCAGGTCATTAACGCTGCAGTGGGACAACATGTGGTGAACAGTGACCATAATTCCGCAAGCTTTTGGATACCCATGGAGAAGGATGAGTGTTGTCCTAGGGTTAAGGTGCTAAATTGGGGGAAGGCTAACTACAACTAGATTAGGCAGGATTTGGACGCTGTTGTTTGGGGGAGGCTGTTTGAGGGTGAATCCACATTTTGCATAAGAACATAAGAACGAGGAGCAGGAATAGGCCAGATGGCCCCTCGAGCCTGCTCCGCCATTCAATGAGATCATGGCTGATCTTTTGTGGACTCAGCTCCACTTTCCGGCCCGAACACCATAACCCTTAATCCCTTTATTCTTCAAAAAAACTATCTATCTTTATCTTTAAAAACATTGAATGAAGGAGCCTCTACTGCTTCACTGGGCAAGGAATTCCATAGATTCACAACCCTTTGGGTGAAGAAGTTCCTCCTAAACACAGACCTAAATCGACTTCCCATATTTTGAGGCTATGCCCCCTAGTTCTGCTTTCACCCGTCAGTGGAAACAACCTGCCCGCATCTATCCTATCAACCCTTCATAATTTTTTTGTTTCTATAAGATCTCCCCCACCCCCCTCATCCTTCTATATTCTAACGAGTACAGTCCCAGTCTACCCAACCTCTCCTCGTAATCCAACCCCTTCAGTCTGGGATTAACCCAGTGAATCTCCTCTGCACACCCTCCAGCGCCAGTACGTCCTTTCTCAAGTAAGGAGACCAAAACTGAACACAATACTCCAGCTGTGGCCTCACTAGCACCTTATACAATTGCAGCATAAGCTCCCTAGTCTTAAACTCCATCCCTCGAGCAATGAAGGACACAATTCCATTTGCATTCTTAATAACCTGTTGCACCTGTGAACCAACTTTTTGCGATTCATGTACTAGCACACCCAGGTCTCTCTGCACAACAGCATTTTAAAATATTTTATCATTTAAATAATAAGCCCTTTTGCTGTTATTCCTACCAAAATGAATAACATCACATTTGTCAACATTGTATTCCATCTGCCAGACCCCAGCCCAGTCACTTAACCTATCCAAATCCCTCTGCAGACTTCCAGTATCCTCTGCACCTTTTGCTTCACCACTCATCTTAAGGTCGTCTGCAAACTTGGACACATTGGTCCCCAACTCCAAATCATCTATGTAAATTGTGAACAATTGTTGCCCCAACACTGATCCATGAGGGATACCACTGAATGCCAACCAGATAAATACCCATTAATCCCCACTCTTTGCTTTCTATTAATTAACCAATCCTCTATCAATGCTACTACTTTCCCCTTAATGCCATGCATCTTTATCTCATGCAGCAACCTTTTTTGTGGCACCTTGTGAAAGGATTTCTGGAAATCCAGAGATACCACATCCATTGGCTCCCCGTTATCTACCGCACTGGTAATGTCCTCAAAAAATTCCACTAAATTAGTTAGGCATGACCTGCCCTTTATGAACGCATGCTGCGTCTACCCAACGGGACAATTTACTTCCAGATGCCTGGCTATTTCTTCCTTGATGATAGATTCCAGCATCTTCACTACTACCGAAGTTAAATTCACTGGCCTATAATTACCCGTTTTCTGCCTACCTCCTTTTTTAAAATAGTGGTGTCACGTTTGCTAATTTCCAATCCGCCGGGACCAGCTGAGAGTCTATAGAATTTTGGTAAATTATCACTAGTGCATTTGTAATTTCCCTAGCCATCTATTTGAGCACTCTGGGATGCATTCCATCAGGGCCAGGAGACTTGTCTTCCTTTCGCCCCATTAGCTTTTCCATCACTACATCCTTAGATAATAATCATATCAAGGTCCTCACCTGTCATAGCCACATTTCTAAGAGTCACTGGCATGTTATTTGTGTCTTCCACTGTGAAGACCGACCCAAAAAACCTGTTCAGTTCCTCAGAAATATCCTCATCTACCATTATTATAATCTCCCTTCTCATCCTCTAAAGGACCGATATTTACCTTAGCCACTCTTTTTTGTTTTATATATTTGGAGAAACATTTACTATCTGTTTTTATATTCTGAGCAAGTTTACTCTCATTATCTATCTTACTCATCTTTATAGCTTTTTTAGTCGCTTTCTGTTGATCTCTAAAGGTTTCCCAGTCCTGTAGTCTCTCACTAAACTTTGCCACTTTGTATGTTTTTTCCTTAAATTTGATACTCTCCCTTATTTCCTTTGATATCCACGGTCAATTTTCCCTCTTTCTACCTTCCTTCTTTTGTTGGCATAAACCTTTGCTGAGCACCGTGAAAAATCACTTGGAAGGTTCTCCACTGTTCCTCAACTGTTTCACCAAACCATCTTTGCTCCCAGTCTACCTTAGCTAGCTCTTGTCTCATCCCATTGTAATTTACTTTGTTTAAGCGCAAAACACTAGTGTTTGATTTTAACTTCTCACCCTCCATCTGTATTTTAAATTCCACCATGTTGTGATCGCTCCTTCCGAGAGGATCCCTGACAATTAGATCATTAATCAATCCTGTCTCATTACACAGGATCAGATCTAGGACCGCTTGTTCCCTCGTAGGTTACATTACATACTGTTGCAGGAAACTATCGCGGGAACATTCTATAAACCCCTCCTCAAGGCTGCCCCTACCGACCTGTTAAACCAATCGACATGAAGATTAAAATCCACCATGATAACTGCTATACCATTTCTACATGCAACAGTTATTCCTTTGTTTATTGCCTGCCCCACCATAATGTTACTATTTGGTGGGCTATAGACTACTCCTATCAGTGACTTTTTCGCCTTACTATTCCTGATTTCCACCCAAATGGATTCAACCTGATACTCCATAGCACCGATCTCGTCTCATACTATTGTGCGGCTGTCTTCCTTAAATAACAGAGCTACACCCCTTCCCTTACCATCCACTCTGTCATTCGATTAGTTTGATACCCTTGGATATTTAACTCCCAGTCGTGACCATCCTTTAACCATGTTTAAGTAATGGCCACTAAATCATAGTTATTCACGATGATTTGTGCCATCAACACATTTACCTTATTCCGAATACTACGAGCATTCAGGTAAAGTACACTTATGTTGGCTTTTATACCTGTAGCCACCTGGGTTGGCCACTTCCCGACTTCAAGATGGAGATCCGCCAAGAATGCAGAGAAATTCAGTCACACGCAGGAAAAACAAGCAGGTGCAAATTTCCCTGTATATCAGAACTTGCAGGAACCCAGACAGCACTGAAACTGACAACCATCTACCTATTGATGAGCGATCCCCGGGAACAATTGGAAACAGTTAAGGTAAACAAGGCCAAGCCAGACTCCTCGGCGGCAACAGGAGCCAAGACAACGGAAGGCCAACGGACACTTAGGAACCGCCCAGCGATCAGGGAACAGCTCCACTATTGGAGAAATCGATCCAAGTGATCAGAACTTCGATCAATCACGTGGAACCAGGTACGGGGTCCGCCCAAAAGGGCACGAAGCCCCTGGGGACTATAAAATAGAGTCCCCAAGTTCAATTCGTCCTTCTTGGCAGGGCCTCTCAGCAGCTCGAAACAACCCTTGACCGTGACCTGCCTAGCAGATGCACCAACAACGTAAGTCTCCAGTCAACGCACGCTACGCGATAGGCGCTCCTAGCTATCAGTCTATACCAGCTTTGAAGCCTGCAGACTCAGAATCGAACGAAAGGCCATTTGATCCCCTGACCTGGTGGCCCAGTTCCAAAGCTAAGTGTAGGCCTCTTCGTGTTAGAGATAGTCTAGCAAGTAGAGATTTATACATGAGTAGTGATTGACTGAATAATAAATGTGTTTTGATTTGAAACTTACTAACTGGTGTATTGAGTTATTGATCAGCACTTGAACTTGAACCTCGTGGTGGTATCATAAAGATACCTGGCGACTCTAGAGCAAAGGTTAAAAAACAGAGCAAATTGAGTAAAGACACAACGAGTAACATTTACTGGCGACATCTGACGGGACTCGATTTAGAAGTGGCCTAACGACTCCGAGTGAACCCAACATTTGAATTGAGAAGCCAATTGGGAACAGAAACATTCCCAAGTTTTCAAGCAGTTCTGATGAATCCTCATAATTCGGAAGCGTGTTGATGCATGCGTAACTAACAGGGCTATAAGGTAAAACTGATAGATTTTGTTGCGAAAACTGTGGGAGTTTGTATTCCGGAAAGTTCCATAATTTGGAAATTATTCCAAATTTTAAAAGAGAGCATTCAGATAGGAAAAATGGCAATGAAGGCAATGGAACGCCTCATGAACCCTCAAGACATCGTGGTCGCAGCGACCGGCAGCAGAGTAGGTCAGTGTCCCGTTTGGGAAGTAGAGATTAAAGGTACCTCAAAGGGAAGGGATGGCCCCTTTGGACGACTTTTGTTCAAATGAGGAAACAGGTCCCGTGAGTATAGGACATACTTGGTGGGAGAACCTAAGCGAAATCCATATGAAGAGCTTAGGGAAAGCTCGCAAGCCGATGGCAATCGTGGCCTGTCTGGCACAATTGCGAGGCACAGAGGAGGTCGTTTGGACGCTCCGCAAAGAGATAGAAGAAAGACATCGAACGAGCAAGGTCGATGTTAGTGAGATCGAGAGAGAGAATGTAGAATTGAGAAGGAAGTTGGCAGCAAAGGATGGAGATGTGGATGATGCCAAGCGGGCACACCAGTCTTGTCTAGCGCAACTGAGCAGCTTCCAAACCCAATACGATAAGGCCTATCAGAACACGCAAAGTGCAGTCCTGGTAAGAGCAGAGACAGAGAAATAGGTAGAGGCATTGCAAAGGCAGTGCAGCGATCTAAAAGCAGCGTTAAGAGCACTCCATGCTGCCACCACGGAGCACAGACAAAGCTCAGTGGATCATGCAAAATGCCGGAAGCAGATTGCGGAACTGCAGTCTTTGCTTTCAGTGCAAAATGGGTTTCAAAGCACCTTTGGATCCCAATTAGATGAAGATGACGGCCCTGATTGGCAAGAGCTAAACAAAACCGCGCAGAGATATGTACAGGGAATATGTGCGCAAGGAAAGCCCCAAAGGAGAAAAGCACCCCCCCCCCCCCACCCACAGAGCAGGTAGATCAGGCACCCATGAATCCAGTAACTACCAATTGCACAATCACATCGGACGGAGATTAGGAATTCCTTTACACCACCCCCTTAACCGTGACCCAATTGCGGGACGCGTGCGGAAAAATCACACCGTTCCTACCCACCTCAGACCCCCACCACTTCTTTGCTAGAGTGAAGCAGCAGGTGACCATGTACTGCCTGGATGAGCGTGAGCAAGTGAAGCTCACAGGTTTAAGCTTAGACACTTCTGTTATAGCAGCCCTTCCTGACCAACAGAGTGTAGGAGGAGGCACCCTTGCAGAGATGCACATGGCGATCCTAGACGCGATCGGTTATAACAGAGGTGACCCAGTAGAAGGCCTGAATAACTGAATAACTGCAGTGACCCAGTAGAAGGCAGAAGAAAACAGAACACCCCACAGCGTTTGCTAGATGCCTGTGGATCCGTTTTACAGCCGTCTACGGAAACTTAGACCACGCCCATTTGTCCCCAGACAACATGGCCAAATGCACCCTTATCTCCCATGCCACAGAGAGCCCAGCAGACAGGCACTCTGAATAGAAACAGAACAAAGCCCATACATAGTGTAAGCACCCGTTCAGACCAGACAGACATGAACAGAACTGACTGACGGTGTTCGGGCTCCCCCACCTGTCTCTGCGACACCCTTTGGGATAGGTCCGGCCGACGAGACTTTGCAGCGAAAATACGGAGACAGCCCATCGAATTTCTCTGGGATACAGGAAGGTCCCGCACCACAATTAATTCCTCCACTATATGTTTCAAAAAGACACGTGGCCCACTACAGCCACAATCACCCTCAGCGGCATCAAAGGCCACTCACAGCAGGGACACATCCCAGCCCCTGTACCCATTCAAATTGACAACATTACAACAAAACACCCCATAGTTTTGGTCGATCTGCCCCACACGGCAGAACACATTTTGGGCATCGATTTCATGAACTCTCACAACCTGTCATTTGACCCAGTAAATCAATGAGTCTGGAAAATGACAAAGTCAGCAAGAGACCCCTCAACGCTCACAGTAGGTGAGTATGCTAATACGAGTAGTGCAGTCGGCGATTTTTGGTTTGGCCCGACCACGATTAGCGCAGACAAACAGGTTAGGGCAGTTCTCCAGAAAAACAGGACCGCATTTGCAAGTCAGAAACATGACTGCGGCAGGATGGCTGGTTCGGTTTGAATAACAGGACCTGACCCTAGACCCCAGAAGCAATATGGATTTCCCCAAGAGGCAGAGGGAGAGATCTCATAAGTTATTGATAGTTTATTAGAACAAGGCGTACTTAGATCAATAGCCTCTACTAATAATGCCCCGATTTGGCCAGTGAGAACGCCTGATGGATCATCGCGACTGACCGTCGATTACCGGGAACTCAACAAAGTCACCCCTGCAGCAGCCCCCACGGTAGCCACAAGTCCCGAGACCATGCTCAAACAGGGACTCAATGCCCGATATTTTACGGTTTTGGACGTCAGTAACGGATTCTGGTCCAAAATTTACCTTCACTTTTAAAGATCAGCAGTACACGTGGACATGCCTACAAGAAGGATTCCACAACTCCCCCTCCAGCTTCCACCGACAATTGGCCAATGGTTTGTCAAACTTTTCTCACCCTGAATGTCTGGTCCAGTATGTAGGCGACCTATTACTGCAGACAGACACCAAGACAGAGCACGTCGAGCTTCTGTCCGAACTCCTGGAACTCCTACAGTGAATTGGGTGTAAAGTGAACCCCAAGAAGGTCCAAATTTTGGAAAACAAAGTGGTATATTTGGGAACGAATATCACGCATTGTAAACTCGAGATCGAGCATAAGACAATTGACTCGTTTGTGAACTTGCCCCTTCCCCAGAATGTTTCCGCCATCCGGTCATTTTTCGGACTGGTTGGCTGCTGCCGAAACCATATTGACGGTTTCGCCACCAAGGGAGCACCACTCTCGGAACTCCTAAATAAAGGAACCCCTTGGGACTGGCTTCCATGGCACACGGATGCTGTAGATCCTTTAAAGCGCGCACTCATTGCATCCCCCGTACTACAGTTCCAGGCCCACATTCCCCCTATTCTATAGAGATAGCGAGCACAGATCGTACCCTTTCGGCCGTGCTCCTCCAGGAACGGCACGGACAGTTAAGACCCGTGGCTTACGCCTCCAGAGTTTTAGCTCCTGTGGAGCAGGGATTTTCGGACTGTGAAAGGCACCTCCTCGCAGTTTTCTGGGCAGTTCAATACTTTTCATATATCACCGGACTAAACCCCATCACAATCCTCACGGAACACATCCCCACCCAACTTTTACTAGACGGACGACTTAGGGACGGTACCGTCAGCCAGATCAGAGCAGCCAGATGGACCCTTCTTTTGCAGGGACGGGACATCACTGTTAAAAGGACCAAGACACACACTTTCCTCGCCGACAATCATCAGTACCCAGGCACCCCCCACGAATGTGAAATCATCTCACCGCACCACAACACAGGTCCCTTTATCGCGAAACCCCCCCCCCAAAAAAAAAGATAGGTAGTTCACCCCAGAGCCCCCAGCACACAGACACGTGCGCACCTTTAAGGATATATGTGGATGGATCTTCCACTATATTAAACGGGAAACGCATTACAGGATGCGACATCTATGTTGAGGACGCACAGGGACGTGCCCCAGAAGACATCTCGTTAAAACATCCAGGACACTTAGGCGCGCAGGCGGCAGAACTAGCAGCCATTGCATACATTGTAGATCACCCAGATTCCTTCCCCAGCCCAGCAGACATATACCTGGACAACCTCTATGTCTGTAACAGCCTCCCAGAATTCTGTGGAAAGCAAGAGGATTTGTTTCCACGGACAGAAAACCCCTCCCTTCTGCCCCATTGCTCTGGCACATTTTGGACAAAGCACAGGACAGGATATTTGGTATTACTAAAGTACGAAGTTACCACGTTCCTCCCCACCTGGAAATGTAAAAGCCGACGCATTGGCTAAAGCAGGTTCCAGACATGGATATTTTTGGACCCCCCCCACCACGAAAGCGCCCCAGTGAATGCAGTTCAGGTCTCACAGACACATGTCGAAGATTTAGTGCAGGCTCAGAAACAAGTTCGTCATCTCAGGGAGATTTTAAAAGGAAAATTTCCAGCCCCATACGAAAAGTTTAAAAATGCACTGACCACACTTGACAGTGTGATCCTAAAATACACCCTTTATGTGGTTCATGAACAGGACAGGAATCAGCTTATTTGTTTGATCCATGATAGTCATGGGCATCAGGGAATTGACCCCAGTACAGCCCGCCTCAGGCAGCTCTGTTGGTGGCAGAATTTAAAGGAAGACGTCACGCACTATGTAGAAAATTGCCTTATCTGTGCCCAAAACAATCGGGACAGATATGTGAAGAAAGCTCAGCTTAACCACACCACCCGCCCCGTTAATGGCCCCTGGACTAACCTCCAGATGGATTTTATAGGACAATTGCCCTCTTACAGGAATGGTCACAAGTATGTGTTAGTTGTTAAAGACACTTTACGAAATGGGTAGAAGCATTCCCATCTGGAACAAACACGTTAAAGACTACAGTTAAGATTTTCACATCTTTACGAGATGGGGACTCCCCCGCAGCATTGAATCCGACCAAGGCTCCCATTTTACGGGACGTGTCATGAAGAACGTCCTCACGATATTTGGCATTACCCAAAAATCCCACATCGCATACCACCCCCAGTCAAGTGGTATCGTGGAGTGAATAAATCGGACCCTAAAAGCAACGCTCTGGAAAATGGTCCAATAAAACAGCACCACTTGGGATTCAGTCCTCCCTTTTGCACTAATGTTTTTGCGTAACACTGTTTCGACATCCACAGGATACACCCCACACACCCTCATGACCGGACGCCCCATGAAAGGCACAGAATTTTTATTAGGACTTGACTTGATCAGCCCCGAAGTGACGGCCCTCACACACGAGAACGCAGTGAAACAATTAGTAGAGAATGTAAAAACGGCTCAGCTAGCAGCCGCAGTAAAATTAGGCACCAGGAAGAAACAGAGCAAGGCCTGTTTCGACAAGACAGTGCATGCGACTGAGTTTGATGTAGGACAGCAGGTCATGCTCTCCATTTACAACCCCAGCACGTTCCTGTCACCTAGGTATTCGGGTCCGTACTCCATTGCGGACAAAGTAAGCCCCTCCGTGTATAAAATTAAGTACGCAACGGGAAGACCGCGTGGTTTAATATTAACCAGCTCAAGGCATATGGCTCGCAGTCTAACCACGCACACCACGTCATGCTCGATGCATCAGACCACACCCCGCCCACAGCCAACGTATCCCTACCCTCCCCCAACACGCCCACCACATCCACGGACTCGACCTCGACACCACCCCCGAACTCTAGACTCTGCCCCGGAACGGCCACAGACAGCAGCAACGACAGCGACTGTGACACAGGCAATAACCACAGCACGCCTCCCGACTATCCCCATGCAACAGGCCCCACACACAGCGAATCTGAACATGATTGGAGTGATCCCGTCCTGATCACATTCCTTAACAAACCTCACCAAAGACCACCGCCCTACGATGGCGACCCCGACTCCATCTCCACAGAATTAGACACGCCTATTTGGCACCGTGACAATTCGTACAGGCTCGTCCGAAAATACGAGATGGACCCTAAGTCACACCATGCAGCTTTAGCAACCCTCCTCCATTCAAGAGTATGGCATCCGGGAGAAGAGGATGACGTTGAGTCTGACTCCCAAAACGAGAACCACTTTGCGACCCTGTTCACAACTGATAACTGAGGTGTCCAGATGATGGAGAAAAAAAGGAAGCGATGGAGAGATACGCGCCCTTTCTGATGGAACCTGCACCATGTTTGTTGAATGTTTGTTCGTTAGTGTTATCGTTGCCACCCAGGTTGATGGAGTTGTGAAGAAGACCTATGGAGTGTTGGCCTTTATTGGTAGAGGGAATGAGTTCCGGAGTCATGAGGTCATGTTGCAATTCTACAAAACTCTGGTACGGCCACATTTGGAGTATTGCGTACAGTTCTGGGCACCTCATTATCGGAAGGACGTGAAAGCTTTGGAGCGGGTGCAGAGGAGATTTACCAGGATGTTGCCTAGTATGGAGGGAAAATCTTATGAGGAAAGGCTGATGGACTTGAGGTTGTTTTCGTTAGAGAGAAGAAGGTTAAGAGGAGACTTAATAGAGACATACAAAATGATCAGGGGGTTAGATAGGGTGGACAGTGAGAGCCTTCTCCCGCGGATGGAAATGACTAGCACGAGGGGACATAGCTTTAAACTGAGGGGTAATAGATATAGGACTGAGGTCAGAGGTAGGTTCTTTACGCAAAGAGTGGTGAGGCCGTGGAATGCCCTACCTGCAAAAGTAGTGAACTCGCCAACATTGAGGGCATTTAAAAGTTTATTGGATAAGCATATGGATGATAATGGCATAGTGTAGGTTAGATGGCTTTTGTTTTTTGACTTCCCATGACGGTGCAACTTCGTGGGCAGAAGGGCATGTGCTGCGCTGTATCGTTCTATGTTCTATGTTAAGCATTGTGTGTAAACTCGGAAGGTTTTTTCACGGCCCCACGTCACCACCCGCTTTGAAGGCCAATGGCTGTTAGAAGGACTAGTTTGTCCCCAGAAACTTGTTAATGGAACAAGTTTGTCCCAGACAATAGTTCAGAGGAACTAGTTTGTCGATAGAACCTTGTAAAATGTACAGATTTGTCCCAGACAATAGTTCAGCCGACAGAACCCGACTCATAGCTCCTCTCCTAATTCGAGAGGCAGCCACCCACGACGGACACAGTCTTACCCGTTCTTGCCGGTTGCTCATGCAGTAGAGAGACGGCATTGGTCCGCGCCCTGCCTGAGGACCCCCCTCTGGCCAGCTACGCTCGGGTAGAGCACATACGGCATTGATCACCGTCCTACCCGGGGCTTACATCCAAATCTTACTCGCCGCTTCGCGTTAGGGATCACAAGGAGGATGTGTCGCCACCTGGGTTGGCCACTTCCCGACTTTACAATGGAGATCCGCTAAGAATGCAGGGATATTCAGTAAAACACAGGAAAAACAAGCAGGTACAAAGTTTCCTGTATATCAGAACTTGCAGGAACCCAGACAGCACTGAAACTAACAACCATCTACATATTGATGAGCGATCCCTGGGAACAATTGGAAACATTTAAGATAAACAAGAAATCGATCCAAGTGATCAGAACTTAGTCCAATCACTTGGAACCAGGTACGGGGTCCACCCAAAAGGGCGTGAAGCCCCTGTGGACTATAAAATAGAGTCCCCAAGGTCAATTCGTCCTTCTTGGCAGGCCACTCAGCAGCTCGAAGCAACCCTTGACCGTAATCTGCCTAGTAGCTGCACCAACCAAGTAAGTCACCAGTCAACGCACGCTACGAGATAGGTGCTCCTAGCTACCAGTCCATACCAGCTTTGAAACCTGCAGACTCAGAATCGAACGAAAGGCCATTTGTTCCCTTGACCTGGTGGGCCAGTTCTGAAGCTAGGTATAGGCCTTTTAGTGTTAGAGATAGTCTAGTAAGTAGAGTTTATGCATGAGTAGTGATTGACTGTGTATAATAAATGTGTTTTAATTTGAAACTTACGAACTGGTGCATTTAGTTATTGATCAGCACTTGAAGTTGAACCTCGTGGTGGTATCATAAAGATACCTGGCGACTCAGAGCAAAGGTTATAGAAACAGAGCAAATTAAGTAAAGACACAGCAAGTAAAAGTTGCTGGCGACTCTGCCGGGACCTATTCATAATTAAGATTAAGAAAGGCAACCTTATTAACAGCCATATTTATAGCTGTTAAAAGATAGCAACAGTACAAATTCTGACTATCATGCTAGGTACTCGTGTAATTTCAACCCTTAGAAATGAAGTAGAAGTTGCCGTTGGAGAGTATTTGCAAAATTTAGAAGCTGGTTGGGTAGCAGTCAAGAATTGGCTATTAAAATGTCGTCCCCCGAGGACCAATTGGTCGAAGATCACATCTTGCATTCAAAAAAATAATGTATATATTCAGGGTTTTGAGGAAAGATTTTTACATACTTGGATGGAATATTCAGGGATGACACTCGACCAGGAAAATAACACATGCGATGCAAGCACTTTAAGTCCATTAAAAACGTTTTTTTATAGCCGGTGTTAAACCTGAAGTTTCTGCTGCTTTGAATTTGGTTTTACCAGCTTGGGCCACAGCTGGCACATACCGAGACATAGTTGACCGATGCATTCAGATAGATCGTGGTTTGCACAATCAGGCAACTTTTAACACTGCAGCTGCTCAAATGCAGCCTATTGCTCAAATCCAGCCCATGTTACCTGCTGCTCCAGCGGCGGCTGTTGCAGCACCTGCAGGAATATCAGCAGTAACTACAATTTCACCACCAGCACCAGGGCAAACATGGATCCTTCCTCCATTAAAATCATGTAAGAAAATACCACAATGTCTTTCTGTGGTAGAGTAGGACACTGGATGGCAAAATGCTATCAAAAACAACGGATGGATTCGAGAGATGATAATGAAGTAGACAATGTTCATTACAATACATTTCCACCTCGTGGTCAACCATGTAACGCGTACCAACAAGACACACCCAGTATGGCTTCTGGCCAGTACCGCTGGCTAAGCAACGACAATCATGGTTTGCTTTAACACTTAATCAACAACAGTATCACAATAGCCTAACTGTTTACCACATGGCTCTGCTGAATAATCTCAGGCAACTGCCTATTCGGTTTTCCACCATTATGCAGTATGAAGATGATGTTCTGATAGCCTCCATCAATAAAGATGATCATGACAAAGACTTACGAGTGGTCTTGAACCACCTCAGTACGAATAGTCACAAAGCTAGCTTTCACAAAGCACAAATTGCCCAGGAAGAAATTGTTTACTTGGGACAGAACATTCCCAAAGAAAAAAGGGAACTTACTCAGAGCAGAACGGCTGCCAACAAAGCAGCTAAAGAACCCTCAATGTATCGCTAAAATGTTGCCAAGAACTGTCAACTTTCGAAAACTGTCATTATTCTGGATGTTGCTTTAGTAATTTAAAGAAATTAACATATCTTGTCAGCTGCGTTTCCTTGAACAGAATCGACTAAGTCATCTACAGAAAACCAAGATACAGCGCATGATTGGTTCAGTTATATATTTAATAAGTTATTGTGTTTGATATTTTAAAATAAATGTTTAGAATTAGCTTGGAAATTAAAACTTCTGAAAAGTAACTCTGATTAAAAGCAAATCTATATTCCAAAAGAACAGATCGTTCTAAGAGACTTGATCACGGGAATTTGGCAGCAATCCAACTTTTACTCCCAGTCCATTTGAGTGACAAATATTTTTAGAAAACGTTTAGAGATGCGAATGGCATAATTCCAAGCTAGACGCCCCTTTTTATCTCTGCAAGAAAATTAACCCTTTCAACAAGCTTTTGTGTATAATCCAGAAGATGTCAAAGACTTGACAATTCACATCCAATACAAAGCTTCATTATTATTCATTTATTAGTGAATTATTATTAATAATTTATTAATAAATTATAGAATCAATTTTGATAATCATTTTACCATTTATTACTAGATCATATGTTCAACTTTTTATTGTATAATCATTTTATTTGTATCCATGAAGTTATTATTCTTAATTGTTTATTGCTGAATTATTAATCATATCAATTTGCAATCAGTATATCAATGTGAAGATCTGTAAAATGTTAACCGTAATACTCATTTTCAGTTTTTTGACTGGCTTTGTAAATGTTGTACCAGGTTCACATCCAAAAATCTATTATCTTCTGGAAATCTGCAGGCTATCCACTAAATACCTTTTCAGGATGGCACCAACTTAAATATAACCTTGACAAAAAACCTCAACATCTTAATCTCCCAACTAATAGTAAACAAAAAGAATCAATTGGCCTCATCAGTAAGAACCGTAAAGGGATACAAATGGGCAATAGTGTTTGTGCTAACTATGTCGATGTGAGCACAGCTTATAAATGTACAACCGATCGCTTACAAAGAGTTCTGCGGTCCTCAAGGATAACAGGCATACCTAACCTCAAAAATAATAAAAAATTTGAAGACCGATGGCTCTTAGAATATATTCTGCTTATAATGGAACTTATTTTATATTTGATAATAAATCATATCCCTGGCTCCCAAGATCCTGGTCAGGACCTTGCTATTTAGGATACATTGTACCGGCCATTAGTTATGTGACTAATCTTCCTCATGCTTCAGAAGCAGCTGCTCGAAGAAATAAAAGTTTAATTACCTTAAAAGATACAATTTATGTCAGAATGATTCCTTTCCATTGAGAAATAAGGATGGAGAATTAATTAAATAAAATAACAACCATCATACAAAACGTAGCCTATTACACCGCCACGGCCCTCGATACAATTTCTGACGAAATGCGAGCAATTCGAACCGTGGTATTACAAAATCGAATGGCACTTGACTATGTGCCAGCTGAAAAAAGTGGCACCTGCACCCTGATTGGTGCAGAGTGTTGTACTTTCCTTCCCGATAACTCTAAAGAAGTTAAAGATTTGGCATTACATATCCAAAAAGAAATCAATAAACTTGATCCACCCAAATTTATCTCTCTCTGGGATAAAATTTGTGGGTGGCTTGGACACACTGGAATGTCCACAATAAGAATAATCCTATTCTCCTGTGTAGCTGCATTCATCATTTACATAACATACCAATGTGCTAAGTGCATAAAAAAAACTATTCGCTAAACGCAGGGGACCAACTATCAGAATGATTCAAACCAACTGCACTCCCAATTGATGAATTTGAGCTGAAATACTATTGTTGAAATGTTACTGATCAATCAACTATTTGACTGTATTATTAGTATATTGTATAATTTATTAATACTGAATCAGTCGGATCAAATTTGATTAATTTATTAATTGTAATTATTATTTTGAAATGCTTGTTGCAATGCTAAGTGTCCATTCTATTGTTTAAAACTGCACTGACAATATGAATGAGGTATTCTTTGCGCTTTTACCTATCCTATCGCATTAATTATGTATTTTATCTTATTCTGATATAGAACATAGAACATTAAAGGGCAGTACAGGCCCTTCCGCCCTCGATATTGCGCCGACCTGTGAAACCACTCGAAAGCCCATTTACACTATTCCCTTATCGTCCATATGTCTATCCAATGACCATTTGAATGTCCTTAGTGTTGGCGAGTCCACTACTGTTGCAGGCAAGGCATTCCACGCCCTCTCTACTCTCTGAGTAAAGAACCTACCTCTGACATCTGTCTTATATCGATCTCCCCTCAATTTAAAGCTATGTACCCTCGTGCTAGACATCAACATCCGAGGAAAAAGGCTCTCACTGTCCACTGTTGCTATCCAATCCTCTGATCATCTTGTATGTCTCAATTAAGTCACCTCTTTACCTTCTTCTCTCTAACGAAAACAGCCTCAAGTCCCGCAGCCTTTCCTCATAAGATCTTCCCTCCATACCAGGCAACATTCTGGTAAATCTCCTCTGCACCCTTTCCAATGCTTCCACATCCTTCATATAATGCGGCGACCAGAATTGCACGCAATACTCCAAATGCGGCCGCACCAGAGTTTTGTATAGCTGCAACATGACCTCATGGCTCCTAAACTTAATCCCTCTACCAATAAAAGCTAACACACCGCACACCACCGTATATCTCACTTAATCTTTCGATTCATCAAAGGGCCGTCTGTAGAAGCTAGATATTTCTAATACAAATAGTGTAGGCAAAAGATAGCTGTTTAAGCATAAATATTAAGCCCCAGTTTTAAGTTCCCATTTAAAATGAGGATTTCAGCACCCATAACCTCAGGTCATGACAAAACACAGAGCTTCAACAGATGCACAAAAGCCTGACACATGCATAAACTAATTGGAGATAAAAACAACATTTTCACAAAGCAAAATGAAAAAGCTATTGTTCTAATAAAAATATTTTCAAAGACAGTTTGACATTCATAAATTAGCTGTACCAGTAATCAGATCAAGGACGAAGCAGGCACCATAGCAACATGAAGGCACCATTGTTCACAATGCAGTTAACAGCTAAGTCAGCAGAAGACCAGTTTTTGCTGGTAAAGATAATAGCACAAAATCGCATTCCATAACATGCACAAGTATTCAGACATGAAACACCATAAACACATATGAACTAGGAACAGGAGTAGGCCATCTGGCCCCTCGAGCCTGCTCCACGATTCAATGAGATCATGGCTGATCTTTTGTTAACTCAGCTCCACTTTCCGGCCCGAACACCATAACCCTTAATCCCTTTATTCTTCAAAAGACTATCTATCTTTATCTTAAAAACATTTAATGAAGGAGCCTCTACTGCTTCACTGGGCAAGGAATTCCATAGATTCACAACCCTTTGGGTGAAGAAGTTCCTCCTGAAGCAATTAAAACTAATGTTGCAGATTGAAGATGGACGGCTTGCCACCAAATCCAATGTGTTTGAGTCTAACCCAAAGCAATTAGGATTATATTGGGGTGTGATTAGATGATTTAAGACAGACATGAAAGTGTATAACTGAAGAAGTTTCGCCCCACCATTGTGTGTGTTTTCTGTGTGTTTGTTGGTGTTTTAGTTATGTTGGAGTTTAGTTTTAGATTAGTTTTAGATTAGCTCTCTCTCTCTTTTTCATATTTCATTTTCAGACTTTGATCTTTTAAAAGTTATTGTCGAGCTGTTTGCCTAAGCAAGAAGATAATGTCTGTGATTCTTCAAAAGCTTCAAATTGTCTACGAATTGCCTTATAAACGACTTTCAAATTGTAATCAATAGAAGACTCATAAAACAATTCTTATTGGCACCTGAGACGTTTTAACTGTAAATTTCTACTGAGTGCCAGTAATCGCAAAGTGCTGCTCGTAACCGAATGGTAGAAATCCTTCAACTGAGAAGTTTTAACTTAAATTGTTACTGAGTTCCAGTTATCGCAAAGTGCTGCTGGTAACCGATCACTATAATTCCTTCACTCTGCCTCGAAGATGTTTAAAAGTTAGCCATGCTCGGCCTCAATCATGTTTAAAATTTGGCTATGCTCTGCCTCGAAGATGTTTAAAATTTAAGCATGCGTGGCCTCTAAGACATATAAAATTTAGCCATACTCGGCCTCTAAGACGTTTAAAATTTAGCCATTCTGTCCTCTGAGACGTTTAAAATTTTGCTATGCTCGGCCTTGAAGACGTTAAAATTAAGGCATGCTCAGACTAGAAGTTGTTGAAAATTTAGCCTTGCTCTGCCTCAAAGATGTCTACATTTATGTCATGCGTTTAAAATTTAGCCATGCTCAGCATTGAAGATGGTTTAAATTTAGCCATTCTCAGCAGAGAAAATGTTTAAAATTGAGCAATCCTTGGCCTCTGTCATGTTCACCATCTAAGACATTTAAATTTTAGCCACGCTCGGCATCCATGATGTTTAACCTTTAGCCGTGCTCGGACTCAAAGAT
This sequence comes from Scyliorhinus torazame, assembly GCF_047496885.1. Classification (NCBI taxonomy): domain Eukaryota; kingdom Metazoa; phylum Chordata; class Chondrichthyes; order Carcharhiniformes; family Scyliorhinidae; genus Scyliorhinus; species Scyliorhinus torazame. The sequence continues at coordinate 109,034,651 of NC_092726.1, forward strand.
GTTGAAAATTTAGTCGTGCTCTACCTCGAAGACGCTGGCATTTTAGCCATGCTCTGCATTTAAGACGTTTATAACTTAGCCATGCTCGGCCTTGAAGATATTTACTATTTACATATATTCGGCCTCATAGAAGTTTAAAATTTCGCCATGTTTTGCCTCGAAAAAGTTTAAAGTTTAACCAAGATCGTCACTCAAACATTTAACATTTAGCGATGCTTGGCCTCTAAGATGTTTAAAATTTAGCCATACTCGGCCTCTTAGACGTATAAATTCAGCCATGCTCGGCCTCTAACTTGTTCAAAATTTAGCCACGCCCGGCCACGATGATTTTCAACATTCAGCCATGCTCTGCCTCAAAGATGTCTACATTTTAGCCATGCTCGGCCTCTAAGCTGTTTAAAATTAAGCCATGATCGGCTTTGAAGATGTTGAAAATTTAGCCATCATTGGCCTCAAAGATGTCTACATTTATGCCACGCTTGGACTCCGAGACTTTTCAAATCTAGTCATGCTCGGCCTTGAAGATGGTTGAAATTTAGCCATTCTCGCCCTCGAAGATGTTTAAAAATGAGCAATCCTCGGCCTCTAAGATGTTTAAAATTTAGTCATGCTCGGCATCTAAGATGTTGAAAATGTAGCCGTGCTTTGCCTCGAAGACGTTGACATTTTAGCCATGCTCTGCCTTTAAGACATTTGTAATTTAGCCATGCTCGGCCTCGAAGATAATTACTCTTATATTTAGACATACCCGGCCTGAAAGATGTTTACTATTTACATATACTCGGCCTCGAAGACGTTTAAAATTTAACCAAGCTAGCCTCTCAAACGTTTAACATGTAGCCATACTCTGCCGAGAAGATTTTTAAAATTTTGCCATACTCGGCCTCGAAGACGTATAAATACAGTCCTGCTCGGCCTCTAAGATTTTAAAAATTCAGCCACGATCGGCCGCGATGATGTTGATAATTTACCCATGCTCGGCGTGAAGATGTTGAAAATTTAGCCATGCTCTGCCTCAATGTTGTCTACACTTTAGCCATGCTCGGCCTTGAAGACGGTTAAAATTTAGCAATGCTCGGTCGTGAAGATGTTTAAAATATAGCCATCTTTGACCTATATGAGGTTTAAAATTTAGCTATTCTCGGCCTCGGAGTTGGTTAAAATTTAGCCATCCTCGGCCTCTAAGACGTTTAACATTTAGCCATGTTCGGCCTCGAAGATTTTTAAAATTAAGCCATGATCAGCCTTGAAGATGTTGAAACGTTCGCCATGCTCGGCCTCGCAATGGGTAAAGTTTAGCCACGCTCTGCCTTAAGACGTTTATAATTTAGCCATTTAGACTCTGTGATGTTTAAACTATGATGTTGAAACTTTGGCCATGCTCGTCCTGGAAGATGTTTAGAATTTAGCCATGCTCTGCCTTTAAGACATTTAAAATGTAGACAAACTCGACCTTAATGATTAAAATTTAGCCATATTCGGCCTCCAAGATGGTGAAAATTTAGCCATGCTCTGCCACGAAGATGATTAAAATTTATACATGCTCTGTCTCAAAGATGTTTAAAAGATAGCCATGCTCGGCCTCAAACATGTTTAAAATTTTACCATGCTTGGTCTCTCAGACGTTTAGAATTTAGCCACATTCGACCTCTAAGATGTTAAAATTTAGTCATTCACGTGCTCTGAGACGTTTAAAATTTACCTTGACGACGTTAAAATTAAGCCATGCTCGGCCTGGAATCTGTTGAAAATTTAGCCATGGTCTGCCTCAAAGATGTTAAAAATTCAGTCATGCTCGGCATTTCAGACATTTAAAATTTAACCATGCTCGACTACCATGATTTTTAAAATGTAGCCGTGCTCTGCCTCAAAGACGTTCACATTTTAGCCGTGCTCTGCCTTTAAGACGTTTATAATTTAGCCGTGCTCGGACACAAAGATATTTACTATTTACACATACTCGGCCTCGAAGTTTACAATTTCGCCATGCTCTGCCTCGATGACGTTTAAAATTTAGCCACGCTCGGTCACGATGATGTTGAAAATTTAGACGTATAAATTCAGTCATGCTTGGCCTCTAAGCTGTTTAAAAGTTAGCCACGCTCGGTCACGCTGATGTTGAAAGTTTAACCATCCTCGGCCTCGAAGTTGGTTAAAAATTAGCCATGCTCGGTCTCTAAGACGTTTAACATTTAGCCATGCTCGGCATCTAAGACGTTTAAAATTAAGCCTTGAAGATGTTGAAACTTTCGCAATGCTCGGCCTCGAAATGGGTAACATTTAGACATGCTCTGCCTTAAGACGTTTATAATTTAGCCATTTAGACTCTATGATGTTTAAACTATGATGTTGAAACTTCATCCAAGCTTGGCCTCGAAGATGTCGACATGTTCGCTTCATCGGCCTCTGAGACGTTTGAAATTTAGCCATCGTCCGCCTTGAGGATGATTAAAATTTAGCCATGCTCGGCCTCGAAGTTGGTTAAAATTTAGCCATCCTCGGCCTCTAAGACGTTTAGATTTAATCATGCTCGGCATCAAAGACGTTTAAAATGAAGCCATGTGCTGTCTCGAAGATGTTTACATTTTAGCCATGCCCTGCCTTCAAGACGTTTATAATTTAGCCAGGCTCGGTCTTGAAGATGTAGAAAATTTAGTCATGCTCGGATTCTAAGAAGTTTCGAAATTAGCCATACTCGGCCTGGAAGATGTGTAATATTTAGCTATCCTCCGGCTAAATGACGTTTAAAATTTTGCTATATTCGGCATTGAAGGTGGTTAAAATTTTGCGATGCTCGCACTCAAAGATGTTGAAAATTTAACCCTGCTCAGTCTCGAAGATATCTAACACTTAGCCATGATCGTTCTTCAAGGTTTAAAAATTGAGCCATGCTCGACATCGACGATGTTTATAATTTAGTAATGCACGGCCTCCAAGATGTTTAAAATTTAGCCAAGCTCGGCGTCTAAAATGTTTAACATTTAGCCATGCTCGGCCTTGAAGTTGGTAAAATTTAGCCATTCTCGGACACTAAGACATTTAAACTTAGCCATGCTCGGCCTCTAAGATATAAAAATGTCGCGATTTTCGGCCACTAAGACGTTTAAAATATAGCTATGCTCTGCCTCAAAGATGTCTACATTTTAGCCAATGTCTGTCTTTAAGACATTTATAATTTACCCATGCTCGCCCTCAAAACCGTTTAAATTTTAGCTATGCTTAGCGTGAAGGTGTTGAAAATGTAGCAATGCTCTGCCTCAAAGACGTCCAGATTTTAGCCATGCTGTGCCTCAAAGACGTCCAGATTTTAGCCACGCTCGGCCTCAAAGACATTTAAAATGAACCATGGTCCGCCTTTAAGATGGTTAAAATTTAGCCATGCTCGGCCTGGAAGGTGTTTCAAATTTAGCCATCCGTGGCCTCCAAGACATTTAAAATCTAGCCATAATCAGACTCTATGATGTATAGATTTAGCCATCCTCGGCATCTAAGGCGTTTGAAACTAAGCCATGCTCGGCCAGGAAGATGTTTAAAATATATCCATGCTCGGCCTGGAAGATGTTTAAAATATATCCATGCTCGGCCTGGAAAATGTTGAAAATATATCCATGCTCGGCCTGGAAGATGTTTAAAATATATCCATGCTCGGCCTAAAGATGTTTAAAACATATCCATGCTCGGCCTGGAAGATGTTGAATGTTTAGCCATGCTCGGCCTGGAAGATGTTGAAAGTTTAGCCATGCTCGGCCTGGAAGATGTTTAAAATATATCCATGTTCGGCCTGGAAGATGTTGAAACTTAGGCCATGCTCGGCCTGGAAGATGTTTAAAATATATCCATGCTCGGCCTGGAAGATGTTGAAACTTTAGCCATGCTCGGCCTGGAAGATGTTGAAACTTTAGCCATGCTCGGCCTGGAAGATGTTGAAAATATATCCATGCTCGGCCTGGAAGGTGTTGAAACTTTAGCCATGCTCGGCCTGGAAGATGTTTAAAATATATCCATGCTCGGGCTGGAAGATGTATAAAATATATCCATGCTCGACCTGGAAGATGTTTAAAATATATTAATGCTCGGGCTGGAAGATGTTTAAAATATATCCATGCTCGGTCTGGAAGATGTTGAAAATATATCCATGCACGGCCTGGAAGATGTTTAAAATATATCCATGCTCGGCCTGGAAGATGTTTAAAATATATCCATGCTCGGCCTGGAAGATGTTTAAAATATATCCATGCCCGACCTGGAAGATGTTTAAAATATATCCATGCTCGGCCTGGAAGATGTTTAAAATATATCCATGCTCGGCCTGGAAGATGTTTAAAAGATATCCATGCTCGGCCTGGAAGATGTTTAAAATATATCCATGCACGGCCTGGAAGATGTTTAAAAGATATCCATGCTCGGCCTGGAAGATGTTGAAAATATATCCATGCTCGGACTGGAAGAGGTTTAAAATATATCCATGCTCGTGCTGGAAGATGTTGAAAATATATCCATGCTCGGCTGGAAGATGTTTAAAATATATCCATGCTCGGCCTGGAAGATGTTTAAAATATATCCATGCTCGGGCTGGAAGATGTTTAAAATATATCCATGCTCGGCCTGGAAGATGTTGAAAGTTTATCCATGCTCGGCGTGGAAGATGTTTAAAATATATCCATGCTCGGCCTGGAAGATGTTTAAAATATATCCATGCTCGGCCTGGAAGATGTTGAAAATATATCCATGCTCTACCTGGAAGATGTTTAAAATATATCCATGCTCGACCTGGAAGATGTTTAAAATATATCCATGCTCGGCCTGGAAGATGTTGAAAATATATCCATGCTCGGCCTGGAAGATGTTTAAAATATATCCATGCTCGGCCTGGAAGATGTTTAAAATATATCCATGCTCGGCCTGGAAGTTGTTTAAAATATATCCATGCTCGGCCTGGAAGATGTTTAAAATATATCCATGCTCGGCCTGGAAGATGTTTAAAATATATCCATGCTCGGCCTGGAAGATGTTGAAAATATATCCATGCTCGGCCTGGAAGATGTTTAAAATATATCCATGCTCGGCCTGGAAGATGTTTAAAATATATCCATGCTCGGCCTGGAAGATGTTGAAAATATATCCATGCTCGGCCTGGAAGATGTTGAAAATATATCCATGCTCGGCCTGGAAGATGTTGAAAATATATCCATGCTCGGCCTGGAAGATGTTGAAAATATATCCATGCTCGGCCTGGAAGATGTTGAAAATATATCCATGCTCGGCCTGGAAGATGTTTAAAATATATCCATGCTCGGCCTGGAAGATGTTTAAAATATATCCATGCTCGGCCTGGAAGATGTTGAAAATATATCCATGCTCGGCCTGGAAGATGTTTAAAATATATCCATGCTCGGCCTGGAAGATGTTGAAAATATATCCATGCTCGGCCTGGAAGATGTTTAAAATATATCCATGCTCGGCATGGAAGATGTTTAAAATATATCCATGCTCGGCCTGGAAGATGTTGAAAATATATCCATGCTCGGCCTGGAAGATGTTTAAAATATATCCATGCTCGGCCTGGAAAATGTTTACAATATATCCATGCTCGGCCTGGAAGATGTTTAAAATATATCCATGCTCGGCCTGGAAGATGTTTAAAATATATCCATGCTCGGCCTGGAAGATGTTGAAAATATATCCATGCTCGGCCTGGAAGATGTTGATAATATATCCATGCTCGGCCTGGAAGATGTTTAAAATATATCCATGCTCGGCCTGGAAGATGTTGAAAATATATCCATGCTCGGCCTGGAAGATGTTTAAAATATATCCATGCTCGGCCTGGAAGATGTTTAAAATATATCCATGCTCGGCCTGGAAGATGTTTAAAATATATCCATGCTCGGCCTGGAAGATGTTTAAAATATATCCATGCTCGGCCTGGAAGATGTTTAAAATATATCCATGCACGGCCTGGAAGATGTTTAAAAGATATCCATGCTCGGCCTGGAAGATGTTGAAAATATATCCATGCTCGGACTGGAAGAGGTTTAAAATATATCCATGCTCGGGCTGGAAGATGTTGAAAATATATCCATGCTCGGCTGGAAGATGTTTAAAATATATCCATGCTCGGCCTGGAAGATGTTTAAAATATATCCATGCTCGGGCTGGAAGATGTTTAAAATATATCCATGCTCGGCCTGGAAGATGTTGAAAGTTTATCCATGCTCGGCGTGGAAGATGTTTAAAATATATCCATGCTCGGCCTGGAAGATGTTTAAAATATATCCATGCTCGGCCTGGAAGATGTTGAAAATATATCCATGCTCTACCTGGAAGATGTTTAAAATATATCCATGCTCGACCTGGAAGATGTTTAAAATATATCCATGCTCGGCCTGGAAGATGTTGAAAATATATCCATGCTCGGCCTGGAAGATGTTTAAAATATATCCATGCTCGGCCTGGAAGATGTTTAAAATATATCCATGCTCGGCCTGGAAGTTGTTTAAAATATATCCATGCTCGGCCTGGAAGATGTTTAAAATATATCCATGCTCGGCCTGGAAGATGTTTAAAATATATCCATGCTCGGCCTGGAAGATGTTGAAAATATATCCATGCTCGGCCTGGAAGATGTTTAAAATATATCCATGCTCGGCCTGGAAGATGTTTAAAATATATCCATGCTCGGCCTGGAAGATGTTGAAAATATATCCATGCTCGGCCTGGAAGATGTTGAAAATATATCCATGCTCGGCCTGGAAGATGTTGAAAATATATCCATGCTCGGCCTGGAAGATGTTGAAAATATATCCATGCTCGGCCTGGAAGATGTTGAAAATATATCCATGCTCGGCCTGGAAGATGTTTAAAATATATCCATGCTCGGCCTGGAAGATGTTTAAAATATATCCATGCTCGGCCTGGAAGATGTTGAAAATATATCCATGCTCGGCCTGGAAGATGTTTAAAATATATCCATGCTCGGCCTGGAAGATGTTGAAAATATATCCATGCTCGGCCTGGAAGATGTTTAAAATATATCCATGCTCGGCATGGAAGATGTTTAAAATATATCCATGCTCGGCCTGGAAGATGTTGAAAATATATCCATGCTCGGCCTGGAAGATGTTTAAAATATATCCATGCTCGGCCTGGAAAATGTTTACAATATATCCATGCTCGGCCTGGAAGATGTTTAAAATATATCCATGCTCGGCCTGGAAGATGTTTAAAATATATCCATGCTCGGCCTGGAAGATGTTGATAATATATCCATGCTCGGCCTGGAAGATGTTTAAAATATATCCATGCTCGGCCTGGAAGATGTTGAAAATATATCCATGCTCGGCCTGGAAGATGTTTAAAATATATCCATGCTCGGCCTGGAAGATGTTTAAAATATATCCATGCTCGGCCTGGAAGATGTTTAAAATATATCCATGCTCGGCCTGGAAGATGTTTAAAATATATCCATGCTCGGCCTGGAAGATGTTTAAAATATATCCATGCTCGACCTGGAAGATGTTTAAAATATATTCATGCTCGGCCTGGAAGATGTTTAAAATATATCCATGCTCGGCCTGGAAGATGTTGAAAATATATCCATGCTCTGCCTGAAGATGTTGAAACTTTAGCCATGCTCGGCCTGGAAGATGTTGAAACTTTAGCCATGCTCGGCCTGGAAGACAGTTATAATTTAGCCTGTTTTGCCTCTAAGAAGTTAAAATTTTGGACATGCTCGGCCTCTAAGATGTTTGAAATGTAGCCATGTTCGCCAAGAAGATGTTTAAAATTGAACCACGCTCTGCCTCGAAGATGTTTACATTTTAGCCATCTTCAGCTTGAGAGACGTTTATAATTGAGCCATGCTCGGCCTCTGAGATGTTTAATATTTAACCATGCACGGACTCTAAAAGGTTTAAAAGTTAACCATACTCGACTTTGAAGTTGGTTAAAATGTATCCATGCGCGGACACCAAACTGTTGAAATTTAGGCATTCCCGGCCTCTAAGATGTTAAAATTTAGCCATTCTCGGACACTAAGACATTTAAATTTAGCCAAGCTCAGCCTGAAAGATGTTAAAATTTAGTTATTCTCAGCCCTAAGAGGTTTTAAATTTAGCCATGCTTGGCCTTGAAGGTGGTTAAAATACAGCCATGCTCGTCCGAGAGGTTGTTGAGAATCTAACCATGCTCTGCCTCAAATATGTTTACATTTTAGCGATGCTTGGCCTGGAAGACGTTTATAGTTAACTGTGCTCCATCTTTGTGCTGTTTAAAATTGAGCATGATCGGCCTAAAAGGTTTTTAAAATTTAGCGATCGTTGGCCTCTGAGACGTTGAAAATTTAGCCATAATTGGCCTTGAAGGAGGTTAAAATTTAGACATCCTCGGCTTCTAAGATGTTTAAAATGTAGCCGTGCCCGGCCTCAGAGATGTTTAAAATTTTTCCATGTTCTGCCCGAAGATGTTTAAAATTTAGCGACGCTTGGCCTGTAAGCCGTTCAATATTTAGCCATGCTCGGAGACGAAGATGCTCAAAAGTTAGCTATTCTCAGCCTCCAAGCTGCTTCAAGATTTGCATGAACAGTTAAAATTCAGCCATGCTTGGTCTGCAAGATGTTTAATATTTAGCCATCATTGGTCTTGAAGAAGGTTAAAATTTAGCCATCCTCGATCTCGAAGACATTTAATACTTAGCCATGCTCGGCCTCTGAGATGTTAAAAATTTTGCCATGCTCTGCCTCGAAGATGTTTAAAATTTAGCGACGCTTGGCCTCTAAGTCGTTTAAAATCGAGCAATGCTCGGCCACGAAGATGCTCAAAGGTTAGCTATTCTAGCCTCCAAGCTGCATCAAATTTAGCATGAGCAGCCACGAAGATGGTTAAAATTTAGCCATGCTTGGGCTAGAAGATTTTTAAAATCTAGCCATGCAGGGCCTCAATGATGTTTAAAATTTCTCACGCTTGGCCTCAAAGTTGTTGAAAGTTTAGCCATGCTCAGCTTCGAAGATGTTTAAAATTTAGCCATGCTTGGAGTCAAAGACATTTAAAATTTAGTCATACTCGGCCTCTAAAATGTTTAAAATGTAGCTATGCTCAGCCCGGAAGATGTTTAAAATTGGCCTCTAAACCATTTAAAATTTAGCCATCCTTGGCCTCCAAGTTGAAATTTAGCCATGCTCGGTCTCGAAGCCATTTAAAATTGAGCTATGCTCGGCCTCGAAGAAGTTTAAATTTACCACAATCTGCCTTTAATACATTGATGAATTAGCCATACACAGCATTGAAGATGGTTAAAATTTTGCCATCCTCAGACTGTAAGACATTTAATTCAGCCATCCAAGCCTCGAAGATGTTGAAAGTTTAGCCATGCTCGGCCTCTAAGATGTTTAAAACTTAGCCATGCTCGGCCTGGAAGACGTTTATAATTTAGCCATGCTATGCCGAGAAGATTTTGAAAATTTAGGCATGCTGGGCCTGAAAGATGTTTAAAATGTATCCTAGCTCAGCCTCGAAGATGTTGTATGTTTCGCCATCCTCAACCTCGATGATGTTTCAAATTTTGCCACACTCGGCATGGAAAATGTTTATAATTTAGCAATGTTCAGCCTGGGAGCTATTTAAAATACCGCAAAGCTCGGCCGCGAAGATGCTGAAAATTTAGCCATGCTCTTCCTCGAAGATGTTTACATTTTAGCCACCTTCTGCCTTTAAGACGTTTGTTATCGAGCCATGTTCGGCCTCTTAGTCTTTTAAAATTTAGCCATGCTCGGCCTTGAAGTTGGTTAAACTTTAGTCATCCTCGGACACGAAGACACTTTAGCCATGCTCGGCCTCTAAGATATTAAAATTTAGCCATTCTCGGCCTCTAAGACGTTTACAATTTAGCCATGCTCGGCCTTGAAGATGTTGAAAATGTAGCCACGCTTTGCCTTCAAGACGCTTATGAATTAGGCACACTCGGCATTGAAGATGGTTAAAATTTAGCCATCCTCGGACTGTACGAAGTTTAAATTCAGCCATCCAAGACTCGAAGATGTTGGAAATTTAGCCACGCTCAGCCTCTAAGATGTTAAAATCTTAGCTATGCTCGGCCTGGAAGACGTTTTAAATTTAGCCATGCTTTGCCGAGAAGAGTTTGACCTTTTAGCCATGCTGGGCCTGAAAGATGTTTAAAATGTATCCAAGCTCGGCCTGGAAGATGTTGTAAGTTTAGCCATGCTCGGCCTCGACGATTTCATCGGCCTCGATGTTTCAAAGTTAGCCATGCTCGGCCTCGATGACATTTATAATTTAGTCATGCTTTGCCTCTAAAACGTTTAAAATTTGGCCATGCTCGGCCTCTAAGATGTTCAGAATTTAGCCAAGTTCGGCCTGGAAGATGTTTCAAATTTAGCCATGCTCGGCCTCGAAGATGCTGAACAATTAGTCATGCTCTGGCTCGAAGATGTTTACAGTTTAGCCATCTTCTGCCTTTAAGACGTTGATTCTGCAACCATGCTCGGCCTCTCAATGTTTTAAAATTTAACTATGCTCGGCCTTGAAGTTGTTTAAAATTTAGCCATTCTAGATCTGTAAGATATTAAAATTTTCGCCATGCTCGGCCTCTGAGACATTTTAAATTTATACATGCTTGTTCTTTAAGATGTGTAACATTTTGCCACGCTCTGCCTTTAAGGCATTTATGAATTAGCCATACTCGGCCTTGAACGTGGTTAAAGTTTAGCCATCCTCGGACTGAAAGTCGTTTAAAATCAGCCATTCAAGCCTCGAAGATGTTTAAAATTTAGCCATGCTCGGCCTCTAAGATGTTTAAAATGTATCCATGCTCGGTTGTAAGTTTAGCCATGCTCGGTCTCGAAGATGTTTAAAATTTAGCCATGCTCGGCCTGGAAGACGTTTATAATTTCGTCATGCTTTGCCCCTACGACCTGTAAAATTTGGCCATGCTGAGCCTCGAAGATGTTTAAAATGTATCCATGCTCGGTTGTAAGTTTAGCCATTCTCGGTCTCGATGATGTTTCAAATTTAGCCATGCTCGGTCTCGATGTTGTTAAAAATTTCGCCATGCTCGGCCTGGAAGACGTTTATAATTTCGTCATGCTTTGCCCCTACGACCTGTAAAATGTGGCCATGCTCGGCCTTGAAGATGCTGAAACTTTTGCCATGCTCTACCTCGAAGATGTTTACATTTTAACCACCTTCTGTCTTTAAGACATTTATTATTGAGCCATGCTCGGCCTTGAAGTTGGTTCAAATTTAGCCATTCTTGGACACTAAGACATTTAAATTTAGCCATGCTCGGCCTATAAGATATTAAAATTTGGCCATGTTCGGCCTCTGTTATAACCTGCCTGCTTACCATTGGCTGGGGACTAATGACAATCCCACAATCCTGTGGGAGTATGAGCTTCCCCAATGAGGGGGGCGGAGAAACCATTAGTAAACCCCATGTATAAATAAAGCTGGCCAGTTTGGAACCAGCAGGGAGGAGTGTGCAGCAAGGGAAGTTGATGCTGCTGTTATATATATATGTTATTGTAAATAAATGTTATTGCTTTGTATCCTTAAAACTCGTGCTGGATTCTTCGTGGCCCTTACAAAACTGGCGATGAGGGTGAAAGTGAATAGCTGTCTACACTGCTGAAGCCACCTCCCTGGATTTTGGTTGGATACAGGTTGGAAGTTGTATTCTATTATACCATGCCTCTGTACGGACGTTTGGATGTGTTTGATGCTGCGCTGGAAAGCTGGAACCAGTAGGCACAACGGATGCGTTACTATTTCCGTGCAAAAAATATCATCGAAAACGAGCGCCAGGTGGTCATATTGCTCACCGCCTGCAGCCCGCATACGTTTGGGGTATTAGGAGCCTTACGTAACCAGCTGCGCCGGTCACCAAAAAGTTTGATGAACTTGTGAATATAGTGGGGCAACATTTTAACCCAACCCCGTCCACGATAGTCCAGCGTTACGGGTTTAATACCGCTGAGAGGACCCCTGGAGAATCCCTTGCCGATTTTCTATCCAGGCTACGCAGGATTGCGGAGTACTGTGACTATGGTGAGACCTTGTCAGAAATGTTACGCGACCATTTGGTTTGCGGTATTAACAATGCGGCCACACAGAGAAAGTTGTTAGCGGAGCCAACATTGACTTTTCAACAGGCAATACAAATAGTATTGTCCCGAGAGAGCGCAGAGCGAGGAGTACAGGAGCGACAGGGAATGGAAGTGCATGCCTTGGGGCGCAAACCCTTCCGTCCGAAAACGTTCCCCCGCACTCTTGCGGTACCTTGGGCGAGGCGACGTCTGGACCGATGCCAGTGGCCGTCGGACATTTCTCCCCGAAGGGAGCCTTCTCCAGAACCAATGGATGAGGAGCCATGTCCGTGTCAGACTTGTAGGCGCCGACCCCGTCGCGGACGCTTGTCCTGGGGGCGCCAGAGGCGCCGTCGTTCCGACCGAAACTGGGACCAGCCCAGGGGCTGTACCTTCCATGTGGATGAACCTGCGGCGACTACTCCTGAGGACGTGGAGACGGAGGATGACTGCCTGCAGCTGCATTGTGTGGCAGCTCCCCGTGTGGCCCCCATTAAGGTGACAGTACGGGTCAATTGTAACCCGCTTGAGATGGAGTTGGATACTGGCGCAGCAGTCTCCGTGATCGCCCAGAAGACATTCGACTGCATCAAGCAGGGTATACAGACCCTTACATTAACCGACTCACAGGCCAGTTTGGCCACCTACACGGGGGAACCACTGGACATTGCAGGAACTGCAACGACCCCTGTTGTTTATGGACGCCAGGAGTGGCGTTTCCCACTTATCCTGGTGCGCGGCCATGGGCCCAGCCTGTTGGGTCGGGACTGGTTGCGCCATTTGCGGTTGCATTGGCAGCACATCCTCCAAACAGTTTCTGAAGGGTTGACTGAGGTGCTAGGACGATACCCAGATGTATTCCAGCCTGGTTTGGGGGAAATAAAAGGGGCCGTAGCCCGTATCCAAGTCGAACCAGGAGCCACGCCGCGCTATTTCCGGGCCCGCCCGGTGCCTTATGCTTTGCTTGAGAAGGTAGAAGGTGAGCTCACTCGTTTGGAGAATTTGGGTATTATCAGTCCCGTCCGTTTTGCTGACTGGGCAGCACCAATTGTACCTGTAATGAAGCCAGATGCCACAGTTCGCCTGTGTGGCGACTATAAACTTACAGTGAATACGGCTGCCCGACTCGACCGATATCCAATGCTTCGCATAGAGGATCTCGACGCGAAGCTTGCAGGTGGACTCTCATTCACAAAATTAGACATGAGTCATGCCTATCTACAGTTGGAGGTGGACCTTGCCTCCCGACCATATGTAACGATTAATACACACCGGGGCCTGTATGAATATACACGGTTGCCCTTTGGAGTATCCTCTGCCTGCGCTATTTTTCAACGTGTTATGGAGGGCATTTTGAGAGGTTTACCACGTGTCGCTGTCTACTTTGATGATGTTTTGATTACAGGGACGTTGGAGCAGGAACATTTGGAAAATTTGGAGGCTGTCCTTAGACGCTTTTCGGAGGCTGGAGTCCGTTTACGTCGCACAAAGTGCGTATTTCAGGCAAAGGAAGAAGTCTACCTAGGTTATCGGGTGGACCGCGAAGGTTTTGCACCCCGTCGGAGAGAAGGTGCGTGCGATTCAACAGGCTCCCGTCCCGACTGACACTTTGCATCTTCGTTCTTTTCTCGGTCTCGTAAACTATTACGGGAAATTTCTCCCCAATCTGGCAACTACGCTGGCCCCGTTGCACCTTCTGCTGAAGAAAAATCACACCTGGGTTTGGGGGTCAGCTGCAAGAAACCGCTTTCCGGCGGGTAAAGTAACAATTGTCGTCGTCTAGGTTACTTACCCACTATGATCCTGGAAAGCCTTTGCTCGTTACATGTGATGCATCCCCGTATGGTATTGGGGCTATCCTGTCCCACAAGATGGAGAACGGGGCCGAGCGGCCGATAGCTTTCGCCTCCCGCACATTGACTGCAGCGGAGAAAAAGTACGCGCAGATCGAGAAGGAGGGCCTGGCAGTGGTTTTTGCGGTGAAACGCTTCCACCAGTACGTGTATGGCCGCCATTTCACTATCGTGACTGATCATAAGCCTCTGCTGGGACTTTTCAGGGAGGATAAGCCAATACCGCCCATTGCTTCTGCACGGATCCAGCGCTGGGCTTTGTTACTTGCTGCACACAAGTATTCTCTGGAGCACAAACCAGGAACGCAGATAGCAAATGCCGACGCACTGAGCCGATTGCCTTTATCGACCGGCCCCATGTCGACCCCCATGACCGGTGAGGTGGTTGCAACCCTAAATGTTATGGACACCTTGCCTGTCACGGCATCACAGATCCGTGAGTGGACCCAGACGGAGCCAGTCCTGTCAAAGGTTCGGCACATAGTCCTGTATGGTGGGCAGCATAGACAGCTCCCAGGCGAGTTGCGGGCATTTTTCTCAAGCTGTCAGAATTCAGCGTGAAAGACGGCATCCTCTTGTGGAGGACGCGTGTGAGTGTCCCGGAAAAAGGCCAGGAGCTGATACTAACAGACTTGCACAATGGGCATCCAGGTGTGACGAAAATGAAAATGTTGGCTCGGAGTTATGTCTGGTGGCCAGACCTCGACACCGTCATTGAGAAGGTGGCCCAAAACTGCTCCATTTGCCAGGAGCATCAGAAGCTTCTGCCGGCCGCGCCCCTACATCACTGGGAATGGCCAGGGCGGCCTTGGGCACGATTACATGCAGATTTCGCAGGTCCTTTTCAAGGATCCATGTTCCTTCTATTAATTGACGCCCAGTCTAAATGGCTAGAGGTGCATAACATGCAGGGGACAACGTCCTGCGCAACAATTGAAAAGATACGTTTATCGTTTAGTACGCATGGCTCCCCGAGGTGCTGGTCACGGATAACGGGACTGCATTCACGAGTGAGGAGTTTGCGAGGTTCATAAAGATGAACGGCATCTGCCATATCCGCACTGCCCCTCACCACCCGGCTTCAAATGGGTTGACAGAGCGCGCAGTGCAGACATTCAAAAGAGGCCTAAAGAAGCAGTCTCCCGGATCAATGGACACGAGACTGGCTCGCTTTTTATTTACGTATAGGACCCCCCCCCTCCACAACCCCCCCCCCCCCAACCCCTCCCATGCGGTGACTGGGGTAGCTCCCGCAGAACTCCTAATGGGCCGAAGACTTCGCACCCGCCTTAGTATGGTTTACCCGGACATTGGGGCAAAAGTACGCCGCACACAAGACCGGCAGGGACAGGGATTTTCTCGGCATCGGCCGATTCGGCAGTTTGCGCCCGGTGACCCAGTATTCGTTCGGAATTTTGCTGGTGGTGCCCAGTGGGTTCCTGGTGTAATCTTTCACCGAATTTATATCTTACCAGATGCAAGCCCAGGGTCGTCTCCAGCGCAAACATGTAGACCACGTTCGGTCCAGAAGACTATCCCCTCAAAAGATTCCCCGCCCCCGGAGCTCATTTCTACAGCCGCAGAGACCAGAGACAAGGGAAGGTAGTCCTCACAATCTTCCACTGGTGCCTCACGCGAAGCCTGCGCAGGTTGTCACAGAACCGAATGGAGATAGAGACGCTGAAATGACGGAGGCAGCAGACTCTGACTCCGAGATGGAGACACAGGATGCATCAGAGGGGGAATCCTCGGGTCCACGGGCCGTGGATGTACAACCGTTGCGCCGTTCATCACGGAAGCGCCGGTCTCCGTCCCGTTATACGCAGCCTGATCCAGCGCCACGTGCAAATAGTGTCCGGCCTGCGGCAAAACGAGTCCGACGCCCTCCTTCGCCAGGGTCTTTGGTGGATTCCTTGGACTTTGGGGGGGGAGGGGTTGTTATAACCTGCCTACTTAACATTGGCTGGGGTCTAATGACAGTCCCACAATCTTGTGGAAGTATGAGCTTCCCCAATGAGGGGGGCGGAGAAACCATTAGTAAACTCCTAGTATAAATAAAGATGGCCAGTTGAGGAACCAGCAGGAAGGAGTGTGCAGCAAGGGAAGTCGCTGCTGTTATATATATATTATTGTCAATAAATGTTATTACTTTGTATCTTTAAAACTCGTGCTGGATAGATAGAGATATACAGAGAGTGATACAGAGAGAGATACAGAGAGAGATACAGAGAGAGATACAGAGAGAGATATAGAGAGAGATACAGAGAGAGATACAGAGAAAGATACATAGAAAGAGATACTGAGAGAGAGTCACACAGTGCCAGATAGATGAAGCGCGGGAGATTCAGAGGGAGACAGAGAGAGAGAGATAGACAGAGAGAGAGAGACAGAGAGAGAGAGACAGAGAGAGAGAGAGACAGAGAGCGAGACAGAGAGAGAGACAGAGAGAGAGAGAGACCGAGAGAGATACAGAGAGAGAGATACAGAGCCAGCTACACAGAGAGATACAGAGAGAGCGTCAGACAGTGTCAGAGAGCTCCAGCTCGGGAGATTCAGAGAGAGAGAGAGAGACAGAGAGAGAGACAGAGACAGGTGCAGAAACAGATACAGAGAGAGATACAGAGAACTACACAGGTATAGGTACAGAGAGAGATACAGAGAGAGATACAGAAACAGATACAGAGAGAGAGATACAGAGAGAGATACAGAGACAGATACAGAGACAGATACAGAGAGAGAGAGACAGAGAGAGATACAGAGAGAGAGATACAGAGGGAGATACAGAGAGAGATACAGAGGGAGAGATAAAGCGATAGAGAGACAGAGAGAGATACAGAGTGGGACCTGGAGATATACCGAGACAGATACATGGATAGATACAAAGAGGCACACAGGGAGGCATACAGAGAGGTGTACAGAGAGAGAGAGATAGGGAAGGACAGAGAGAGATACAGAGAGAGATACAGAGAGAGTAGATGAAAGAGATGGAGAAAGAGTTGCAGTGAGAGATGCAGAAAAATATGCAGAGTGAGATGCAGAGAGAGATGCAGAGAGAGACACAGAGAGAGATACAGAGAGAGATACAGAGAGAGATACAGAGAGAGATACAGAGAGAAAGACAGAGAGTGAGACAGAGAGAGAGACAGAGAGAGAGATAGAGAGAGAGACAGGGAGAGTTACAGTGAGTGATACAGAGAGTGATACAGAGAGAGAGACAGGTAGAGTTACAGTGAGTGATACAGAGAGAGCGACAGGGAGAGTTACAGTGAGTGATACAGAGAGAGAGACAGTGAGAGTTACAGTGAGTGATACAGAGAGTGATACAGAGAGAGACAGGGAGAGTTACAGTGAGTGATACAGAGAGTGATACAGAGAGAGAGAGACAGGGAGAGTTACAGTGAGTGATACAGAGAGAGAGACAGGGAGAGTTACAGTGAGTGATACAGAGAGAGAGACAGGGAGAGTTACAGTGAGTGATACAGAGAGTGATACAGAGAGAGAGAGACAGGGAGAGTTACAGTGAGTGATACAGACAGAGAGACAGGGAGAGTTACAGTGAGTGATACAGAGAGAGAGAGACAGGGAGAGTTACAGTGAGTGATACAGAGAGAGAGACAGGGAGAGTTACAGTGAGTGATACAGAGAGAGAGACAGGGAGAGTTACAGTGAGTGATACAGAGAGTGATACAGAGAGAGAGAGACAGGGAGAGTTACAGTGAGTGATACAGACAGAGAGACAGGGAGAGTTACAGTGAGTGATACAGAGAAAGAGACAGGGAGAGTTACAGTGAGTGATACAGAGAGAGAGAGACAGGGAGAGTTACAGTGAGTGATACAGAGAGAGAGACAGGGAGAGTTACAGTGAGTGATACAGAGAGTGATACAGAGAGAGCGAGACAGGGAGAGTTACAGTGAGTGATACAGAGAGAGAGACAGGGAGAGTTACAGTGAGTGATACAGAGAGAGAGACAGAGAGAGACAGGGAGAGTTACAGTGAGTGATACAGAGAGAGAGACAGGGAGAGTTACAGTGAGTGATACAGAGAGAGAGACAGGGAGAGTTACAGTGAGTGATACAGAGAGAGAGACAGAGAGAGAGACAGGGAAAGTTGCAGTGAGTGATACAGAGAGAGAAACAGGGAGAGTTACAGTGAGTGATACAGAGAGTGAGACAGAGAGAGAGACAGGGAGAGTTACAGTGAGTGATACAGAGAGTGAGACAGGGAGAGTTACAGTGAGTGATACAGAGAGAGAGACAGAGAGAGAGACAGGGAGAGTTACAGTGAGTGATACAGAGAGAGAGACAGAGAGAGAGACAGGGAGAGTTACAGTGAGTGATACAGAGAGAGAGAGACAGGGAGAGTTACAGTGAGTGATACAGAGAGAGAGACAGGGAGAGTTACAGTGAGTGATACAGAGAGAGAGACAGAGAGAGAGACAGGGAGAGTTACAGTGAGTGATACAGAGAGAGAGACAGAGAGAGAGACAGGGTGGGACCTGGAGATATACCGAGACAGATACATGGATAGATACAAAGAGGCACACAGGGAGGCATACAGAGAGGTGTACAGAGAGAGAGAGACAGGGAAGGACAGAGAGAGATACAGAGAGAGATACAGAGAGAGTAGATGAAAGAGATGGAGAGAGAGTTGCAGTGAGAGATGCAGAAAAATATGCAGAGTGAGATGCAGAGAGAGATGCAGAGAGAGACACAGAGAGAGATACAGAGAGAGATACAGAGAGAGATACAGAGAGAGATACAGAGAGAAAGACAGAGAGTGAGACAGAGAGAGAGACAGAGAGAGAGATAGAGAGAGAGACAGGGAGAGTTACAGTGAGTGATACAGAGAGTGATACAGAGAGAGAGACAGGTAGAATTACAGTGAGTGATACAGAGAGAGCGACAGGGAGAGTTACAGTGAGTGATACAGAGAGAGAGACAGTGAGAGTTACAGTGAGTGATACAGAGAGTGATACAGAGAGAGACAGGGAGAGTTACAGTGAGGGATACAGAGAGTGATACAGAGAGAGAGAGACAGGGAGAGTTACAGTGAGTGATACAGAGAGAGAGACAGGGAGAGTTACAGTGAGTGATACAGAGAGAGAGACAGGGAGAGTTACAGTGAGTGATACAGACAGAGAGACAGGGAGTGTTACAGTGAGTGATACAGAGAGAGAGACAGGGAGAGTTACAGTGAGTGATACAGAGAGTGATACAGAGAGAGACAGGGAGAGTTACAGTGAGGGATACAGAGAGTGATACAGAGAGAGAGAGACAGGGAGAGTTACAGTGAGTGATACAGAGAGAGAGACAGGGAGAGTTACAGTGAGTGATACAGAGAGAGAGACAGGGAGAGTTACAGTGAGTGATACAGAGAGTGATACAGAGAGAGAGAGACAGGGAGAGTTACAGTGAGTGATACAGACAGAGAGACAGGGAGAGTTACAGTGAGTGATACAGAGAAAGAGACAGGGAGAGTTACAGTGAGTGATACAGAGAGAGAGAGACAGGGAGAGTTACAGTGAGTGATACAGAGAGAGAGACAGAGAGAGAGACAGGGAGAGTTACAGTGAGTGATACAGAGAGAGAGAGACAGGGAGAGTTACAGTGAGTGATACAGAGAGAGAGACAGGGAGAGTTACAGTGAGTGATACAGAGAGAGAGACAGAGAGAGAGACAGGGAGAGTTACAGTGAGTGATACAGAGAGAGAGACAGAGAGAGAGACAGGGAGAGTTACAGTGAGTGATACAGAGAGAGAGAGACAGGGAGAGTTACAGTGAGTGATACAGAGAGAGAGACAGGGAGAGTTACAGTGAGTGATACAGAGAGAGAGACAGGGAGAGAGACAGGGAGAGTTACAGTGAGTGATACAGAGAGAGAGACACTGAGACTTACAGTGAGTGATACAGAGAGAGAGACAGGGAGAGTTACAGTGAGTGATACAGAGAGAGAGACAGGGAGAGTTACAGTGAGTGATACAGAGAGAGAGACAGGGAGAGTTACAGTGAGTGATACAGAGAGAGAGACAGAGAGAGAGACAGGGAAAGTTGCAGTGAGTGATACAGAGAGAGAAACAGGGAGAGTTACAGTGAGTGATACAGAGAGAGAGACAGGGAGAGTTACAGTGAGTGATACAGAGAGAGAGACAGAGAGAGAGACAGGGAAAGCTGCAGTGAGTGATACAGAGAGAGAAACAGGGAGAGTTACAGTGAGTGATACAGAGAGTGAGACAGAGAGAGAGACAGGGAGAGTTACAGTGAGTGATACAGAGAGAGACACAGGGAGAGTTACAGTGAGTGATACAGAGAGAGAGACAGGGAGAATTACAGTGAGTGATACATTGAGAGAGACAGGGAGAGTTACAGTGAGTGACACAGAGAGAGAGACAGAGAGAGAGACAGGGAGAGTTACAGTGAGTGATACAGAGAGAGAGAGAAGGAAAGTTGCAGTGAGTGATATAGAGAGAGAGACAGGGAGAGTTACAGTGAGTGATACAGAGAGAGAGACAGAGAGAGAGACAGGGAGAGTTACAGTGAGTGATACAGAGAGAGAGACAGGGAGAGTTACAGTGAGTGATACAGAGAGTGAGACAGAGAGAGAGACAGGGAGAGTTACAGTGAGTGATACAGAGAGAGAGAGACAGGGAGAGTTACAGTGAGTGATACAGAGAGAGAGAGAGGGAAAGTTGCAGTGAGTGATACAGAGAGAGAGACAGAGAGAGAGAGACAGGGAGAGTTACAGTGAGTGATACAGAGAGAGAGAGACAGGGAGAGTTACAGTGAGTGATACAGAGAGAGAGACAGGGAGAGTTACAGTGAGTGATACAGAGAGAGAGAGACAGGGAGAGTTACAGTGAGTGATACAGAGAGAGAGACAGAGAGAGACAGAGAGAGCGATACACAGAGAGATAAAGAGAGAGATACAGAGAGAGACACAGAGAGAGATACAGAGAGAGAGACAGAGAGAGATATACAGAGAGAGAGATACATAGAGATACAGAGAGACATACAGAGATACAGAGAGAGATAGAGAGAGATACGGAGAGAGATACAGAGAGAGACAGTGAGAGATAGAGATACAGAGAGAGATACAGAGAGAGATACGGAGAGAGAGACAGAGAGAGATATCGAGAGAGATACAGGGAGACATAGAAAGAAAGATACATAGAAAGAGATACTGAGAGAGAATCACACAGTGCCAGATAGATGAAGCGCGGGAGATTCAGATGGAGACAGAGAGAGAGAGATAGACACAGAGAGAGAGACAGAGAGAGAGAGACAGAGAGAGAGAGAGACAGAGAGCGAGACAGAGAGAGAGACAGAGAGAGAGAGACCGAGAGAGATACACAGAGAGAGATACAGAGCCAGTTACACACAGAGAGCGTCAGACAGTGCCAGAGAGCTCCAGCTCGGGAGATTCAGAGAGAGAGAGAGAGAGAGAGAGAGAGGTGCAGACACAGATACAGAGAGAGAGATACAGAGAACTACACAGATATAGGTACAGAGAGAGATACAGAGAGAGATACAGAGACAGATACAGAGAGAGAGATACAGAGAGAGATACAGAGAGAGATACAGAGACAGATACAGAGAGAGAGACAGAGAGAGATACAGAGAGAGAGATACAGAGGGAGATACAGAGAGAGATACAGAGAGAGAGATAAAGCGAGAGAGATACAGAGTGGGACCTGGAGATATACCGAGACAGATACATAGATAGATACAAAGAGGCACACAGGGAGGCATACAGAGAGGTGTACAGAGAGAGAGACACAGGGAAGGACAGAGAGAGATACAGAGAGAGATACAGAGAGAGTTGATGAAAGAGATGGAGAGAGAGTTGCAGTGAGAGATGCAGAGAAATGTGCAGAGTGAGATGCAGAGAGAGATGCAGAGAGAGACACAGATAGAGATACAGAGAGAGATACAGAGAGAGATACAGAGAGAAAGACAGAGAGTGAGACAGAGAGAGAGACAGAGAGAGAGATAGAGAGAGAGACAGGGAGAGTTACAGTGAGTGATACAGAGAGTGATACAGAGAGAGAGACAGGTAGAGTTACAGTGAGTGATACAGAGAGAGCGACAGGGAGAGTTACAGTGAGTGATACAGAGAGAGAGACAGTGAGAGTTACAGTGAGTGATACAGAGAGTGATACAGAGAGAGACAGGGAGAGTTACAGTGAGTGATACAGAGAGTGATACAGAGAGAGAGAGACATGGAGAGTTACAGTGAGTGATACAGAGAGAGAGACAGGGAGAGTTACAGTGAGTGATACAGAGAGAGAGACAGGGAGAGTTACAGTGAGTGATACAGAGAGTGATACAGAGAGAGAGAGACAGGGAGAGTTACAGTGAGTGATACAGACAGAGAGACAGGGAGAGTTACAGTGAGTGATACAGAGAGAGAGAGACAGGGAGAGTTACAGTGAGTGATACAGAGAGAGAGACAGGGAGAGTTACAGTGAGTGATACAGAGAGAGAGACAGGGAGAGTTACAGTGAGTGATACAGAGAGTGATACAGAGAGAGAGAGACAGGGAGAGTTACAGTGAGTGATACAGACAGAGAGACAGGGAGAGTTACAGTGAGTGATACAGAGAAAGAGACAGGGAGAGTTACAGTGAGTGATACAGAGAGAGAGAGACAGGGAGAGTTACAGTGAGTGATACAGAGAGAGAGACAGAGAGAGAGACAGGGAGAGTTACAGTGAGTGATACAGAGAGAGAGACAGAGAGAGAGACAGGGAGAGTTACAGTGAGTGATACAGAGAGAGAGAGACAGGGAGAGTTACAGTGAGTGATACAGAGAGAGAGACAGGGAGAGTTACAGTGAGTGATACAGAGAGAGAGAGACAGGGAGAGTTACAGTGAGTGATACAGAGAGAGAGACAGGGAGAGTTACAGTGAGTGATACAGAGAGAGAGACAGGGAGAGAGACAGGGAGGGTTACAGTGAGTGATACAGAGAGAGAGACAGTGAGACTTACAGTGAGTGCTCCAGAGAGAGAGACAGGGAGAGTTACAGTGAGTGATACAGAGAGAGAGACAGGGAGAGTTACAGTGAGTGATACAGAGAGAGAGACAGGGAGAGTTACAGTGAGTGATACAGAGAGAGAGACAGAGAGAGAGACAGGGAAAGTTGCAGTGAGTGATACAGAGAGAGAAACAGGGAGAGTTACAGTGAGTGATACAGAGAGAGAGACAGGGAGAGTTACAGTGAGTGATACAGAGAGAGAGACAGAGAGAGAGACAGGGAAAGTTGCAGTGAGTGATACAGAGAGAGAAACAGGGAGAGTTACAGTGAGTGATACAGAGAGTGAGACAGAGAGAGAGACAGGGATAGTTACAGTGAGTGATACAGAGAGAGAGACAGGGAGAGTTACAGTGAGTGATACAGAGAGAGAGACAGGGAGAATTACAGTGAGTGATACAGAGAGAGAGACAGGGAGAGTTACAGTGAGTGACACAGAGAGAGAGACAGAGAGAGAGACAGGGAGAGTTACAGTGAGTGATACAGAGAGAGAGAGAAGGAAAGTTGCAGTGAGTGATACAGAGAGAGAGACAGGGAGAGTTACAGTGAGTGATACAGAGAGAGAGACAGAGAGAGAGACAGGGAGAGTTACAGTGAGTGATACAGAGAGAGAGACAGGGAGAGTTACAGTGAGTGATACAGAGAGTGAGACAGAGAGAGAGACAGGGAGACTTACAGTGAGTGATACAGAGAGAGAGAGACAGGGAGAGTTACAGTGAGTGATACAGAGAGAGAGAGAGGGAAAGTTGCAGTGAGTGATACAGAGAGAGAGACAGAGAGAGAGAGACAGGGAGAGTTACAGTGAGTGATACAGAGAGAGAGAGACAGGGAGAGTTACAGTGAGTGATACAGAGAGAGAGACAGGGAGAGTTACAGTGAGTGATACAGAGAGAGAGAGACAGGGAGAGTTACAGTGAGTGATACAGAGAGAGAGACAGAGAGAGACAGAGAGAGCGATACACAGAGAGATAAAGAGAGAGATACAGAGAGAGACACAGAGAGAGATACAGAGAGAGAGACAGAGAGAGATATACAGAGAGAGAGATACATAGAGATACAGAGAGAGATACAGAGAGATACATAGAGAGATAGAGAGAGATACGGAGAAACATACAGAGAGAGACAGTGAGAGATAGAGATACAGAGAGAGATACAGAGAGAGATACGGAGAGAGAGACAGAGAGAGATATCGAGACAGATACAGGGAGAGATAGAAAGAAAGATACATAGAAAGAGATACTGAGAGAGAATCACACAGTGCCAGATAGATGAAGCGCGGGAGATTCAGATGGAGACAGAGAGAGAGAGATAGACACAGAGAGAGAGACAGAGAGAGAGAGACAGAGAGAGAGAGAGACAGAGAGCGAGACAGAGAGAGAGACAGAGAGAGAGAGACCGAGAGAGATACACAGAGAGAGATACAGAGCCAGTTACACACAGAGAGCGTCAGACAGTGCCAGAGAGCTCCAGCTCGGGAGATTCAGAGAGAGAGAGAGAGAGAGAGAGAGAGGTGCAGACACAGATACAGAGAGAGAGATACAGAGAACTACACAGGTATAGGTACAGAGAGAGATACAGAGAGAGATACAGAGACAGATACAGAGAGAGAGATACAGAGAGAGATACAGAGAGAGATACAGAGACAGATACAGAGAGAGAGACAGAGAGAGATACAGAGAGAGAGATACAGAGGGAGATACAGAGAGAGATACAGAGAGAGAGATAAAGCGAGAGAGATACAGAGTGGGACCTGGAGATATACCGAGACAGATACATAGATAGATACAAAGAGGCACACAGGGAGGCATACAGAGAGGTGTACAGAGAGAGAGACACAGGGAAGGACAGAGAGAGATACAGAGAGAGATACAGAGAGAGTTGATGAAAGAGATGGAGAGAGAGTTGCAGTGAGAGATGCAGAGAAATGTGCAGAGTGAGATGCAGAGAGAGATGCAGAGAGAGACACAGATAGAGATACAGAGAGAGATACAGAGAGAGATACAGAGGGAGACACAGAGACACAGAGAGAGATACAGAGAGAGATACAGAGAGAAAGACAGAGAGTGAGACAGAGAGAGATATCTCTGTATCTCTCTCTGTATATCTCTCTGTATTTCTCTCCGTATCTCACTCGCTGTCTCTCTCTCTCTCTGACTCTCTCTGTTTCTCTCTGTGACTCACTCTGTGTCTCTCTCTGCATCTCTCTCTGCATCTGTCTCTGCATCTCTCTCTCTATCTCCCTTTGTATCTCACTCTGTATCTCACTCTGTATCTCCCTCGCGTTGTATCTCAGTGTATTCCTCTCTGTATTCCTCTCTGTATTCCTCTCTGTATACCTCTCGCGTTGAATCTGTCTCGCTTTCTCTGTCTCTCTGTATCTCTCTGTGTGTCTCTCTCTGTATCTCTCTCTGTATCTCTCTGTGTATCTCTATCTGTATCTCACTCTGTAACTCTCTCTGTATCTCTGTATCTCACTCTGTATCCCCCTCTGTAACTCTGTACGTATCTCTCCCTCTTTATCTCTATTTCTGTCTTTCTCTGAGTTTATTTCTCCAAATCTCTATCTGTATCTGTCTCAGTATCTCTCCATCTGAATCCCTCTCAGTATATCTCTGCAACACACTCTGCACCTCTATCTGCATCTCTCTCCGTACCTCTATCTGTATCTCTCTCCCTATCACTCTCTGTATATCTCTCTGTATCTCCCTCTGCATCACTCTATGTATCTACCTCTGTATCTCTGTATCACTCTCTGTATCTATCACTATATCTCTCTTTCGGTCTCTTTCGGTCTCTCTCTCTGTATCTCTCTCTCTGTATCTCTCTATTTCTCTCTCTCTCTCTCTCTCTCTCTGCATCTGCCTCTGTATCTCTCTCTGTATCTCTCTCTGTCTCCCTCTCTGTCTCCCTCTCTGTCTCTCTCTCTCTCTGTCTATCTCTCCGTCTCTCTCTCTGTCTCTCTCTCCGTCTCTCTCTCCGTCTCTCTCTCTCTCTGTCTCTCTCACTGTAGCTCTCTCTGTATCTCTCTCTGTATCTCTCTCTGTATCACTCTCTGTATCTCTCTCTGTATCTCTGCTCTGTATCTCGCTCTGTATCTATCTGTCTTTCTCTCTGCATATCTGACTTTGTATCTCTCTCTGTATCTCTCCCTCAGCATCTGTCTCTGTGTCTCTCTCTGTGTCTCTCTCTGTATCTCTCTCTATCGCTTTACGTACCTCTCCCTGTATCACTTTCCGTACCTCTCCCTGTATCGCTCTCCGTATCTCTCTCTGTACCTCGCTCTGTATTTCTCTCTGTTCCACTCTGTATTTGTCTCTGTATTTCGCTCTGTATCTCTCTCTGTATCTCTCTCTGTTCCTCTCGCTCTACCTCTCTCTATATCTCTCTCTGTACCTCTCTGTCCCTCTCACTCTCTGTCTCTCTCTCTCTCTCTCTGTCTCACTCTCTCTCTCTGTATCTCTCTCTCTGTCCATCTCTCTCTCTCCATCTCTCTCTGCCACATGTGTCTGTCCATCTCTCTCTGTATGTCTCTGTGTACCTGTCTCTGCATCTCACTCTGTTTCTCCCTGTCTGTATCTGTCCCTGTATCTCTCAGTACCTCTCTCAGTACCTCTCTCTGTATCTCACCTGCCTGCTTACCATTGGCTGGGCACTAATAACGATCCCACAATCCTGTGGGAGTATGAGCTTCCCCAATGAGGGGGGCGGAGAAACAATTAGTAAACCCCCTGTATATATGAAGCTGGCCAGTTTGGAACCAGCAGGAGGGAATGTGCAGCAAGGGAAGTTGCTGCTGCTGTTATATATATATATGATATTGTCAATAAATGTTATTACTTTTTTACCTTAAAACTCGTGCTGGATTCTTCGTGGCCCTTACAAAAGATACATAGAGAGATACATAGAGAGATACATAGAGAGATACAGAGAGAGATACAGAGAAATATATACTGAGAGAGAGTCAGACAGTGCCAGATAGATGAAGCGCGGGAGATTCAGAGGGAGATTCATAGAGAGAGAGAGATAGACACAGAGAGAGACAGAGAGAGATACACAGAGAGAGATACAGAGCCAGTTACATAGTGAGATACAGAGACAGAGTCAGACAGTGCCAGAGAGCTCCAGCGCGGGAGATTCAGAAGGCGATTCAGAGAGAGAGAGAGACACAGAGAGATAGAGACACAGAGACACAGAGAGACAGATACATAGAGACACAGAAACATAGAGACACAGAATCAGATAGAGAAAGTCAGAGAGAGGGAGACAGATAGAGAGACAGATAGAGAGTCAGAGAGAGAGAGACAGGGACAGGTGCAGCAACAGATACAGGGAGAGACAGATACAGAGAACAGTACAGAGAGAGATACAGAGATAGATACAGAGACAGGTAGAAACAGAGACAGATAGATACAGAGGCAGGTAGATACAGAGACAGATACAGAGAGTGTTACAGAGGGAGAGAAAAAGAGACGGATACAGAGAGAGAGACAGAAAGAGATACAGAGACAGATACTGAGAGAGAGAGACAGATATGCAGAGGGAGATATAGAGAGGCATACAAAGAGGCACACCGGGAGGCATACAGAGAGGCATTCAGAGAGAGAGAGAGACAGACAGAGGGAAGGACGGCGAGATACAGAAAATGATACAAAGAGAGATACAGAGGGAGATACAGAGAGGCATACAAAGAGGCATGCAGAGAGGAATACAGAGAGGCATACAGAGAGGCATACAGAGAGGCAAACAGACAGGCATACAGAGAGGCATACAGAGAGGCATACAGAGAGAGAGACAGAGGTAAGGACAGTGAGATACTGAGAGAGATACAGAGAGAGATGCTGAGAGGGATGCAGAGAGAGTTACAGTGAGAGATGCAGAGACAGGTGCAGAGAGAGATGCAGAGGGAGATACCGAGAGAGATACACAGAGAGATACAGAGAGAGATACAGAGAGACAGAGAAACAGACAGAGAGAGAGACGAGAGAGAGGCGAGACAGAGACAGAGAGCGAGACAGAGACAGAGAGACACAGAGAGCGAGACACAGAGAGATACTGAGACTGATACAGAGAGAGAGACATGGAGAGATACAGTGAGTGATATAAAGATATAGATAAGAACAACCAGAGCGAGATACAGAGCGAGATACAGAGAGAGGTACTGAGAGAGGTACTGAGAGATACAGGGACAGATACAGACAGGGAGAAACAGAGTGAGATGCAGAGGCAGGTACACAGAGACATACAGAGAGAGATGGACAGACACAGGTGGACAGAGAGAGATGGACAGACACAGGTGGACAGAGAGAGAGATACAGAGAGACAGAGAGAGACAGAGAGAGAGAGAGACAGAGAGTGAGAGGGACAGAGAGGTACAGAGAGAGAGATAGAGAGAGGTAGAGCGAGAGGAACAGAGAGAGATACAGAGAGAGATACAGAGCGAAATACAGAGAGAAATACATAGCGAGGTACAGAGAGAGATACGGAGAGCGATACAGGGAGAGGTACGGAAAGTGATACAGGGAGAGGTACGTAAAGCGATAGAGAGAGATACAGAGAGAGACACAGAGAGAGACACAGAGACAGATGCTGAGGGAGAGATGCAGGGAGAGATACAGAGAGAGATACAAAGTCAGATATGCAGAGAGAAAGACACAGAGAGATACAGAGCGAGATACAGAGCAGAGATACAGAGAGAGATACAGAGAGAGATACAGAGAGAGATACAGAGAGAGCTACAGTGAGAGAGACAGAGAGAGAGAGAGACGGATAGAGAGACGGAGAGAGAGACAGAGAGAGAGACGGAGAGATAGACAGAGAGGGAGACAGAGAGGGAGACAGAGAGAG
Source organism: Scyliorhinus torazame (assembly GCF_047496885.1). NCBI lineage: Eukaryota > Metazoa > Chordata > Chondrichthyes > Carcharhiniformes > Scyliorhinidae > Scyliorhinus > Scyliorhinus torazame. The sequence continues at coordinate 109,063,474 of NC_092726.1, forward strand.
ATACAGAGAGAGATACAGAGGCAGATGCAGAGAGAGAGAGAAATAGAGAGATACAGAGAGAGAGATACAGAGAGAGAGACCGAAAGAGACCAAAAGAGAGATATAGTGATAGATACAGAGAGTGATACAGAGATACAGAGGTAGATACATAGAGTGATGCAGAGGGAGATACAGAGAGATATACAGAGAGTGATAGGGAGAGAGATACAGATAGAGGTACAGAGAGAGATGCAGATAGAGTTGCAGAGAGTGTTGCAGAGAGATACAGAGAGGGATTCAGATGGAGAGATACTGAGACAGATACAGATAGAGATTTGGAGAAATAAACTCAGAGAAAGACAGAAATAGAGATAAAGAGGGAGAGATACGTACAGAGTTACAGAGGGGGATACAGAGTGAGATACAGAGATACAGAGAGAGTTACAGAGTGAGATACAGATAGAGATACACAGAGAGATACAGAGAGAGATACAGAGAGAGACACAGAGAGATACAGAGAGACAGAGTGAGCGAGACAGATTCAACGCGAGAGGTATACAGAGAGGAATACAGAGAGGAATACAGAGAGGAATACACTGAGATACAACGCGAGGGAGATACAGAGTGAGATACAGAGTGAGATACAAAGGGAGATAGAGAGAGAGATGCAGAGACAGATGCAGAGAGAGATGCAGAGACAGATGCAGAGAGAGATGCAGAGAGAGATACAGAGAGATAAATACAGAGACATATAGAGAGTGATACAGAAAGAGATACAGAGAGAGTCACAGAGAGATACAGAGAGAGACACAGAGTGAGAGAGACAGAGAGTGAGATACAGAGAGAGATACAGAGAGAGATACAGAGAGATACAGAGAGATACAGAGAGAGATACAGAGAGAGATACAGAGAGAGATACAGAGATAGACACAGAGACAGATACAGAGAGAGGCACAAAGATAGAGATACAGAGTGAGATACAGAGAGAGATACAGAGACAGATACAAAGAGATAGATACAGAGACAGATACACATAGAGGTACACAGAAAGATACAGAGAAAGGTACAGAGAGAGATACAGAATCGGATACAGAGAGAGATAGAGGGAAAGAGATACAGATCGAAAGAGCGAGGTACAGAGAGAGATATACATAGACAGATACAGAGAAAGGCAGAGATAGATCCAGAAAGAGGTGCAGAGAGAGTGATACCGAGAGATAGAGAGATACAGAGAGAGATACAGAGACAGATGCAGAGAAAGATACAGAGAGAGACACAGAGTGAGTCACAGAGAGAAACAGAGAGAGACAGAGAGAGAGAGACAGCAAATGAGATACGGAGAGAAATACAGAGAGAGATACAGAGAGATATACAGAGAGAGATACAGAGATAGACACAGAGACAGATACAGAGAGAGAGATACAGAGTGAGATACAGAGAGAGAAACAGAGAGAAATACAGAGATATATACAGAGGGAGATTACAGAGTGAGATACAGAGAGAGATACAGAGAGAGATACAGAGAGATACAGAGTAAGATACAGAGACAGAGAGACACAGCGACAGTGAGAAATACAGAGAGAGATACAGAGAGAGCTACAGAGAGTGGTACAGAGAGAGGTACAGAGAAAGGTACAGAGAGTGATACAGAGAGAGTACAGAGAGAAAGATACAGAGACAGGCACAGAGACAGATACACACAAAGACATACAAAAATGCAGTCCCTGGTTCTGCTGGTCACGCATGACTCCATTTCCTCCCTGCGAATATTTCCTCGCTGCCTCTGTTCTGACCTCTAGAAATATCCTGGTGACTAACATAATACTGACTGCTCTGTCACTCCAGGGGTTATCTCTCTCCCCTTTTATAAACAGGATGGATCATTGAAAATCCCCCAGTACCTGGAACCACTCAGATATCAATGAGGATTGAGTATCAGTGTCCACAATTTCCACACTCCATCCCTCAGTCACTCTCTACAGCCGATCCAGGCCGGGTTAGTCTTCTATTTCATTGTGATATAAAAAGTGATGGAAGAAAAGGGGTAACTGAGCCTGTTTGTTCAGTGACCGCGATTAATGTCAGTCTCTATGGATCGTAACTGTGTCACTGGAGAGGACCCATTTTCTATTAATACGGATTCATCTGTCAGCTGGAGCGTCAACTCCAACACTGCCAGAGATCAGCGGCTCCAGAGAGACCGAGAGAGGAGGGAGCAGAATCTGGCAACAATCGAACTGAACGTTACAGAAATGGATCAGAATCTCCGAACAATCAACCGGAACGTTACAGAAATGGATCAGAATCTCCGAACAATCGGTCGGAATGTGACCACAATGCTCAGAAGTTTATCCGAGGGTCTTTATTGGATTTATCAAGATCCTTTCCCTTCACCAGATTGGATCCTAGATGTACTCTGGATAATTCAGGCGGGTTATTATCCCCTCCTGGCGATTGTAGGTGTGCCTGGTAAGTCTCCCTGTCCAGTTATTTATTGTGGAAACTACTTTAAATGTATTATTGCTCTGATCATTGCCATCTTGGAAAGATTGAATGCATGTTCTTCAGAGCAACTCACTAATCTCAGTCCCTATCCAGTATCCACATAGCGCTCTCTGGCTGAAATCGGAGACTGGGGTCACAATCTCCGCACTCCGTTTGGCACTGAAATTATTCATATCCAGATGATCCCTCCATTCCCAATCCTGCTCAGGGCTTGAGGTTCATAAGGAGGAGGTGTTAGCAATTCTGGGAAGGGTGAAAATAGATAAGTCACCTGGGCCGAATGGGATTTATCCTAGGATTCTCTGGGAAGTTAGGGAGGAGATGGCTGAGCCTTTGGCTTTGATCTTTAAGTCATCATTGTCTACAGGAATAGTGCCAGAAGACTGGAGGAAAGCAAATGTTGTGCCCTTGTTCAAGAAGGGGAGTAGAGATAACCCCGAAAGCTATAGACCAGTGAGCCTTACTTCTGTTGTGGGAAAAATCTTGGAAAGGTTTATAAGAGATAGGATGTATAACCATCTGGAAAGGAATAATTTGATTAGAGATAGTCAACACGGTTTCGTGAAGGGTAGGTCGTGCTTCACAAACCTTATAGAGTTCTTTGAGAAGGTGGCTAAACAGGTGGATGAGGGTAAAGCAGTTGATGTGGTGTATATGGATTTCAGTAAAGCGTTTGATAAGGTTCCCCATGGTAGGCTACTGCAGAAAATATGGAGGCATGGGATTCTGGGTGATCAGAAATTGGCTAGCTGTAAGAAGACAAAGGGTGGTGGTTGATGGGAAATGTTCAGACTGGAGTCCAGTTACTAGTGGTGTACCACAAGGATCTGTTTTGGGGCTGTTTGTCATTTTTATAAATGACCCGGAGAAGGGCGTAGAAGGATGGGTGAGTTTATTTGCAGATGACACTAAAGTTGGTGGAGTTGTGGACAGTGCTGAAGGATGTTACAAGTTACAGAGGGACATAGATAAGCTGCAGCGCTGGGCTGAGAGGTTGCAAATGGAGTTTAATGCAGAAAAGTGTGAGGTGATTAATTTTGGAAGGAATAACAGGAAGACTGAGTACTGGGAAAATGGTAAGATTCTTGGCAGTGTGGATGAGCTGAGAGATCTCGGTGTCCATGTGCATAGATCCCTGAAAGTAGACACCCAGGTTGAGAGAGTTGTTAAGAAGGCGTACGGTGTGTTAGCTTTTATTGGCAGAGGGATTGAGTTTCGGAGCCATGAGGTCATGTTGCAGCTATACAACACTCTGGTGCGGCCGCATTTGGAGTATTGCGTGCAATTCTGGTCGCCGCATTATAGGGAGGACGTGGAAGCATTGGAAAGGATGCAGAGGAGATTTACCAGAATGTTGCCTGGTATGGAGGGACGATCTTATGAGGAAAGGCTGAGGGACTTGAGGCTGTTTTCGTTAGAGAGAAGAAGGGAAAGAGGTGACTTAATTGAGGCTTACAGGATGATCAGAGGATTGGATAGAGTGGGCAGTGAGAGCCTTTTTCCTCGCATGGTGATGTCTAGCACGAGGGGACATACCTTTAAATTGAGGGGAGATAGATATAAGACAGACGTCAGAGGTAGATTCTTTACTCAGAGAGTAGTAAGGGCATGGAATGCCCTGCCTGCAACAGTAGTGGACTCGCCAACACTAAGTGTATTCAAATGGTAATTGGATAGACATATGGACAATAAGGGAATAGTGTAGATGGGCTTTAGAGTTTTTCACAGGTCGGCGCAACACAGAGGGCCAAAGGGCCTGTACTGCGCTGTAATGTTCTATGTTCTATGCCCACTATCCATCGCCTCATCCCGGCCGCAGAATAATCCATCATCTGTGCGTGTGTAAAATCCAGACTCGACTATTGCGATTAAAGTTTGGTAATTCAATTGCTGTTACAAATCGTCGTGAAACACAGATCACCCCAACTCTGCTGCCCATGTCCAAAACCTCACCCAATCCCAGTCCCGTACCATCCCTGTGCTCACTGATCTGCATTGGTTCCCAATCTGGCCGAATCTCAATATCAATCTTTTCATTCTGAGATTGAAATTTCCACAGTCTCATACAATCATTTGTGCCATTTCCAACGAACGTGAAATCAGTTAATTTACATTCCATGTCCAATTCTGTTATTGGAAAGTTAGTGGAGGTGATGAGGATGTGTTTCTGGCGGTTGTGTTATTGGAAAGTTAGTGGCGGTGATGAGGATGTGTTTCTCTAGGTTGTGTTATTGGGAAGTTAGTGGAGGTGATGTGGATGCGTTTCTGGGGGTTGTGTTATTGGGAGGTTAGTGGAGGTGATGTGGATGCGTTTCTGGGGGTTGTGTTATTGGGAAGTTAGTGGACGTGCTGTGGATAGATTTCTGGAGGTTGAGTTATTGGAGGTGATTAGGATGTGTTTCTGGACATAGTGTTATTGGGAAGTTAGTGGACGTGTTGTGGATGGGTTTCTGGAAGTTGTGTTATTGGGGAGTTAGTGGAGGTGATATGGATGTATTTCTGGAGGTTGTGGAGTATGTATAACTGTTGATCATCCGATATTGTCAACACCACCGACTGTGCGCAATGACATGGAGGGTCAAACATTATAAATGTTTAGAATCCAGTTGGTTCACATGTTACACTTTAGATGTCAGTTTAAGTCAGAGGACACAGGACGTCTTTGTACTGACCTTGCAAAGGGAATTGGTACCGATTCCGCGGAATATTGATGCCCAGAGCTTGGCTTCACCAACATAGCAGTACGGTAGCATTGTAGATGGCACAATTGCTTCACAGCTCCAGGGTCCCAGGTTCGATTCCCCGCTGGGTCACTGTCTGTGTGATGTCTGCACATCCTCCCCGTGTGTGCGTGGGTTTCCTCTGGGTGCTCCGGTTTCCTCCCACAGTCCAAAGATGTGCAGCTTAGGAGGATTGGCCATGATAAATTGCCCTTAGTGTCCAAAATTGCCCTTGGTGTGGGCTTACCGGGTTATGGGGATAGGGTGGAGGTGTGGGCTTGGGAAGGGTGCTCTTTCCAAGAGCCGATGCAGACTCGATGGGCCGAATGGCTTCCTTCTGCACTGTAAATTATATGATCTCTGATCCATGGCAGCAGTGTGGCAAGACGGTAAATAACTTCATTTGGGTGATCAATGTGAGCGAAGTCATCGACACATCTCATCTCACACTCAGTACACCACGCGCCCCTCACATACGTAATGTACCACAGCCCAGTAAGTCACCAGTACACCACACACCCCTCACATACGCAATGTGCCGTAGCCCAGCCAGTCACCCTGCAAACCACACACTCCTCATAGTACCACGGCCCCATCAGCCACCAAGAACATCACACACCACTGACCGTGCACAATGTATCACAGCCCCATCAGGCACCCAGCATACCGCACACCACTGACAGTACACAATGTACCACACCCCCATCAGGCACCCAGCACACCGCACACCACTGACAGTACACAATGTACCACACCCCCATCAGGCACCCAGCATACCACACACCACCAACAGTACACAATGTACCACAGCCCCATCAGGCACCCATCAACAACTGACAGTACACAATGTACCACACCCCAATCAGGCACCCAGCAAACCATTCACCACTGACAATACACAATGTACGATAGCCCCATCAGGCACCCAGCACACCGCACACCACTGACAGCACTCAATGTACCACAGTCCCATCCCCCTCGCAGCATTCAATGTACCACAACCCTGTCGTGTTATGTACTGTGGGATAACATAGGCATCAACTGGATGTAGCTTTAACCTAAAGATACTCCAGACCTTGAAGTTAGTTAATTCTGATTTTTGAACCAGTATCACAGTTAGCACAGTTCTCTATGAGTTCAACTCTCTGCTAAGCTAAGTGTGGTTACTCTGTCGGACTGAACCAGACCATCTCTTAGCCACATACATCCTGACTCACTCTGGAGATGTTCATCAGTGGAAAGAAGCGGAGTGTGAGTGCCGAGTGCCTTTTATAGCGAGATACCACCCCCGAGTGTCCTGCCTGCTCATTGGTCCTGTCTTTTTCTCTGTGTTCATTAGCTGCCTGTCTGTGCCTGTCTGTCTATCATTATCTGCATGTCTGCATATCATGGCATCTATCCCTTTTTAAATATTTTGTTGGCACATGGGAACGTACTTACATGTGGTGGCAAATATTAATATATTTACATGCGGTGGCATTTGTGAACGTATTTACATGTGAAGACAGCTGTCTAATGTGAAAAAACAGAACATAGTAAACAAAGCAGCTGTCCATAAGTCCTGTCTCTGGGGCTTGCGTCTGATCCTTGTCGACCTCCGGAGAGGTGGTGATGGGGCTGATGGCGCCTTGACACGCAGGTTGGAAGCCTGACTGGTGGCCTCGTAGTTCGAGGTATCGGGAGGTGGAAAAACAACGGACGGAAACGGAGACGAAAAAGGTTGCGGGCAGGCAACTTTGCGCAGTGTCCGTCTGTTTCGTCGCACAACAGAACCATCAGCCATACGTACAACATACGAGCGGGGGGCAGCCTGTCGTCCAACGACAGCTGGACCTGACCAGCCTCCATCAGGGATCTTGATGCTGAAAGTGTCTGCCGGGGATAACACGGGCAAATCGGTGGCATGAGCATCATAGCCCTGTTTTTGCTGGTTTCGGAGCTGCTGCACCTTCTGCAGCACCGGGAGGTGATCCAGGTTGGGCGAGTGTATGGCTGGAAGTGTCGTCCGCAGGTTCCTGTTCATCAGGAGCTGAGCCGGCGACATGCCAGTGGACAGTGGGGTCGCCCTGTACGCAAGCAGCGAGAGGTAGATGTCAGAAACAGAATTCGAGACCTTGCAGGTGAGCTGTTTCACAATGTGCACCCCTTTTGCAACCTTCCCATTGGACTGCCGATAGTATGGCTGGAAGTGACATGTTTGAATTTGTATAACTTGGCAAACATAGACCACTTGTGGCTGTTGAAGCACGGGCCATTGACACTCATGACAGTGAGTGGGATAGCATGCCTGGAGAATGCTTCCTTATAGACCTTGATGACGGTCCGAGATGTGAGGTCTGAGATCTTCACGACTTCAGGGTAATTGGAGAAATAGTCAATAATCAACACGTAGTCACGACCATTCACGCGAAATTGGTCGATGCCAGCCTGGAGATCACGGGGACGTCTCCATTTAATGCTGCTGGAGCGTCCCCTGGCTCTGCGCTAGCTGGAAGCGTTGACAGATCGCACAGGTGAGGACCATGTTCGAGATGTCCTGGCTGATCCCGGGGCAGTAGACAGCCTGCCTGGCTCTGCGTTTCGAAGCCCAGGTGTCCCTCATGGATTTGGCAGAGCATCAAGCTCTGGAGACTGAGTAAAATTACAATCCGGTCCAGTTTGAGGAGGATACCATCTATCGCCGACAGGTTGCCCGTTATATTGTAAAATTGAGGTCACTGCTCTTTCTGCCAGCCATTGGCGAGGTGGTGCATGACGCTGCAAGAGGGGGTCTTTGGCTGCCTCCTCGCAGATACGAAACTGCTTCTCATCAGATGCCGGGAAGGTGCTATCACACAGCAGAACCTGTGATTCAATCTGCCGGATGTTTTCCTGCGATTCACCAGGCTATGTGATGGAGCGGGACAATGCATCAGCGATGCTGAGCTCCTTGCCAGGCGTGTACACGAAGTAAAGGTCGTACCTTCTGAGTTTGAAGAGGATGCGCTGCAACCGAGGCGTCATGTCGCTCAGGTCCTTGCGGATAATGTGGACCAGAGGTCGACGATCCGTGTCGACAGTGAATGTCGGCAGGCCTAGACATAGTCGTGAAACATGAGAATGCCAGTGAGAAGACCCAGGCATTCCTTCTCTATTTGCGCATACCTTGTTTCGGTGGGCGTCATGGCACTCGATGCGTAGGCTACCGGTGCCCAGGATGAGGTGTCATCGTGTTGAAGCAGCACCGCACCCATGCCACCCTGGCTCGCATCTGTCGAGATCTTCATCTCCCTGTCTCGGTCGGTAAATGCTAAGACGGGTGCAATGGTGAGCTTGGCTTTCAGCTCCAGCCACTCTGCCTGATGTGTTGCCAATTACTCAAATGCAGTGAATATTTTTTACCAGGTTTCGTAGGGTGTGGTGTGTGAGGCCAGGTTTTAGATGAACTTGCCCAGAAAATTGACCATGCCCAGGAAGCGCAGCACCGCCTTCCTGTCTTCAGGGACCTTCATGGTTTCGATGGCCTTGACCTTGGCTGTGTTTGGGCGCACGCCCTGCTGAGAGATCTGGTCACCTAGGAACTTGAGTGTCAACATGCCAAACAACATTTGGACCTGTTCAGCTTCAGACCATTGGCATGGACACGGCGGAATACCTGCTGGAGAGGGACACGTGCTCTTCGGGGGTCACGGACCATATGATGATATCGTAAACGTACCCTTTCATTGCCCTCCATCATTTGCTCCTTGATGCGATGGAAGATCTCCAATGCTGAGACAATGACAAACTGCATGTGATTGTATCAGTATCTGCCAAACGGTGTGTTGAAGGTGCAGAGCCTTCTGCTGGACTCATCCAGCTGGATTTGCCAAAATCCATGTGGCGCATCTAACTTGGTGAAAAAACGTGCGTGTGCCATCTCACTGGTGAGTTCCTCCCGCTTCGGGATGGGGTGGTGTTCATGCATTATATTCTTATTGAGATCCTTGGGATCAATGCCGGTTCGCAAGGCCTCCTGAAGGCTTTCTAACACATACCATCGAGCTGACCCAGTCAGTCGGTTCGGTTACCTTGGAAATGATGCCCTGTTGCTGAAGATCCTTGAGCTGTGCCTTCAGGCGCTCCCTCAGCGGAGCCGGGACCCAGCGTGGTGCATGGACCACTGGCTTGGCATCAGGTCGTAGCAGTATCTTGTATCGATATAGCAGCGTGCCCATCCCGTCGAACACATCCGGATACTGAGCGAGGATGTCGTCAATGCCGGCCTGAAGATACACATTGAAGGATGTCGTAGTCTAAACCCAGTGCACGAGGTTCAGCTGCTTCCAGGCCTGCGCGCCAAGTCGGGATGCCCTGACTGGCTTGACAATTTTAAAACGTAATCGTGCATGGGTGCTCCGGTTGGAGACGAGTAGATGGCAGGATCCCAGTGCCGTGATGGCAATTCCATTGTAGTCCAGGAGCCTGCAGACTGCTGGAAGGACCTTGGGGGGCTTCTTGAATTCTGCCTGTGAGAGGAGGTTGGCAGAAGCACCTATGTCCAGCTTAAACTGGATGGAGCAGTGGTTGACCTGCATCACCGCACACCATTCGTCTACAAAATCCACAGCGAGGATGGATTGAATTTGTGATGAGTTGGATGAGGCTTATTCACATTTGGTAATGATGCCCACACAGTAGGCGGACTCCAGGCATTCTTCCTCTGGATCCGTTGTGCTGCCAGGATCAGAATCCTGTAATCGTTGTTACAAACTCTGAACGCATCGTCGTCAGAATTGGGAGCGCTGGCCCCTGACTGGTGGTGCAGACCTGCACAAGGCTGCAGAGTGAGCAGGCTTCCCGCAGTTTAAACATCGCCTGCCTCTTGCGGGGCAGTGTTTCTTTAAGTAGGCGTTGCGGCAGTTTGAGCACGTCGTGACGTCGGTGTCCTGGCGTTCCGCGCGTCGTCGCACATGCGCAGTTCAGGTGTCGGCCGCTTCGGTATCCCGTTCGTATCGCGGAAGCGTGGGGCCCAGGGAAATGCGTGGGAAATGTCCGCTGTCTTCAATGCTGAAGCGCTGGATCCGGGAGGTGGCCTGCACACTCCCTGCCTCGTGGGAGGCAACTTTCTCATTTTCAGCCGATTTGTACTGGGCATACGATTTCTGGCGTGCTCATGCACTGAATGAAATGAAATGAAAATCGCTTATTGTCATGAGTAGGCTTCAATGAAGTTACTGTGAAAAGCCCTTAGTAGCCACATTCCAGCGCCTGTTCGGGGAGGCTGGTACGGGAATTGAACCGTGCTACTGGCCTGCCTTGGTCTGCTTTAAAAGTCAGCAATTTAGCCCAGTGAGCTAAACATGTTTCAATCACGACTGGCAGGGTCATATGCTTGATTTTCAGTAGCTGCTCTCTCAGAGGATCAGAGTGAACTCCAAAAACGATTTGGTCTCTCATCATGGAGTCAGAAATATCACCAAAGTTGCAGGACGGCGCTAGCAGGCGGAGGTTAGTTAAGAAGGAGTTGAAAGATTCATCTTTACCTTGGAGACGCTGTTTGAATATGTAGCGCTTGAAGATTCCATTGGTGTCCCCTTCACAGTGACTGTCAAACTTGTCCAGGATAGTCTGAACTTTGTCCTGTCGTGGCCTTCAGTGAAGTGAAAAGAGTTGAAGAATTTGATGGCTTGATCACCTGCTGTTGAGAGGAGAAGCGCCATCTTGGTTGCATCAGATGCACCCGCGAGGTCTGAAGCTTCGATGTACAGCAGAAACATTTGCTTGAATGTCCGCCAGTTGGCACTGAGATTGCCGGAGGTGCTGACCTGGTGAGGAGCCTGAATCTTCTCTATGGCACCAGGATACATTTGCAGGTCGTCACGGAACGGAGCTGAGGTGAACCAGCTAGATGCAGCAGTACCTGGTAGAATGTCGTGTTATTTAATCTGGGAAAACACAGGCTGCAACTGGCTGCAGCTTTAAGCAATAGATACTCCAGACCTAAAAGTTAGTTCAACCTGATTTCTTGAACCAGTAGCACAGTTAGCACAATTCTCTCTGAGTCCGACTCTCTGCTAACCTAAGTGTGGTTACTCGGTCTCACTGAACCAGACCATCTCTTAGCCACGCGGTGGAGGTGTGATGCTGTAAATACATCCTGACTCACTCTGCAGATGTTCATCAGTGGAATGGGGCAGAGTGTAAGTGCCTTGTGCCTTTTATAGTGAGATACCACCCCTGAGTGTCATGTATGCTCATTGGTCATCTCCTGTTCTCTGTGCTGATTAGCTGCCTGTCTGTGCCTGTTTGTATATCATAATCTTCATGTCTGCATATCATGACAAGTCCAATACCCCTCACAGTACCCAATGTCCCACCATCCCATTCCCCTCACAGTACTCAATGTACCACAGTCCCATTCCCCTCACAGTACTCAATGTCCCACCATCCCATTCCCCTCACAGTTCTCAATGTACCACAGTCCCATCCCCCTCACAGTACTCAATGTACCACAGTCCCATTCCCCTCACAGTACTCAATGTACCACAGTCCCATTCCCCTCACAGTACTCAATGTCCCACCATCCCATTCCCCTCACAGTAAATGTACCACAGTCCCATCCCCCTCACAGTACTCAATGTACCACAGTCCCATTCCCCTCACAGTGCTCAATGTATCACTGTCCCATCCCCCTCACAGTACTCAATGTACCACAGTCCCATTCCCCTCACAGTACTCAATGTACCACAGTCCCATCCCCCTCACAGTACTCAATGTACCACAGTCCCATTCCCCTCACAGTACTCAATGTACCACAGTCCCATCCCGCTCACAGTACTCAATGTACCACAGCCCCATCCCCCTCACAGTACTCAATGTACCACAGTCCCATTCCCCTCACAGTACACAATGTACCACAGTCCCATTCCCCTCACAGTACTCAATGTACCACAGTCCCATCCCCCTCACAGTACTCAATGTACCACAGCCCCATCCTCCTCACAGTACTCAATGTACCACAGTCCCATCCCCCTCACAGTACTCAATGTACCACAGTCCCATTCCCCTCACAGTACTCAATGTACCACAGTCCCATTCCCCTCACAGTACTCAATGTACCACAGTCCCATCCCGCTCACAGTACTCAATGTACCACAGTCCCATTCCCCTCACAGTACTCAATGTACCACAGTCCCATCCCGCTCACAGTACTCAATGTACCACAGCGCCATCCCCCTCACAGTACACAATGTACCACAGTCCCATTCCCCTCACAGTACTCAATGTACCACAGTCCCATCCCCCTCACAGTACTCAATGTACCACAGCCCCATCCTCCTCACAGTACTCAATGTACCACAGCACCATTCCCCTCACAGTACTCAATGTACCACAGTCCCATTCCCCTCACAGTACTCAATGTACCACAGTCCCATCCCCCTCACAGTACTCAATGTACCACAGCCCCATCCTCCTCACAGTACTCAATGTACCACAGTCCCATCCCCCTCACAGTACTCAATGTACCACAGTCCCATTCCCCTCACAGTACTCAATGTCCCACAGTCCCATTCCCATCACAGAACTCAATGTACCACAGTCCCATTCCCCTCACAGTACTCAATGTACCACAGTCCCATCACCCTCACAGTACTCAATGTACCACAGTCCCATTCCTCTCACAGTACTCAATGTCCCACCATCCCATTCCCCTCACAGTACTCAATGTACCACAGTCCCATTCCCCTCACAGTACTCAAGGTACCACAGTCCCATTCCCCTCACAGTACACAATGTACCACAGTCCCATTCCCCTCACAGTACTCAATGTACCACAGCCCCATTCCCCTCACAGTACTCAATGTACCACAGTCCCATCCCCCTCACAGTACTCAATGTACCACAGTCCCATCCCCCACACAGTACTCAATGTACCACAGTCCCATTCCCCTCACAGTACTCAATGTCCCACCATCCCATTCCCCTCACAGTACTCAATGTACCACAGTCCCATTCCCTCACAGTACTCAATGTACCACAGCCCCATTCCCTCACAGTACTCAATGTACCACATTCGCATTCCCCTCAAAGGACTCAATGTACCACAGTCCCATCCCCCTCACAGTACTCAATGTACCACAGTCCCATTCCCCTCACAGTACTCAATGTACCACAGTCCCATTCCCCTCACAATACTCAATGAACCACAGTCCCATCACCCTCACAGTACTCAATGTCCCACAGTCCCATTCCCCTCACAGTACTCAATGTACCACATTCGCATTCCCCTCAAAGGACTCAATGTACCACAGTCCCATCCTCCTCACAGTACTCAATGTACCACAGTCCCGTTCCCCTCACAGTACTCAATGTACCACAGTCCCATTCCCCTCACAGAACTCAATGTACCACAGTCCCATTCCCCTCACAGTACTCATTGTGCCACAGTCCCATTCCCCTCACAGTACTCAATGTACCACATCCCCATCCACCTCACAGTACTCAATGTACCACAGTCCCATCACCCTCACAGTACTCAATGTACCACATTCCCATCCCCCTCACAGTACTCAATGTACCACAGCCCCATCCACATCACAGTACTCAATGTACCACAGTCCCATCACCCTCACAGTACTCAATGTACCACAGTCCCACCCCCTCACAGTACTCAATGTACCACAGTCCCATTCCACTCACAGTACTCAATGTACCACAGCCCCATTCCCCTCACAGTACTCAATGTACCACAGTCCCACCCCCTCACAGTACTCAATGTACCACAGTCCCATTCCACTCACAGTACTCAATGTACCACAGTCCCATTCCCTACACAGTACTCAATGTACCACAGTCCCATCACCCTCACAGTACTCAATGTACCACATTCCCATCCCCCTCACAGTACTCAATGTGCCACAGTCCCATTCCCCTCACAGTACTCAATGTACCACAGCCCCATCCACCTCACAGTACTCAATGTACCACAGCCCCATCTCCCTCACAGTACTCAATGTACCACAGTCCCATCCCCCTCACAGTACTCAATGTACCACAGCCCCATTCCCCTCACAGTACTCAATGTACCACAGTCCCATCCTCCTCACAGTACTCAATGTACCACAGTCCCATCCCCCTCACAGTACTCAATGTCCCACAGTCCCATTCCCGTCACAGAACTCAATGTACCACAGTCCCATCCCCCTCACAGTACTCAATGTACCACAGTCCCATCCTCCTCACAGTACTCAATGTACTACAGTCCCATTCCCCTCACAGTACTCAATGTACCACAGCCCCATTCCCCTCACAGTGCTCAATGTACCACAGTGCCATCCCCCTCACAGTACTCAATGTACTACAGTCCCATTCCCCTCACAGTACTCAATGTACCACAGTCCCATCACCCTCACAGTACTCAATGTACCACAGTCCCATTCCCCTCACAGTACTCAATGTACCACAGTCCCTTCCCCCTCACAGTACTCAATGTACGACAGACCCATTCCCCTCACAGTACTCAGTGTACCACAGTCCCATTCCCCTCACAGTACTCAATGTACCACAGTCCCATTCTCCTCACAGTACTCAATGTACCACAGTCCCATTCCCCTCACAGTACTCAATGTTCCACAGTCCCATCCCCCTCACAGTAAATGTACCACAGTCCCATTCCCCTCACAGTACTCAATGTACCACAGTCCCATTCCCTCACAGTACTCAATGTTCCACAGTCCCATCCCCCTCACAGTAAATGTACCACAGTCCCATCCTCCTCACATTACTCAATGTACCACAGTCCCATCCCCCTCACAGTACTCAATGTACCACAGTCCCATTCCCCTCACAGTACTCAATGTACCACAGTCCCATTCCCCTCACAGTACTCAATGTTCCACAGTCCCATCCCCCTCACAGTAAATGTACCACAGTCCCATCCTCCTCACATTACTCAATGTTACACAGTCTCATTCCCCTCACAGTACTCAATGTACCACAGTCCCATTCCCCTCACAGTACTCAATGTACCACAGTCTCATTCCCCTCACAGTACTCAATGTACCACAACCACATCCCCCTCACAGTACTCAATGTACCACAGTCCCATCCCCCTCACAGTACTCAATGTACCACAGTCCCATTCCCCTCACAGTACTCAATGTACCACAGTCTCATTCCCCTCACAGTACTCAATGTACCACAACCCCATCCCCCTCACAGTACTCAATGTACCACAGTCCCATCCCCCTCACAGTACTCAATGTACCACAGTCCTATTCCTCTCACAGTACTCAATGTACCACAGTCCCATTCCCCTTACAGTACTCAATGTACCACAGTCCCATTCCCTACACAGTACTCAATGTACCACAGACCCATTCCCCTCACAGTACTCAATGTACCACAGTCCCATTCCCTACACAGTACTCAATGTACCACAGTCCCATTCCCCTCACAGTACTCAATGTACCATAGCCCCGTTCCCCTCACAGTACACAATGTCCCACAGTCCCATCCCCCTCACAGTACTCAATATAGCACAGTCCCATCCCCCTCACAGCACTCAATGTACCACAGTCCCATTCCCCTCACAGTACTCAATGTACCACAGCCCCATTCCCCTCACAGTACACAATGTCCCACAGTCCCATCCCCCTCACAGTTCCCAATGTACCACAGTCCCATTCCCCTCACAGTACTCAATATAGCACAGTCCCATCCCCCTCACAGTACTCAATGTACCACAGTCCCATTCCCCTCACAGTACTCAATATACCACAGTCCCATCCCCCTCACAGTATTCAATGTACCACAGTCCCATTCCCCTCACAGTACTCAATGTTCCACAGTCCCATCCACCTCACAGTACTCAATATAGCACAGTCCCATCCCCCTCACAGTACTCAATGTACCACAGTCCCATTCCCCTCACAGTACTCAATATATCACAGTCCCATCCCCCTCACAGTACTCAGTGTACCACAGTCCCATTCCCCTCACAGTACTCAATGTATCACAGTCCCATCCCCCTCACAGTACTCAATGTACCACAGTCCCACCCCCTCACAGTAAATGTACCACAGCCCCTGCCCCTCAAAGTAAATGTACCACAGCCCCATCAGGGACCCAGCAGCACACACTGACACACTGGAATCTCACTAACATTAGAATACTGAAGATCTGACTCAGGCTGGTTCCCCAATAGGAAGGAAATGGTAAAATAATGTTAATGATACTGGATTAAGAATCCAGAGACCTGGAACAATCACCCTGAGAGACTACTTCAAATGGAAAATTTACATTCAATTCAATGCCTCTGGAACAAAACAGCCAATGAAAATACTGTTATTTGTCACGGGACCAAGTACAGCTCCTGGTCAGATGCCCAAAGAAAGCACCCGTGCAGAGGAGCTTTAGCAGACTAGCCCGTGACAGAGATGCTGCAGGTCCCTGTCACAGCTCCCAGTGTAGATCTTCCTGATATCTCACAGCCGCAGCGGAATCCCAAACAGAATTGCAGCCTGCAAACTCAGACAGCTGTGGATCTGAGATCCCAATGGGACACACGGACTCTCACAACCGCCTGTGATCCAGCAGATTACAGGGTTCCTGAGTCACTGCCCCATCAGAATGACAGTGACACCAGTGGGCATGAAGCTGCTGTGCTCACCAGCATGACCACATTGGAGCTCTCACTACTGTAACTGTCCTTGCTGTATCTCTATTAACCAGCCGTCCCAGACTGCTCCCACTGTCACTCTGTCACTGTCCTTGCTGTTGTATCTCAGTTACCCAACAGGTACAGACTGCTCCCACTGTCACTCTGCCAGTGTCCCTGCTGTTGTCTCTCAGTTACCCAGCCGGTACAGACTGCTGCCACTGTCACTCTGTCAGTGTCATTGCTGTTGTCCCTCAGATACCCAGCCGGCCCAGACTGCTCCCGCTGTCACTCTGTCAGTGTCCTTGTTGTTGTCTCTCAGTTACCTAGCCGGCCCAGACTGTTCCCACTGTCACTCTGTCAGTGTCCTTGCTGTTGTCTCTCAGTTACCCAGCCGGCCCAGACTGCTCCCACAACTGTCACTCTGTCAGTGTCCTTGCTGTTGTCTCTCAGTTACCCAGCCGGTCCAGACTGCTCCCACAACTGTCACTCTGTCAGTGTCCTTGATGTTGTCTCTCAGTTACCCAGCCGGTCCAGACTGCTCCCACAACTGTCACTCTGTCAGTGTCCTTGCTGTTGTCTCTCAGTTACTCAGCCGGCCCAGACTGCTCCCACTGTCACTCTGTCAGTGTCCTTGCTATTGTCTCTCAGTTACCCAGTCGGCCCAGACTGCTCCCACTGTCACCCTGTCAGTGTCCTTGCTGTTGTCTCTCAGTTACCCAGCCGATCCAGGCTGCTCCAATGTCACTCGGTCAGTGTCGTTGCTGTTGTCTCTCCTTTACTAAGGCGGCCCAGACTGCTCCCACTGTAACTCTCTTACTGTCCTTTGCTTTGGTCTCTCAGTTACCCAGCAGGCCCAGACTGCTCCCACTGTCACTCTGTCAGTGTCCTTGCTGTTGTCTCTCAGTTACCCAACAGGCCCAGACTGCTCCCACTGTCACTCTGTCAGTGTCCTTGCTGTTGTCTCTCAGTTACCCAGCCGGCCCAGACTGCTCCCACTGTCACTCTGTCAGTGTCCTTGCTGTTGTCTCTCAGTTACCCAGCCGGCCCAGACTGCTCCCACTGTCACTCTGTCAGTGTCCTTGCTGTTGTCTCTCAGTTACCCAGCCGGCCCAGACTGCTCCCACCGTCTCTCTGTCAGTGTCATTGATGTTGTCTCTCAGTTCCCCAGCCGGGCCAGACTGCTCCCACCACTGTCAATCTGTCAGTGCCCTTGCTGTTGTCTCTCAGTTCCCCAGCCGACCCAGACTGCTCCCACTGTCACTCAGTCACTGTCCTTGCTGTTGTCTCACAGTTACCCAGCCGGCCCAGACTGCTCCCACTCTCAGTGTCTTTGCTGTTGTCTCTCAATTACCCAGCCGGCCCAGATTACTCCCACTGTCACTCTGTCAGTGTCCTTGCTGTTGTATCTCAGTAACCCAGCCGGCCCAGACTGCTCCCACTGTCACTCTGTCAGTGTCCTTGCTTTTGTCTCTCAGTAACCCAGCCGGCACAGACTGATCCCACTGTCACTCTGTCAGTGTCCTTGCTATTGTCTCTCAGTTACCCAGCCGGCCCAGACTGCTCCCACTGTCACTCTGTCAGTGTCCTTGCTGTTGTCTCACAGTTACCCAGCCGGCCCAGACTGCTCCCACAGTCACTCTGTCAGTGTCCTTGCTGTTGTCTCTCAGTTACTCAGCCGGCCCAGCCTGATCCCACTGTCACTCTGTCAGTGTCTTTGCTGTTGTCCCTCAGTTACCCAGCCGGCCCAGACTGCTCGCACTGTCACTCTGTCAGTGTGCTTGCTGTTGTCTCTCAGTTAGCCAGCCGGCCCAGACTGCTCCCACTGTCACTCTGTCAGTGTCCTTGCTGCTGTCTCTCAGTTACCGAGCCGGCCCAGACTGCTCCCACTGTCACTCTGTCAGTGTCCTTGCTGTTGTCTCTCAGTAAACCAGCCGGTCCAGGCTGCTCCCACTGTCACTCTGTCAGTGTCCTTGCTGTTGTCTCTCAGTTACCCAGCCGGCCCAGACTGCTCCCACTGTCACTCTGTCAGTGTCCTTGCTGTTGTCTCTCAGTTCCCCAGCCGGGCCAGACTGCTCCCACCACTGTCACTCTATCTGTGTCCTTGCTGTTGTCTATCAGTTCCCCAGCCGGCCCAGACTGCTCCCACAGTCACTCTGTCACTGCCCTTGCTGTTGTCTCTCAATTACCCAGCCGTCCCAGACTGCTGCCACTGTCACTCTGTCAGTGCCCTTGCTGTTCTCTCTCAGTTACCCAGCCGTCCCAGACTGCTCCAACCTATGTCACTCAGTCACTGTCCTTGCTGTTGTCTCCCAGTTTCCCAACCGGCCCAGACTGCTCCCACTGTCACTCTGTCAGTGTATTTGCTGTTGTCTCACAGTTACCGAGCCGGCCAGACTGCTCCCACTGTCTATCAGTTTCATTGCTGTTGTCTCTCAGTTCGCCAGCAGGGCCAGACTGCTCCCACCACTGTCACTCTGTCAGTGTCCTTGCTGTTGTCTCTGAATTAACCAGCCGGCGCAGACTGCTCCCACTGTCACTCTGTCAGTTTCCTTGCTGTTGTCTCTCAGTTACCCAGCCGGCCCAGTCTGCTCCCACTGTCACTCTGTCAGTGTCCTTGCTGTTGTCTCTCAGTTACCCAGCCGGCCCAGACTGCTCCCACTGTCACTGTCCTTGCTGTTGTCTCTCAGTTACCCATCCGGCCCAGACAGCTCCCACTGTCACTCTGTCACTGTCCTTGCTGTTGTCTCTCAGTTACCCAGCCGGCCCAGTCTGCTCCCACTGTCACTCTGTCAGTGTCCTTGCTGTTGTCTCTCAGTTACCCAGCCGGCCCAGACTGCTCCCACTGTCACTGTCCTTGCTGTTGTCTCTCAGTTACCAGCCGGCCCAGACTGCTCCCACTGTCACTCTGTCAGTGTCCTTGCTGTTGTCTCTCAGTTACCCAGCCGGCCCAGACTGCTCCCACTGTCACTCTGTCAGTGTCCTTGCTGTTGTCTCTCAGTTACCCAGCCGTCCCAGACTGCTCCCACCGTCTCTCTGTCAGTGTCATTGCTGTTGTCTCTCAGTTCCCCAGCCGGGCCAGACTGCTCCCACCACTGTCAATCTGGCAGTGCCCTTGCTGTTGTCTCTCAGTTCCCCAGCCGACCCAGACTGCTCCCACTGTCACTCAGTCACTGTCCTTGCTGTTGTCTCACAGTTACCCAGCCGGCCCAGACTGCTCCCACTCTCAGTGTCTTTGCTGTTGTCTCTCAATTACCCAGCCGGCCCAGATTACTCCCACTGTCACTCTGTCAGTGTCCTTGCTGTTGTCTCTCAGTAACCCAGCCGGCCCAGACTGCTCCCACTGTCACTCTGTCAGTGTCCTTGCTTTTGTCTCTCAGTAACCCAGCCGGCACAGACTGATCCCACTGTCACTCTGTCAGTGTCCTTGCTATTGTCTCTCAGTTACCCAGCCGGCCCAGACTGCTCCCACTGTCACTCTGTCAGTGTCCTTGCTTTTGTCTCTCAGCCTCCCAGCCGGCCCAGACTGCTCCCACTGTCACTCTGTCTGTGTCCTTGCTGTTGTCTCTGAGCTATCCAGCCTAACCCAGGCTGCTCCCAATGTCACTCTGTCAGTGCCCTTGCTGTTGTCTCACAGTTACTCAGCCGGCCCAGCCTGATCCCACTGTCACTCTGTCAGTGTCTTTGCTGTTGTCCCTCAGTTACCCAGCCGGCCCAGACTGCTCGCACTGTCACTCTGTCAGTGTGCTTGCTGTTGTCTCTCAGTTACCCAGCCGGCCCAGACTGCTCCCACTGTCACTCTGTCAGTGTCCTTGCTGCTGTCTCTCAGTTACCGAGCCGGCCCAGACTGCTCCCACTGTCACTCTGTCAGTGTCCTTGCTGTTGTCTCTCAGTAAACCAGCCGGTCCAGGCTGCTCCCACTGTCACTCTGTCAGTGTCCTTGCTGTTGTCTCTCAGTTACCCAGCCGGCCCAGACTGCTCCCACTGTCACTCTGTCAGTGTCCTTGCTGTTGTCTCTCAGTTCCCCAGCCGGGCCAGACTGCTCCCACCACTGTCACTCTATCTGTGTCCTTGCTGTTGTCTATCAGTTACCCAGCCGGCCCAGACTGCTCCCACAGTCACTCTGTCACTGCCCTTGCTGTTGTCTCTCAATTACCCAGCCGTCCCAGACTGCTGCCACTGTCACTCTGTCAGTGCCCTTGCTGTTCTCTCTCAGTTACCCAGCCGTCCCAGACTGCTCCAACATATGTCACTCAGTCACTGTCCTTGCTGTTGTCTCCCAGTTACCCAACCGGCCCAGACTGCTCCCACTGTCACTCTGTCAGTGTCCTTGCTTTTGTCTCTCAGTAACCCAGCCGGCACAGACTGATCCCACTGTCACTCTGTCAGTGTCCTTGCTATTGTCTCTCAGTTACCCAGCCGGCCCAGACTGCTCCCACTGTCACTCTGTCAGTGTCCTTGCTTTTGTCTCTCAGCCTCACAGCCGGCCCAGACTGCTCCCACTGTCACTCTGTCTGTGTCCTTGCTGTTGTCTCTCAGCTATCCAGCCTAACCCAGGCTGCTCCCAATGTCACTCTGTCAGTGCCCTTGCTGTTGTCTCACAGTTACTCAGCCGGCCCAGACTGCTCCCACTGTCACTCTGTCAGTGTCTTTGCTGTTGTCCCTCAGTTACCCAGCCGGCCCAGACTGCTCGCACTGTCACTCTGTCAGTGTGCTTGCTGTTGTCTCTCAGTTAGCCAGCCGGCCCAGACTGCTCCCACTGTCACTCTGTCAGTGTCCTTGCTGCTGTCTCTCAGTTACCGAGCCGGCCCAGACTGCTCCCACTGTCACTCTGTCAGTGTCCTTGCTGTTGTCTCTCAGTAAACCAGCCGGTCCAGGCTGCTCCCACTGTCACTCTGTCAGTGTCCTTGCTGTTGTCTCTCAGTTACCCAGCCGGCCCAGACTGCTCCCACTGTCACTCTGTCAGTGTCCTTGCTGTTGTCTCTCAGTTCCCCAGCCGGGCCAGACTGCTCCCACCACTGTCACTCTATCTGTGTCCTTGCTGTTGTCTATCAGTTACCCAGCCGGCCCAGACTGCTCCCACAGTCACTCTGTCACTGCCCTTGCTGTTGTCTCTCAATTACCCAGCCGTCCCAGACTGCTGCCACTGTCACTCTGTCAGTGCCCTTGCTGTTCTCTCTCAGTTACCCAGCCGTCCCAGACTGCTCCAACCTATGTCACTCAGTCACTGTCCTTGCTGTTGTCTCCCAGTTACCCAACCGGCCCAGACTGCTCCCACTGTCACTCTGTCAGTGTATTTGCTGTTGTCTCACAGTTACCGAGCCGGCCAGACTGCTCCCACTGTCTATCAGTTTCATTGCTGTTGTCTCTCAGTTCGCCAGCAGGGCCAGACTGCTCCCACCACTGTCACTCTGTCAGTGTCCTTGCTGTTGTCTCTGAATTAACCAGCCGGCGCAGACTGCTCCCACGGTCACTCTGTCAGTTTCCTTGCTGTTGTCTCTCAGTTACCCAGCCGGCCCAGTCTGCTCCCACTGTCACTCTGTCAGTGTCCTTGCTGTTGTCTCTCAGTTACCCAGCCGGCCCAGACTGCTCCCACTGTCACTGTCCTTGCTGTTGTCTCTCAGTTACCCATCCGGCCCAGACAGCTCCCACTGTCACTCTGTCACTGTCCTTGCTGTTGTCTCTCAGTTACCCAGCCGGCCCAGTCTGCTCCCACTGTCACTCTGTCAGTGTCCTTGCTGTTGTCTCTCAGTTACCCAGCCGGCCCAGACTGCTCCCACTGTCACTGTCCTTGCTGTTGTCTCTCAGTTACCAGCCGGCCCAGACTGCTCCCACTGTCACTCTGTCAGTGTCCTTGCTGTTGTCTCTCAGTTACCCAGCCGGCCCAGACTGCTCCCACTGTCACTCTGTCAGTGTCCTTGCTGTTGTCTCTCAGTTACCCAGCCGGCCCAGACTGCTCCCACCGTCTCTCTGTCAGTGTCATTGCTGTTGTCTCTCAGTTCCCCAGCCGGGCCAGACTGCTCCCACCACTGTCAATCTGTCAGTGCCCTTGCTGTTGTCTCTCAGTTCCCCAGCCGACCCAGACTGCTCCCACTGTCACTCAGTCACTGTCCTTGCTGTTGTCTCACAGTTACCCAGCCGGCCCAGACTGCTCCCACTCTCAGTGTCTTTGCTGTTGTCTCTCAATTACCCAGCCGGCCCAGATTACTCCCACTGTCACTCTGTCAGTGTCCTTGCTGTTGTCTCTCAGTAACCCAGCCGGCCCAGACTGCTCCCACTGTCACTCTGTCAGTGTCGTTGCTTTTGTCTCTCAGTAACCCAGCCGGCACAGACTGATCCCACTGTCACTCTGTCAGTGTCCTTGCTATTGTCTCTCAGTTACCCAGCCGGCCCAGACTGCTCCCACTGTCACTCTGTCAGTGTCCTTGCTTTTGTCTCTCAGCCTCCCAGCCGGCCCAGACTGCTCCCACTGTCACTCTGTCTGTGTCCTTGCTGTTGTCTCTCAGCTATCCAGCCTAACCCAGGCTGCTCCCAATGTCACTCTGTCAGTGCCCTTGCTGTTGTCTCACAGTTACTCAGCCGGCCCAGCCTGATCCCACTGTCACTCTGTCAGTGTCTTTGCTGTTGTCCCTCAGTTACCCAGCCGGCCCAGACTGCTCGCATTGTCACTCTGTCAGTGTGCTTGCTGTTGTCTCTCAGTTACCCAGCCGGCCCAGACTGCTCCCACTGTCACTCTGTCAGTGTCCTTGCTGCTGTCTCTCAGTTACCGAGCCGGCCCAGACTGCTCCCACTGTCACTCTGTCAGTGTCCTTGCTGTTGTCTCTCAGTAAACCAGCCGGTCCAGGCTGCTCCCACTGTCACTCTGTCAGTGTCCTTGCTGTTGTCTCTCAGTTACCCAGCCGGCCCAGACTGCTCCCACTGTCACTCTGTCAGTGTCCTTGCTGTTGTCTCTCAGTTCCCCAGCCGGGCCAGACTGCTCCCACCACTGTCACTCTATCTGTGTCCTTGCTGTTGTCTATCAGTTACCCAGCCGGCCCAGACTGCTCCCACAGTCACTCTGTCACTGCCCTTGCTGTTGTCTCTCAATTACCCAGCCGTCCCAGACTGCTGCCACTGTCACTCTGTCAGTGCCCTTGCTGTTCTCTCTCAGTTACCCAGCCGTCCCAGACTGCTCCAACCTATGTCACTCAGTCACTGTCCTTGCTGTTGTCTCCCAGTTACCCAACCGGCCCAGACTGCTCCCACTGTCACTCTGTCAGTGTATTTGCTGTTGTCTCACAGTTACCGAGCCGGCCAGACTGCTCCCACTGTCTATCAGTTTCATTGCTGTTGTCTCTCAGTTCGCCAGCAGGGCCAGACTGCTCCCACCACTGTCACTCTGTCAGTTGCCTTGCTGTTGTCTCTGAATTAACCAGCCGGCGCAGACTGCTCCCACTGTCACTCTGTCAGTTTCCTTGCTGTTGTCTCTCAGTTACCCAGCCGGCCCAGTCTGCTCCCACTGTCACTCTGTCAGTGTCCTTGCTGTTGTCTCTCAGTTACCCAGCCGGCCCAGACTGCTCCCACTGTCACTGTCCTTGCTGTTGTCTCTCAGTTACCCATCCGGCCCAGACAGCTCCCACTGTCACTCTGTCACTGCCCTTGCTGTTGTCTCTCAGTTACCCAGCCGGCCCAGTCTGCTCCCACTGTCACTCTGTCAGTGTCCTTGCTGTTGTCTCTCAGTTACCCAGCCGGCCCAGACTGCTCCCACTGTCACTGTCCTTGCTGTTGTCTCTCAGTTACCCATCCGGCCCAGACAGCTCCCACTGTCACTCTGTCAGTGTCCTTGCTGTTGTCTCTCAGTTACCCAGCCGGCCCAGACTGCTCCCACTGTCACTGTCCTTGCTGTTGTCTCTCAGTTACCCATCCGCCCCAGACAGCTCCCACTGTCACTCTGTCAGTGTACTTGCTGTTGTCTCTCAGTTACCCAGCCGGCCCAGACTGTTCCCACTGTCACTCTGACAGTTTCATTGCTGTTGTTTCTCAGTAACCCAGCCGGCCCAGACTGCTCCCACTGTCACTCTGTCACTGTCCTTGCTTTTGTCTCTCAGTTACCCAGCCGGTCCAGACAGCTCCCACTGTCACTCTGTCAGAGCATTTGCTGTTGTCTCACAGTTTCCCAGCCGGCCCAGACGGATCCCACTGTCACTCTGTCAGTGTCCTTGCTGTTGTCTCTCAGTTACCCAACCGGCCCAGACTGACCCACTGTCGCTCTGTCAGTGGCCTTGCTGTTGTCTCTCAGTAACCCAGCCGGTCCAGGCTACTCCCACTGTCTCTCTGTCAGTGTCCTTGCTGTTGTCTCTCAGTTACCCAGCCGGCCCAGACTGCTCCCACTGTCACTCTGTCAAATCATTTGCTGTTGTCTCTCAGTTACCCAACCGGCCCAGACTGCTCCCGCTGTCACTCTGTCAGTGTCCTTGCTGTTGTCTCTCAGTAACCCAGCCGGACCAGGCTACTCCCACTGTCTCCCTGTCAGTGTATTTGCTGTTGTCTCTCAGTTACCCAGCCGGCCCAGACTGCTCCCACAGTCACTCTGTCAGTGTCCTTGCTGTTGTATCTCAGTTACCCAGCCGGCCCAGACTGCTCCCACTGTCACTCTGTCAGTGTCCTTGCTGTTGTCTCTCAGTTACCCAGCCGGCCCAGACTGCTCCCACCGTCTCTCTGTCAGTGTCATTGCTGTTGTCTCTCAGTTACACAGCCGGCCCAGACTGCTCCCACCGTCTCTCTGTCAGTGTCATTGCTGTTGTCTCTCAGTTACCCAGCCGGCCCAGACTGCTCCCACTGTCACTCTGTCCGTGTCCTTGCTGTTGTCTCTCAGTAACCCAGCCGGTCCAGAATTCTCCCACAGTCATTCTGTCAGTGTCCTTGCTGTTGTCTCTCAGTTACCCAGCCGGCCCAGACTGCTCCCACTGTCACTCTGTCAGTGTCCTTGCTGCTGTCTCTCAGTTACCCAGCCGGCCCAGACTGCTCCCACTGTCACTCTGTCAGTGTCCTTGCTGTTGTCTCTCAGTTACCCAGCCGGCCCAGACTGCTCCCACAGTCACTCTGTCAGTGTCCTTGCTGTTGTCTCTCAGTTACCCAGCCGGCCCAGACTGCTCCCACAGTCACTCTGTCAGTGTCCTTGCTGTTGCCTCTCAGTTAACCAGCTGGTACAGACTGTGCTCACCACTGTCACTCTGCCAGTGTCCTTGATGTTGTCTCTCAGTTACCAAGGCGGCCCAGACTACTCTCAGCAATGTCACTCTGTCAGTGCCCTTACTATTGCCTCTCAGTTAACCAACCCACCCACAGTGTTCCCACCACTGTCTGTGTCTTTGCTGTTGTCTCTCACTTACCCAACCGGTCCAGACTGTTCTCACGACAGTCACTCTGTCAGTGTCCTTGCTGTTGTCTCTCAGTTACCCTGCCGGCCCAGACTGCTCCCACTGTCACTCTGTCAGTGTCCTTGCTGTTGTCTCTCAGTTACCCAGCCGGCCCAGGCTGCTCCCACTGTCACTCTGTCAGTGTCCTTGCTGTTGTCTCTCAGTAAACCAGCCGGGCCACACTGCTACCTATGGCACTCTATCACTGTTCTTGTTGTTGTCTCTCAGATAGAGCAGTCCAAACTGATCTAACCACCGTCATTATGTCAGTGCTGTTGTCTCTCAATTATCCAGTCGGCCTAGACTTCTCCCACTGTCACTCTGCCAGTGTCCTTGCTGTTGTCTCTCAGTTACCCAGCCGGCCCAGACTGCTCCCACTGTCACTCTGTCAGTGTCCTTGCTGTTGTCTCTCAGTTACCAGCCGGCCCAGACTGCTCCCACTGTCACTCTGTCAGTGTCCTTGCTGTTGTCTCTCAGTTACCCAGCCGGCCCAGACTGCTCCCACTGTCACTCTGTCAGTGTCCTTGCTGTTGTCTCTCAGTTACCCAGCCGGCCCAGACTGCTCCCACCGTCTCTCTGTCAGTGTCATTGCTGTTGTCTCTCAGTTCCCCAGCCGGGCCTGACTGCTCCCACCACTGTCAATCTGTCAGTGCCCTTGCTGTTGTCTCTCAGTTCCCCAGCCGACCCAGACTGCTCCCACTGTCACTCAGTCACTGTCCTTGCTGTTGTCTCACAGTTACCCAGCCGGCCCAGACTGCTCCCACTCTCAGTGTCTTTGCTGTTGTCTCTCAATTACCCAGCCGGCCCAGATTACTCCCACTGTCACTCTGTCAGTGTCCTTGCTTTTGTCTCTCAGTAACCCAGCCGGCACAGACTGATCCCACTGTCACTCTGTCAGTGTCCTTGCTATTGTCTCTCAGTTACCCAGCCGGCCCAGACTGCTCCCACTGTCACTCTGTCAGTGTCCTTGCTTTTGTCTCTCAGCCTCCCAGCCGGCCCAGACTGCTCCCACTGTCACTCTGTCTGTGTCCTTGCTGTTGTCTCTCAGCTATCCAGCCTAACCCAGGCTGCTCCCAATGTCACTCTGTCAGTGCCCTTGCTGTTGTCTCACAGTTAATCAGCCGGCCCAGCCTGATCCCACTGTCACTCTGTCAGTGTCTTTGCTGTTGTCCCTCAGTTACCCAGCCGGCCCAGACTGCTCGCACTGTCACTCTGTCAGTGTGCTTGCTGTTGTCTCTCAGTTACCCAGCCGGCCCAGACTGCTCCCACTGTCACTCTGTCAGTGTCCTTGCTGCTGTCTCTCAGTTACCGAGCCGGCCCAGACTGCTCCCACTGTCACTCTGTCAGTGTCCTTGCTGTTGTCTTTCAGTAAACCAGCCGGTCCAGGCTGCTCCCACTGTCACTCTGTCAGTGTCCTTGCTGTTGTCTCTCAGTTACCCAGCCGGCCCAGACTGCTCCCACTGTCACTCTGTCAGTGTCCTTGCTGTTGTCTCTCAGTTCCCCAGCCGGGCCAGACTGCTCCCACCACTGTCACTCTATCTGTGTCCTTGCTGTTGTCTATCAGTTACCCAGCCGGCCCAGACTGCTCCCACAGTCACTCTGTCACTGCCCTTGCTGTTGTCTCTCAATGACCCAGCCGTCCCAGACTGCTGCCACTGTCACTCTGTCAGTGCCCTTGCTGTTCTCTCTCAGTTACCCAGCCGTCCCAGACTGCTCCAACCTATGTCACTCAGTCACTGTTCTTGCTGTTGTCTCCCAGTTACCCAACCGGCCCAGACTGCTCCCACTGTCACTCTGTCAGTGTCCTTGCTTTTGTCTCTCAGTAACCCAGCCGGCACAGACTGATCCCACTGTCACTCTGTCAGTGTCCTTGCTATTGTCTCTCAGTTACCCAGCCGGCCCAGACTGCTCCCACTGTCACTCTGTCAGTGTCCTTGCTTTTGTCTCTCAGCCTCCCAGCCGGCCCAGACTGCTCCCACTGTCACTCTGTCTGTGTCCTTGCTGTTGTCTCTCAGCTATCCAGCCTAACCCAGGCTGCTCCCAATGTCACTCTGTCAGTGCCCTTGCTGTTGTCTCACAGTTACTCAGCCGGCCCAGCCTGATCCCACTGTCACTCTGTCAGTGTGCTTGCTGTTGTCTCTCAGTTACCCAGCCGGCCCAGACTGCTCCCACTGTCACTCTGTCAGTGTCCCTGCTGCTGTCTCTCAGTTACCGAGCCGGCCCAGACTGCTCCCACTGTCACTCTGTCAGTGTCTTTGCTGTTGTCTCTCAGTAAACCAGCCGGTCCAGGCTGCTCCCACTGTCACTCTGTCAGTGTCCTTGCTGTTGTCTCTCAGTTACCCAGCCGGCCCAGACTGCTCCCACTGTCACTCTGTCAGTGTCCTTGCTGTTGTCTCTCAGTTCCCCAGCCGGGCCAGACTGCTCCCACCACTGTCACTCTATCTGTGTCCTTGCTGTTGTCTATCAGTTACCCAGCCGGCCCAGACTGCTCCCACAGTCACTCTGTCACTGCCCTTGCTGTTGTCTCTCAATTACCCAGCCGTCCCAGACTGCTGCCACTGTCACTCTGTCAGTGCCCTTGCTGTTCTCTCTCAGTTACCCAGCCGTCCCAGACTGCTCCAACCTATGTCACTCAGTCACTGTTCTTGCTGTTGTCTCCCAGTTACCCAACCGGCCCAGACTGCTCCCACTGTCACTCTGTCAGTGTCCTTGCTTTTGTCTCTCAGTAACCCAGCCGGCACAGACTGATCCCACTGTCACTCTGTCAGTGTCCTTGCTATTGTCTCTCAGTTACCCAGCCGGCCCAGACTGCTCCCACTGTCACTCTGTCAGTGTCCTTGCTTTTGTCTCTCAGCCTCCCAGCCGGCCCAGACTGCTCCCACTGTCACTCTGTCTGTGTCCTTGCTGTTGTCTCTCAGCTATCCAGCCTAACCCAGGCTGCTCCCAATGTCACTCTGTCAGTGCCCTTGCTGTTGTCTCACAGTTACTCAGCCGGCCCAGCCTGATCCCACTGTCACTCTGTCAGTGTCTTTGCTGTTGTCCCTCAGTTACCCAGCCGGCCCAGACTGCTCGCACTGTCACTCTGTCAGTGTGCTTGCTGTTGTCTCTCAGTTAGCCAGCCGGCCCAGACTGCTCCCACTGTCACTCTGTCAGTGTCCTTGCTGCTGTCTCTCAGTTACCGAGCCGGCCCAGACTGCTCCCACTGTCACTCTGTCAGTGTCCTTGCTGTTGTCTCTCAGTAAACCAGCCGGTCCAGGCTGCTCCCACTGTCACTCTGTCAGTGTCCTTGCTGATGTCTCTCAGTTACCCAGCCGGCCCAGACTGCTCCCACTGTCACTCTGTCAGTGTCCTTGCTGTTGTCTCTCAGTTCCCCAGCCGGGCCAGACTGCTCCCACCACTGTCACTCTATCTGTGTCCTTGCTGTTGTCTATCAGTTACCCAGCCGGCCCAGACTGCTCCCACAGTCACTCTGTCACTGCCCTTGCTGTTGTCTCTCAATTACCCAGCCGTCCCAGACAGCTGCCACTGTCACTCTGTCAGTGCCCTTGCTGTTCTCTCTCAGTTACCCAGCCGTCCCAGACTGCTCCAACCTATGTCACTCAGTCACTGTCCTTGCTGTTGTCTCCCAGTTACCCAACCGGCCCAGACTGCTCCCACTGTCACTCTGTCAGTGTATTTGCTGTTGTCTCACAGTTACCGAGCCGGCCAGACTGCTCCCACTGTCTATCAGTTTCATTGCTGTTGTCTCTCAGTTCGCCAGCAGGGCCAGACTGCTCCCACCACTGTCACTCTGTCAGTGTCCTTGCTGTTGTCTCTGAATTAACCAGCCGGCGCAGACTGCTCCCACTGTCACTCTGTCAGTTTCCTTGCTGTTGTCTCTCAGTTACCCAGCCGGCCCAGTCTGCTCCCACTGTCACTCTGTCAGTGTCCTTGCTGTTGTCTCTCAGTTACCCAGCCGGCCCAGACTGCTCCCACTGTCACTGTCCTTGCTGTTGTCTCTCAGTTACCCATCCGGCCCAGACAGCTCCCACTGTCACTCTGTCACTGTCCTTGCTGTTGTCTCTCAGTTACCCAGCCGGCCCAGTCTGCTCCCACTGTCACTCTGTCAGTGTCCTTGCTGTTGTCTCTCAGTTACCCAGCCGGCCCAGACTGCTCCCACTGTCACTGTCCTTGCTGTTGTCTCTCAGTTACCAGCCGGCCCAGACTGCTCCCACTGTCACTCTGTCAGTGTCCTTGCTGTTGTCTCTCAGTTACCCAGCCGGCCCAGACTGCTCCCACTGTCACTCTGTCAGTGTCCTTGCTGTTGTCTCTCAGTTACCCAGCCGTCCCAGACTGCTCCCACCGTCTCTCTGTCAGTGTCATTGCTGTTGTCTCTCAGTTCCCCAGCCGGGCCAGACTGCTCCCACCACTGTCAATCTGTCAGTGCCCTTGCTGTTGTCTCTCAGTTCCCCAGCCGACCCAGACTGCTCCCACTGTCACTCAGTCACTGTCCTTGCTGTTGTCTCACAGTTACCCAGCCGGCCCAGACTGCTCCCACTCTCAGTGTCTTTGCTGTTGTCTCTCAATTACCCAGCCGGCCCAGATTACTCCCACTGTCACTCTGTCAGTGTCCTTGCTGTTGTCTCTCAGTAACCCAGCCGGCCCAGACTGCTCCCACTGTCACTCTGTCAGTGTCCTTGCTTTTGTCCCTCAGTAACCCAGCCGGCACAGACTGATCCCACTGTCACTCTGTCAGTGTCCTTGCTATTGTCTCTCAGTTACCCAGCCGGCCCAGACTGCTCCCACTGTCACTCTGTCAGTGTCCTTGCTTTTGTCTCTCAGCCTCCCAGCCGGCCCAGACTGCTCCCACTGTCACTCTGTCAGTGTCCTTGCTGTTGTCTCTCAGCTATCCAGCCTAACCCAGGCTGCTCCCACTGTCACTCTGTCAGTGTCCTTGCTGTTGTCTCACAGTTACTCAGCCGGCCCAGCCTGATCCCACTGTCACTCTGTCAGTGTCTTTGCTGTTGTCCCTCAGTTACCCAGCCGGCCCAGACTGCTCGCACTGTCACTCTGTCAGTGTGCTTGCTGTTGTCTCTCAGTTACCCAGCCGGCCCAGACTGCTCCCACTGTCACTCTGTCAGTGTCCTTGCTGCTGTCTCTCAGTTACCGAGCCGGCCCAGACTGCTCCCACTGTCACTCTGTCAGTGTCCTTGCTGTTGTCTCTCAGTAAACCAGCCGGTCCAGGCTGCTCCCACTGTCACTCTGTCAGTGTCCTTGCTGTTGTCTCTCAGTTACCCAGCCGGCCCAGACTGCTCCCACTGTCACTCTGTCAGTGTCCTTGCTGTTGTCTCTCAGTTCCCCAGCCGGGCCAGACTGCTCCCACCACTGTCACTCTATCTGTGTCCTTGCTGTTGTCTATCAGTTACCCAGCCGGCCCAGACTGCTCCCACAGTCACTCTGTCACTGCCCTTGCTGTTGTCTCTCAATTACCCAGCCGTCCCAGACTGCTGCCACTGTCACTCTGTCAGTGCCCTTGCTGTTCTCTCTCAGTTACCCAGCCGTCCCAGACTGCTCCAACCTATGTCACTCAGTCACTGTCCTTGCTGTTGTCTCCCAGTTACCCAACCGGCCCAGACTGCTCCCACTGTCACTCTGTCAGTGTATTTGCTGTTGTCTCACAGTTACCGAGCCGGCCAGACTGCTCCCACTGTCTATCAGTTTCATTGCTGTTGTCTCTCAGTTCGCCAGCAGGGCCAGACTGCTCCCACCACTGTCACTCTGTCAGTGTCCTTGCTGTTGTCTCTGAATTAACCAGCCGGCGCAGACTGCTCCCACTGTCACTCTGTCAGTTTCCTTGCTGTTGTCTCTCAGTTACCCAGCCGGCCCAGTCTGCTCCCACTGTCACTCTGTCAGTGTCCTTGCTGTTGTCTCTCAGTTACCCAGCCGGCCCAGACTGCTCCCACTGTCACTGTCCTTGCTGTTGTCTCTCAGTTACCCATCCGGCCCAGACAGCTCCCACTGTCACTCTGTCACTGCCCTTGCTGTTGTCTCTCAGTTACCCAGCCGGCCCAGTCTGCTCCCACTGTCACTCTGTCAGTGTCCTTGCTGTTGTCTCTCAGTTACCCAGCCGTCCCAGACTGCTCCCACTGTCACTGTCCTTGCTGTTGTCTCTCAGTTACCCATCCGGCCCAGACAGCTCCCACTGTCACTCTGTCAGTGTCCTTGCTGTTGTCTCTCAGTTACCCAGCCGGCCCAGACTGCTCGCACTGTCACTGTCCTTGCTGTTGTCTCTCAGTTACCCATCCGCCCCAGACAGCTCCCACTGTCACTCTGTCAGTGTACTTGCTGTTGTCTCTCAGTTACCCAGCCGGCCCAGACTGTTCCCACTGTCACTCTGACAGTTTCATTGCTGTTGTTTCTCAGTAACCCAGCCGGCCCAGACTGCTCCCACTGTCACTCTGTCACTGTCCTTGCTTTTGTCTCTCAGTTACCCAGCCGGTCCAGACTGCTCCCACTGTCACTCTGTCAGAGCATTTGCTGTTGTCTCACAGTTTCCCAGCCGGCCCAGACGGATCCCACTGTCACTCTGTCAGTGTCCTTGCTGTTGTCTCTCAGTTACCCAACCGGCCCAGACTGACCCACTGTCGCTCTGTCAGTGGCCTTGCTGTTGTCTCTCAGTAACCCAGCCGGTCCAGGCTACTCCCACTGTCTCTCTGTCAGTGTCCTTGCTGTTGTCTCTCAGTTACCCAGCCGGCCCAGACTGCTCCCACTGTCACTCTGTCAAATCATTTGCTGTTGTCTCTCAGTTACCCAACCGGCCCAGACTGCTCCCGCTTTCACTCTGTCAGTGTCCTTGCTGTTGTCTCTCAGTAACCCAGCCGGACCAGGCTACTCCCACTGTCTCCCTGTCAGTGTATTTGCTGTTGTCTCTCAGTTACCCAGCCGGCCCAGACTGCTCCCACAGTCACTCTGTCAGTGTCCTTGCTGTTGTATCTCAGTTACCCAGCCGGCCCAGACTGCTCCCACTGTCACTCTGTCAGTGTCCTTGCTGTTGTCTCTCAGTTACCCAGCCGGCCCAGACTGCTCCCACCGTCTCTCTGTCAGTGTCATTGCTGTTGTCTCTCAGTTACACAGCCGGCCCAGACTGCTCCCACCGTCTCTCTGTCAGTGTCATTGCTGTTGTCTCTCAGTTACCCAGCCGGCCCAGACTGCTCCCACTGTCACTCTGTCCGTGTCCTTGCTGTTGTCTCTCAGTAACCCAGCCGGTCCAGAATTCTCCCACAGTCATTCTGTCAGTGTCCTTGCTGTTGTCTCTCAGTTACCCAGCCGGCCCAGACTGCTCCCACTGTCACTCTGTCAGTGTCCTTGCTGCTGTCTCTCAGTTACCCAGCCGGCCCAGACTGCTCCCACTGTCACTCTGTCAGTGTCCTTGCTGTTGTCTCTCAGTTACCCAGCCGGCCCAGACTGCTCCCACAGTCACTCTGTCAGTGTCCTTGCTGTTGTCTCTCAGTTACCCAGCCGGCCCAGACTGCTCCCACAGTCACTCTGTCAGTGTCCTTGCTGTTGCCTCTCAGTTAACCAGCTGGTACAGACTGTGCTCACCACTGTCACTCTGCCAGTGTCCTTGATGTTGTCTCTCAGTTACCAAGGCGGCCCAGACTACTCTCAGCAATGTCACTCTGTCAGTGCCCTTACTATTGCCTCTCAGTTAACCAACCCACCCACAGTGTTCCCACCACTGTCTGTGTCTTTGCTGTTGTCTCTCACTTACCCAACCAGTCCAGACTGTACTCACGACAGTCACTCTGTCAGTGTCCTTGCTGTTGTCTCTCAGTTACCCTGCCGGCCCAGACTGCTCCCACTGTCACTCTGTCAGTGTCCTTGCTGTTGTCTCTCAGTTACCCAGCCGGCCCAGGCTGCTCCCACTGTAACTCTGTCAGTGTCCTTGCTGTTGTCTCTCAGTAAACCAGCCGGGCCACACTGCTACCTATGGCACTCTATCACTGTTCTTGTTGTTGTCTCTCAGATAGAGCAGTCCAAACTGATCTAACCACCGTCATTATGTCAGTGCTGTTGTCTCTCAATTATCCAGTCGGCCTAGACTTCTCCCACTGTCACTCTGCCAGTGTCCTTGCTGTTGTCTCTCAGTTACCCAGCCGGCCCAGACTGCTCCCACTGTCACTCTGTCAGTGTCCTTGCTGTTGTCTCTCAGTTACCAGCCGGCCCAGACTGCTCCCACTGTCACTCTGTCAGTGTCCTTGCTGTTGTCTCTCAGTTACCCAGCCGGCCCAGACTGCTCCCACTGTCACTCTGTCAGTGTCCTTGCTGTTGTCTCTCAGTTACCCAGCCGGCCCAGACTGCTCCCACCGTCTCTCTGTCAGTGTCATTGCTGTTGTCTCTCAGTTCCCCAGCCGGGCCAGACTGCTCCCACCACTGTCAATCTGTCAGTGCCCTTGCTGTTGTCTCTCAGTTCCCCAGCCGACCCAGACTGCTCCCACTGTCACTCAGTCACTGTCCTTGCTGTTGTCTCACAGTTACCCAGCCGGCCCAGACTGCTCCCACTCTCAGTGTCTTTGCTGTTGTCTCTCAATTACCCAGCCGGCCCAGATTACTCCCACTGTCACTCTGTCAGTGTCCTTGCTGTTGTCTCTCAGTAACCCAGCCGGCCCAGACTGCTCCCACTGTCACTCTGTCAGTGTCCTTGCTTTTGTCTCTCAGTAACCCAGCCGGCACAGACTGATCCCACTGTCACTCTGTC
The DNA here is from genome assembly GCF_047496885.1 of Scyliorhinus torazame. NCBI lineage: Eukaryota > Metazoa > Chordata > Chondrichthyes > Carcharhiniformes > Scyliorhinidae > Scyliorhinus > Scyliorhinus torazame. The sequence continues at coordinate 109,098,433 of NC_092726.1, forward strand.
AGTGTCCTTGCTATTGTCTCTCAGTTACCCAGCCGGCCCAGACTGCTCCCACTGTCACTCTGTCAGTGTCCTTGCTTTTGTCTCTCAGTAACCCAGCCGGCACAGACTGATCCCACTGTCACTCTGTCAGTGTCCTTGCTGTAGTCTCTCAGTTACCCAGCCGGCCCAGACTGCTCCCACTGTCACTCTGTCAGTGTCCTTGCTTTTGTCTCTCAGCCTCCCAGCCGGCCCAGACTGCTCCCACTGTCACTCTGTCTGTGTCCTTGCTGTTGTCTCTCAGCTATCCAGCCTAACCCAGGCTGCTCCCAATGTCACTCTGTCAGTGCCCTTGCTGTTGTCTCACAGTTAATCAGCCGGCCCAGCCTGATCCCACTGTCACTCTGTCAGTGTCTTTGCTGTTGTCCCTCAGTTACCCAGCCGGCCCAGACTGCTCGCACTGTCACTCTGTCAGTGTGCTTGCTGTTGTCTCTCAGTTACCCAGCCGGCCCAGACTGCTCCCACTGTCACTCTGTCAGTGTCCTTGCTGCTGTCTCTCAGTTACCGAGCCGGCCCAGACTGCTCCCACTGTCACTCTGTCAGTGTCCTTGCTGTTGTCTCTCAGTAAACCAGCCGGTCCAGGCTGCTCCCACTGTCACTCTGTCAGTGTCCTTGCTGTTGTCTCTCAGTTACCCAGCCGGCCCAGACTGCTCCCACTGTCACTCTGTCAGTGTCCTTTCTGTTGTCTCTCAGTTCCCCAGCCGGGCCAGACTGCTCCCACCACTGTCACTCTATCTGTGTCCTTGCTGTTGTCTATCAGTTACCCAGCCGGCCCAGACTGCTCCCACAGTCACTCTGTCACTGCCCTTGCTGTTGTCTCTCAATTACCCAGCCGTCCCAGACTGCTCCCACTGTCACTCTGTCAGTGCCCTTGCTGTTCTCTCTCAGTTACCCAGCCGTCCCAGACTGCTCCAACCTATGTCACTCAGTCACTGTCCTTGCTGTTGTCTCCCAGTTACCCAACCGGCCCAGACTGCTCCCACTGTCACTCTGTCAGTGTATTTGCTGTTGTCTCACAGTTACCGAGCCGGCCAGACTGCTCCCACTGTCTATCAGTTTCATTGCTGTTGTCTCTCAGTTCGCCAGCAGGGCCAGACTGCTCCCACCACTGTCACTCTGTCAGTGTCCTTGCTGTTGTCTCTGAATTAACCAGCCGGCGCAGACTGCTCCCACTGTCACTCTGTCAGTTTCCTTGCTGTTGTCTCTCAGTTACCCAGCCGGCCCAGTCTGCTCCCACTGTCACTCTGTCAGTGTCCTTGCTGTTGTCTCTCAGTTACCCAGCCGGCCCAGACTGCTCCCACTGTCACTGTCCTTGCTGTTGTCTTTCAGTTACCCAGCCGGCCCAGACAGCTCCCACTGTCACTCTGTCACTGTCCTTGCTGTTGTCTTTCAGTTACGCAGCCGGCCCAGACTGCTCCCACTGTCACTCTGTCACTGTCCTTGCTGTTGTCTTTCAGTTACCCAGCCGGCTCAGACAGCTCCCACTGTCACTCTGTCACTGTCCTTGCTGTTGTCTCTCAGTTACCCAGCCGGCCCAGACTGTTCCCACTGTCACTCTGACAGTTTCATTGCTGTTGTTTCTCAGTAACCCAGCCGGCCCAGACTGCTCCCACTGTCACTCTGTCACTGTCCTTGCTGTTGTCTCTCAGTTACCCAGCCGGCCCAGACTGCTCCCACTGTCACTCTGTCACTGTCCTTGCTTTTGTCTCTCAGTTACCCAGCCGGTCCAGACTGCTCCCACTGTCACTCTGTCAGAGCATTTGCTGTTGTCTCACAGTTTCCCAGCCGGCCCAGTCTGCTCCCACTGTCACTGTGTCAATGTCCTTGCTGTTGTCTCTCAGTTACCCAACCGGCCCAGACTGACCCACTGTCGCTCTGTCAGTGTCCTTGCTGTTGTCTCTCAGTAACCCAGCCGGTCCAGGCTACTCCCACTGTCTCTCTGTCAGTGTCCTTGCTGTTGTCTCTCAGTTACCCAGCCGGCCCAGACTGCTCCCACTGTCACTCTGTCAGTGTCCTTGCTGTTGTCTCTCAGCTACCCAGCCGGCCCAGACTGCTCCCACTGTCAGTCTGTCAGTGCCCTTGCTGTTGTCTCTCAGTTACCCAGCCGGCCCAGACTGCTCCCACCGTCTCTCTGTCAGTGTCATTGCTGTTGTCTCTCAGTTACACAGCCGGCCCAGACTGCTCCCACCGTCTCTCTGTCAGTGTCATTGCTGTTGTCTCTCAGTTACCCAGCCGGCCCAGACTGCTCCCACTGTCACTCTGTCCGTGTCCTTGCTGTTGTCTCTCAGTAACCCAGCCGGTCCAGAATTCTCCCACAGTCATTCTGTCAGTGTCCTTGCTGTTGTCTCTCAGTTACCCAGCCGGCCCAGACTGCTCCCACTGTCACTCTGTCAGTGTCCTTGCTGCTGTCTCTCAGTTACCCAGCCGGCCCAGACTGCTCCCACTGTCACTCTGTCAGTGTCCTTGCTGTTGTCTCTCAGTTACCCAGCCGGCCCAGACTGCTCCCACAGTCACTCTGTCAGTGTCCTTGCTGTTGTCTCTCAGTTACCCAGCCGGCCCAGACTGCTCCCACAGTCACTCTGTCAGTGTCCTTGCTGTTGCCTCTCAGTTAACCAGCTGGTACAGACTGTGCTCACCACTGTCACTCTGCCAGTGTCCTTGATGTTGTCCCTCAGTTACCAAGGCGGCCCAGACTACTCTCAGCAATGTCACTCTGTCAGTGCCCTTACTATTGCCTCTCAGTTAACCAACCCACCCACAGTGTTCCCACCACTGTCTGTGTCTTTGCTGTTGTCTCTCACTTACCCAACCGGTCCAGACTGTTCTCACGACAGTCACTCTGTCAGTGTCCTTGCTGTTGTCTCTCAGTTACCCTGCCGGCCCAGACTGCTCCCACTGTCACTCTGTCAGTGTCCTTGCTGTTGTCTCTCAGTTACCCAGCCGGCCCAGGCTGCTCCCACTGTCACTCTGTCAGTGTCCTTGCTGTTGTCTCTCAGTAAACCAGCCGGGCCACACTGCTACCTATGGCACTCTATCACTGTTCTTGTTGTTGTCTCTCAGATAGAGCAGTCCAAACTGATCTAACCACCGTCATTATGTCAGTGCTGTTGTCTCTCAATTATCCAGTCGGCCTAGACTTCTCCCACTGTCACTCTGCCAGTGTCCTTGCAGTTGTCTCTCAGTTACCCAGCCGGCCCAGACTGCTCCCACTGTCACTCTGTCAGTGTCCTTGCTGTTGTCTCTCAGTTACCCAGCCGGCCCAGACTGCTCCCACCGTCTCTCTGTCAGTGTCATTGCTGTTGTCTCTCAGTTCCCCAGCCGGGCCAGACTGCTCCCACCACTGTCAATCTGTCAGTGCCCTTGCTGTTCTCTCAGTTACCCAGCCGTCCCAGACTGTTCCCACTGTCACTCTGTCATTGTCCTTGCTGTTGTCTCTCAGTTACCCAGCCGGCCCAGACTGTTCTCACCTCTGTTAATCTGTCATTGTCTTCGCTGTTGTCTCTCAGTTACCCAACCGGCCCAGCCTCTTCTCACCACTGTCACTGTCAGTGTCCTAGCTGTTGTCTCTTACTTAACCAGCCGGCCCAGACTGCTCCCACTGTCACTCTGTCAGTGTCCTTGCTGTTGTCTCACAGTTACTCAGCCGGCCCAGACTGCTCCCACTGTCACTCACTCACTGTCCTTGCTGTTGTCTCTCAGTAACCCAGCCGGTCCAGGCTGCTCCCACTGTCACTCTGTCAGTGTCCTTGCTGTTGTCTCTCAGTTACCCAGCCGGCCCAGACTGCTCCCACTGTCTCTCTATCAATTTCATTGCTGCTGTCTCTCAGTTCCCCAGCCGGCCCAGACTGCTCCCACTGTCACTCTGTCAGTGTCCTTGCTGTTGTCTCTCAGTTACCCAGCCGGCCCAGACTGATCCCACTGTCACTCTGTCAGTGTCCTTGCTGTTGTCTCTCAGTTCCCCAGCCGTCCCAGACTGCTCCCACTGTCACTCTGTCAGTGTCCTTGCTGTTGTCTCTCAGTTACCCAGCCGGCCCTGACTGCTCCCACTGTCACTCAGTCACTGTCCTTGCTGTTGTCTCTCAGTTACCCAGCCGGCCCAGACTGCTCCCACTGTCACTCAGTCACTGTCCTTGCTGTCGTCTCACAGTTACCCAGCCGGCCCAGACTGCTCCCACTGTCAATGTCTTTGCTGCTGTCTCTCAATTACCCAGCCGGCCCAGACTACTCCCACTGTCACTCTGTAAGTGTTCTTGCTGTTGTCTCTCAATTACCCAGCCGGCCCAGACTGCTCCCACTGTCACTCTGTCAGTGCCCTTGCTGTTGTCTCTCAGTTACCCAGCCGGCCCAGACTGCTCCCACTGTCACTCTGTCAGTGTACTTGCTGTTGTCTCTCAGTAACCCAGCCGGCACAGACTGATCCCACTGTCACTCTGTCAGTGTCCTTGCTGTTGTCTCTCAGTTACCCAGCCGGCCCAGACTGCTCCCACTGTCACTCTGTCAGTGTCCTTGCTGTTGTCTCTCAGCTACCCAGCCGGCCCAGACTGCTCCCACTGTCAGTCTGTCAGTGCCCTTGCTGTTGTCTCACAGTTACTCAGCCGGCCCAGACTGATCCCACTGTCACTCTGTCAGTGTCCTTGCTGTTGTCTCTCAGTTAACCAGCCGGCCCAGACTGCTCCCACTGTCACTCTGTCAGTGTCCTTGCTGTTGTCCCTCAGTTACCCAGCAGGCCCAGACTGCTCCCACTGTCAATCTGTCAGTGCTCTTGCTGTTGTCTCTCAGTTACCCAGCCGGCCCAGACTGCTCTCACTGTCACTCAGTCACTGTCCTTGCTGTTGTCTCACAGTTACCCAGCTGGCCCAGACTGCTCGCACTGTCAGTGTCTTTGCTGTTGTCTCTCAGTTACCCAGCCGGCCCAGACTGCTCCCACTGTCACTCTGTCAGTGTTCTTGCTGTTGTCTCTCAGTTACCCAGCCGGCCCAGACTGCTCCCACTGTCACTCTGTCAGTGTCCTTGCTGTTGTCTCTCAGTTCCCCAGCCGGGCCAGACTGCTCCCACCACTGTCACTCTATCTGTGTCCTTGCTGTTGTATATCAGTTACACAGCCGTCCCAGACTGCTCCAACCTATGTCACTCTGTCACTGTCCTTGCTGTTGTCTCTCAGTTACCCAGCCGGCCCAGACTGCTCCCAATGTCACCCTGTCAGTGTCCTTGCTGTTGGCTCTCAGTTGAACAGCCGGCCCAGACTGCTCCCACTGTCACTCTGTCAGTGTATTTGCTGTTGTCTCACAGTTACCGAGCCGTCCAGACAGCTCCCACTGTCACTCTGTCAGTGTCTTTGCTGTTGTCTATCAGTTACCCAGCCGGCCCAGACTGCTCCCACTGTCACTCTGTCAGTGTCCTTGCTGTTGGCTCTCAGTTGAACAGCCGGCCCAGACTGGTCCCACTGTCTATCAGTTTCATTGCTGTTGTCTCTCAGTTCCCCAGCAGGGCCAGACTACTCCCACCACTGTCACTCTGTCAGTGCCCTTGCTGTTGTCTCTCAGTTACCCAGCCGGCCAAGTCTGCTCCCACTGTTACTCTGTCAGTGTCCTTGCTGTTGTCTCTCAGTTACCCAGCCGGCCCAGACTGCTGCCACTGTCACTCTGTCACTGTCCTTGCTGTTGTCTTTCAGTTACCCAGCCGTCCCAGACAGCTCCCACTGTCACTCTGTCACTGTCCTTGCTGTTGTCTTTCAGTTACCCAGCCGGCCCAGACAGCTCCCACTGTCACTCTGTTACTGTCCTTGCTGTTGTCTTTCAGTTACCCAGCCGGCCCAGTCTGCTCTCACTGTCACTCTGTCAGTGTCCTTGCTGTTGTCTCTCAGTTACCCAGCCGGCCCAGACTGTTCCCACTGTCACTCTGACAGTTTCATTGCTGTTGTTTCTCAGTAACCCAGCCGGCCCAGACTGCTCCCACTGTCACTCTGTCACTGTCCTTGCTTTTGTCTCTCAGTTACCCAGCCGGTCCAGACTGCTCCCACTGTCACTCTATCAGAGCATTTGCTGTTGTCTCACAGTTTCCCAGCCGGTCCAGTCTGCTCCCACTGTCACTTTGACAATGTCCTTGCTGTTGTCTCTCAGTTACCCAACAGGCCCAGACTGCTCCCACTGTCACTCTGTCAGTGTCCTTGCTGTTGTCTCACAATTACCCAGCCGGTCCAGGCTGCTCCCACTGTCCCTCTGTCAGTGTCCTTGCTGTTGTCTCTCAGTTCCCCAGCCGGTCCAGACTGCTCCCACCACTTCCTCTGTCAGTGCACTTGCTGTTGTCTCTCAGTTACCCAGCCGGCCCAGACCGCTCCCACTGTCTCTCTATCAGTTTCATTGATGTTGTCACTCAGTTACCCAGCCGGCCCAGACTGCTCCCACCACTGTCACTCTGTCAGTGTCCTTGCTGTTGTCTCTCAGTTACCCAGCCGGCCCAGACTGCTCCCACTGTCACTCTGTCAGTGTCCTTGCTGTTGTCTCTCAGTAACCCAGCCGGCCCTGACTTCTCCCACTGTCACTCTGTCAGTGTCTTTGCTGTTGTCTCTCAGTTACCCAGCCGGCCCAGACTGCTCCCACGGTCAATCTGTCAGTATCCTTGCTGTTGTCTCTCAGTTACCCAGCCGGCCCAGACTGTTCCCACTGTCAGTCTGACAGTTTCATTGCTGTTGTCTCTCAGTAACCCAGCCGGTCCAGGCTACTCCCCCTGTCTCTCTGTCAGTGTCCTTGCTGTTGTCTCTCAGTTACCCAGCCGGCCCAGACTGCTCCCACTGTCACTCTGTCAATGCATTTGCTGTTGTCTCTCAGTTACCCAACCGTCCCAGACTGCCCCCACTGTCGCTCTTTCAATGTCCTTGCTGTTGTCTCTCAGTAACCCAGCCGGTCCAGGCTACTCCCACTGTCTCTCTGTCAGTATCTTTGCTGTTGTCTCTCAGTTACCCAGCCGGCCCAGACTGCTCCCACTGTCACACTGTCACTGTCCTTGCTGTTGTCTCTCAGTTACCCAGCCGGCCTAGACTGCTCCCACTGTCACTCTGTCAGTGTCCTTGCTGTTGTCTCTCAGTAACCCAGCCGGTCCAGACTGCTCCCACTGTCACTCTGTCAGTGTCCTTGCTGTTGTCTCTCAGTTACCCAGCCGGCCCAGACTGCTCCCACTGTCCCTCTATCAATTTCATTGCTGTTGTCTCTCAGTTCCCCAGCCGGCCCAGACTGCCCCCACTGTCACTCTGACAGTGCCCTTGCTGTTGTCTCTCAGTTACCCAGCCGGCCCAGACTGCCCCCACTGTCACTCTGTCAGTGTCCTTGCTGTTGTCTCTCAGTTACCCAGCCGGCCCAGACTGATCCCACTGTCACTCTGTCAGTGTCCTTGCTGTTGTCTCTCAGTTCCCCAGCCGGCCCTGACTTCTCCCACTGTCACTCTGTCAGTGTCTTTGCTGCTGTCTCTCAGTTTCCCAGCCGGCCCAGACTGCTCCCACTGTCACTCTATCTGTGTCCTTGCTGTTGTCTCTCAGTTACCCAGCCGGCCCAGACTGCTCCCACGGTCAATCTGTCAGTACCCTTGCTGTTGTCTCTCAGTTACACAGCCGGCCCAGACTGTTCCCACTGGCACTCTGACAGTTTCATTGCTGTTGTCTCTCAGTAACCCAGCCGGTCCAGGCTACTCCCACTGTCTCTCTGTCAGTGTCCTTGCTGTTGTCTCTCAGTTATCCAGCCGGCCCAGACTGCTCCCACTGTCACTCTGTCAATGCATTTGCTGTTGTCTCTCAGTTACCCAACCGGCCCAGACTGCCCCCACTGTCGCTCTTTCAATGTCCTTGCTGTTGTCTCTCAGTAACCCAGCCGGTCCAGGCTACTCCCACTGTCTCTCTGTCAGTGTCTTTGCTGTTGTCTCTCAGTTACCCAGCCGGCCCAGACTGCTCCCACTGTCACTCTGTCAGTGTCCTTGCTATTGTCTCTCAGTAACCCAGCCGGTCCAGACTGCTCACACTGTCACTCTGTCAGTGTCCTTGCTGTTGTCTCTCAGTTACCCAGCCGGCCCAGACTGCTCCCACTGTCAATCTGTCAGTGTCCTTGCTATTGTCTCTCAGTAACCCAGCCGGCCCAGACTGCTCCCACTGTCACTCTGTCAGTGTACTTGCTGTTGTCCCTCAGTAACCCAGCCGGCACAGACTGATCCCACTGTCGCTCTGTCAGTGTCCTTGCTGTTGTCTCTCAGTTACCCAGCCGGCCCAGACTGCTCCCACTGTCACTCTGTCAGTGTCCTTGCTGTTGTCTCTCAGCTACCCAGCCGGCCCAGACTGCTCCCACTGTCACTCTGTCAGTGTCCTTGCTGTTGTCTCTCAGCTACCCAGCCGAACCCAGGCTGCTCCCAATGTCACTCTGTCAGTGCCCTTGCTGTTGTCTCACAGTTACTCAGCCGGCCCAGACTGATCCCACTGTCACTCTGTCAGTGTCTTTGCTGTTGTCCCTCAGTTACCCAACCGGCCCAGACTGCTCCCGCTGTCACTCTGTCACTGTCCTTGCTGTTGTCTCTCAGTTACCCACCCGGCCCATACTGCTCCCACCACTGTCACTCTGTCACTGTCCTTGCTGTTGTCTCACAGTTACCCAGCCGGCCCAGACTGCTCGCACTGTCAGTGTCTTTGCTGTTGTCTCTCAGTTACCAGCCGGCCCAGACTGCTCCCACTGTCACTCTGTCAGTGTCCTTGCTGTTGTCTCTCAGTTACCCAGCCGGCCCAGACTGCTCCCACTGTCACTCTGTCAGTGTACTTGCTGTTGTCTCTCAGTAACCCAGCCGGCACAGACTGATCCCACTGTCACTCTGTCAGTGTCCTTGCTGTTGTCTCTCAGTTACCCAGCCGGCCCAGACTGCTCCCACTGTCACTCTGTCAGTGTCCTTGCTGTTGTCTCTCAGCTACCCAGCCGGCCCAGACTGCTCCCACTGTCACTCTGTCAGTGTCCTTGCTGTTGTCTCTCAGCTACCCAGCCTAACCCAGGCTGCTCCCAATGTCACTCTGTCAGTGCCCTTGCTGTTGTCTCACAGTTACTCAGCCGGCCCAGACTGATCCCACTCTCACTCTGTCAGTGTCTTTGCTGTTGTCCCTCAGTTACCCAGCCGGCCCAGACTGCTCCCGCTGTCACTCTGTCACTGTCCTTGCTGTTGTCTCTCAGTTACCCACCCGGCCCATACTGCTCCCACCACTGTCACTCTGTCACTGTCCTTGCTGTTGTCTCACAGTTACTCAGCCGGCCCAGACTGCTCCCACTGTCACTCTGTCAGTGTCCTTGCTGTTGTCTCTCAGTTACCCAGCCGGCCCAGACTGCTCCCACTGTCACTCTGTCAGTGTCCTTGCTGTTGTCTCTCAGTAAACGAGCCGGCCCAGACTCCTCCCACTGTCACTCTGTCAGTGTCCTTGCTGTTGTCTCTCAGTTCCCCAGCCGGGCCAGACTGCTCCCACCAATGTCACTCTATCTGTGTCCTTGCTGTTGTCTATCAGTTACCCAGCCGGCCCAGACTGCTCCCACTGTCACTCTGTCATTGCCCTTGCTGTTCTCTCTCAGTTACCCAGCCGTCCCAGACTGCTCCAACCTATGTCACTATCCTTGCTGTTGTCTCTCAGTTACCCAGCCGGCCCAGACTGCTCCCACTGTCACTCTGTCAGTGTCCTTGCTGTTGTCTATCAGTTACCCAGCCGGCCCAGACTGCTCCCACTGTCTATCAGTTTCATTGCTGTTGTCTCTCAGTTCCCCAGCAGGGCCAGACTGCTCCCACCACTGTCACTCTGTCAGTGCCCTTGCTGTTGTCTCTCAGTAACTCAGCCGGAAAAGTCTGCTCCCACTGTCACTCTGTCAGTGTCCTTGCTGTTGTCTCTCAGTTACCCAGCCGGCCCAGACTGCTCCCACTGTCACTCTGTCAGTGTCCTTGCTGTTGTCTCTCAGTTACCCAGCTGGCCCAGACTGCTGCCACTGTCATTCTGTCACTGTCCTTGCTGTTGTCTTTCAGTTACCCAGCCGTCCCAGACAGCTCCCACTGTCACTCTGTCACTGTCCTTGCTGTTGTCTTTCAGTTACCCAGCCGGCCCAGACTGCTCCCACTGTCACTCTGTCACTGTCCTTGCTGTTGTCTTTCAGTTACCCAGCCGGCCCAGTCTGCTCTCACTGTCACTCTGTCAGTGTCCTTGCTGTTGTCTCTCAGTTACCCAGCCGGCCCAGACTGCTCCCACTTTCACTCTGTCACTGTCCTTGCTTTTGTCTCTCAGTTACCCAGCCGGACAAGTCTGCTCTCACTGTCACTCTGTCAGTGTCCTTGCTGTTGTCTCACAGTTTCCCAGCCGGCCCAGACTGCTCCCACTGTCGCTCTGTCAGTGGCGTTGCTGTTGTCTCTCAGTAACCCAGCCGGTCCAGGCTACTCCCACTGTCTCTCTGTCAGTGTCCTTGCTGTTATCTCTCAGTTACCCAACCGGCCCAGACTGCCCCCACTGTCGCTCTGTCAATGTCCTTGCTGTTGTCTCTCAGTAACCCAGCCGGTCCAGGCTACTCCCACTGTCTCTCTGTCAGTGTCCTTGCTGTTATCTCTCAGTTACCCAACCGGCCCAGACTGCCCCCACTGTCGCTCTGTCAATGTCCTTGCTGTTGTCTCTCAGTTACCCAGCCGGCCCAGACTGTTCTCACCTCTGTTAATCTGTCATTGTCTTCGCTGTTGTCTCTCAGTTACCCAACCGGCCCAGCCTCTTCTCACCACTGTCACTGTCAGTGTCCTAGCTGTTGTCTCTTACTTAACCAGCCGGCCCAGACTGCTCCCACTGTCACTCTGTCAGTGTCCTTGCTGTTGTCTCACAGTTACTCAGCCGGCCCAGACTGCTCCCACTGTCACTCACTCACTGTCCTTGCTGTTGTCTCTCAGTAACCCAGCCGGTCCAGGCTGCTCCCACTGTCACTCTGTCAGTGTCCTTGCTGTTGTCTCTCAGTTACCCAGCCGGCCCAGACTGCTCCCACTGTCTCTCTATCAATTTCATTGCTGCTGTCTCTCAGTTCCCCAGCCGGCCCAGACTGCTCCCACTGTCACTCTGTCAGTGTCCTTGCTGTTGTCTCTCAGTTACCCAGCCGGCCCAGACTGATCCCACTGTCACTCTGTCAGTGTCCTTGCTGTTGTCTCGCAGTTCCCCAGCCGTCCCAGACTGCTCCCACTGTCACTCTGTCAGTGTCCTTGCTGTTGTCTCTCAGTTACCCAGCCGGCCCTGACTGCTCCCACTGTCACTCAGTCACTGTCCTTGCTGTTGTCTCTCAGTTACCCAGCCGGCCCAGACTGCTCCCACTGTCACTCAGTCACTGTCCTTGCTGTCGTCTCACAGTTACCCAGCCGGCCCAGACTGCTCCCACTGTCAATGTCTTTGCTGCTGTCTCTCAATTACCCAGCCGGCCCAGACTACTCCCACTGTCACTCTGTCAGTGTTCTTGCTGTTGTCTCTCAATTACCCAGCCGGCCCAGACTGCTCCCACTGTCACTCTGTCAGTGCCCTTGCTGTTGTCTCTCAGTTACCCAGACGGCCCAGACTGCTCCCACTGTCACTCTGTCAGTGTACTTGCTGTTGTCTCTCAGTAACCCAGCCGGCACAGACTGATCCCACTGTCACTCTGTCAGTGTCCTTGCTGTTGTCTCTCAGTTACCCAGCCGGCCCAGACTGCTCCCACTGTCACTCTGTCAGTGTCCTTGCTGTTGTCTCTCAGCTACCCAGCCGGCCCAGACTGCTCCCACTGTCAGTCTGTCAGTGCCCTTGCTGTTGTCTCACAGTTACTCAGCCGGCCCAGACTGATCCCACTGTCACTCTGTCAGTGTCCTTGCTGTTGTCTCTCAGTTACCCAGCCGGCCCAGACTGCTCCCACTGTCACTCTGTCAGTGTCCTTGCTGTTGTCCCTCAGTTACCCAGCAGGCCCAGACTGCTCCCACTGTCAATCTGTCAGTGCTCTTGCTGTTGTCTCTCAGTTACCCAGCCGGCCCAGACTGCTCTCACTGTCACTCAGTCACTGTCCTTGCTGTTGTCTCACAGTTACCCAGCTGGCCCAGACTGCTCGCACTGTCAGTGTCTTTGCTGTTGTCTCTCAGTTACCCAGCCGGCCCAGACTGCTCCCACTGTCACTCTGTCAGTGTTCTTGCTGTTGTCTCTCAGTTACCCAGCCGGCCCAGACTGCTCCCACTGTCACTCTGTCAGTGTCCTTGCTGTTGTCTCTCAGTTCCCCAGCCGGGCCAGACTGCTCCCACCACTGTCACTCTATCTGTGTCCTTGCTGTTGTATATCAGTTACACAGCCGTCCCAGACTGCTCCAACCTATGTCACTCTGTCACTGTCCTTGCTGTTGTCTCTCAGTTACCCAGCCGGCCCAGACTGCTCCCAATGTCACCCTGTCAGTGTCCTTGCTGTTGGCTCTCAGTTGAACAGCCGGCCCAGACTGCTCCCACTGTCACTCTGTCAGTGTATTTGCTGTTGTCTCACAGTTACCGAGCCGTCCAGACAGCTCCCACTGTCACTCTGTCAGTGTCTTTGCTGTTGTCTATCAGTTACCCAGCCGGCCCAGACTGCTCCCACTGTCACTCTGTCAGTGTCCTTGCTGTTGGCTCTCAGTTGAACAGCCGGCCCAGACTGGTCCCACTGTCTATCAGTTTCATTGCTGTTGTCTCTCAGTTCCCCAGCAGGGCCAGACTACTCCCACCACTGTCACTCTGTCAGTGCCCTTGCTGTTGTCTCTCAGTTACCCAGCCGGCCAAGTCTGCTCCCACTGTTACTCTGTCAGTGTCCTTGCTGTTGTCTCTCAGTTACCCAGCCGGCCCAGACTGCTGCCACTGTCACTCTGTCACTGTCCTTGCTGTTGTCTTTCAGTTACCCAGCCGTCCCAGACAGCTCCCACTGTCACTCTGTCACTGTCCTTGCTGTTGTCTTTCAGTTACCCAGCCGGCCCAGACAGCTCCCACTGTCACTCTGTTACTGTCCTTGCTGTTGTCTTTCAGTTACCCAGCCGGCCCAGTCTGCTCTCACTGTCACTCTGTCAGTGTCCTTGCTGTTGTCTCTCAGTTACCCAGCCGGCCCAGACTGTTCCCACTGTCACTCTGACAGTTTCATTGCTGTTGTTTCTCAGTAACCCAGCCGGCCCAGACTGCTCCCACTGTCACTCTGTCACTGTCCTTGCTTTTGTCTCTCAGTTACCCAGCCGGTCCAGACTGCTCCCACTGTCACTCTATCAGAGCATTTGCTGTTGTCTCACAGTTTCCCAGCCGGCCCAGTCTGCTCCCACTGTCACTTTGACAATGTCCTTGCTGTTGTCTCTCAGTTACCCAACAGGCCCAGACTGCTCCCACTGTCACTCTGTCAGTGTCCTTGCTGTTGTCTCACAATTACCCAGCCGGTCCAGGCTGCTCCCACTGTCCCTCTGTCAGTGTCCTTGCTGTTGTCTCTCAGTTCCCCAGCCGGTCCAGACTGCTCCCACCACTTCCTCTGTCAGTGCACTTGCTGTTGTCTCTCAGTTACCCAGCCGGCCCAGACCGCTCCCACTGTCTCTCTATCAGTTTCATTGATGTTGTCACTCAGTTACCCAGCCGGCCCAGACTGCTCCCACCACTGTCACTCTGTCAGTGTCCTTGCTGTTGTCTCTCAGTTACCCAGCCGGCCCAGACTGCTCCCACTGTCACTCTGTCAGTGTCCTTGCTGTTGTCTCTCAGTAACCCAGCCGGCCCTGACTTCTCCCACTGTCACTCTGTCAGTGTCTTTGCTGTTGTCTCTCAGTTACCCAGCCGGCCCAGACTGCTCCCACGGTCAATCTGTCAGTATCCTTGCTGTTGTCTCTCAGTTACCCAGCCGGCCCAGACTGTTCCCACTGTCAGTCTGACAGTTTCATTGCTGTTGTCTCTCAGTAACCCAGCCGGTCCAGGCTACTCCCCCTGTCTCTCTGTCAGTGTCCTTGCTGTTGTCTCTCAGTTACCCAGCCGGCCCAGACTGCTCCCACTGTCACTCTGTCAATGCATTTGCTGTTGTCTCTCAGTTACCCAACCGTCCCAGACTGCCCCCACTGTCGCTCTTTCAATGTCCTTGCTGTTGTCTCTCAGTAACCCAGCCGGTCCAGGCTACTCCCACTGTCTCTCTGTCAGTATCTTTGCTGTTGTCTCTCAGTTACCCAGCCGGCCCAGACTGCTCCCACTGTCACACTGTCACTGTCCTTGCTGTTGTCTCTCAGTTACCCAGCCGGCCTAGACTGCTCCCACTGTCACTCTGTCAGTGTCCTTGCTGTTGTCTCTCAGTAACCCAGCCGGTCCAGACTGCTCCCACTGTCACTCTGTCAGTGTCCTTGCTGTTGTCTCTCAGTTACCCAGCCGGCCCAGACTGCTCCCACTGTCCCTCTATCAATTTCATTGCTGTTGTCTCTCAGTTCCCCAGCCGGCCCAGACTGCCCCCACTGTCACTCTGACAGTGCCCTTGCTGTTGTCTCTCAGTTACCCAGCCGGCCCAGACTGCCCCCACTGTCACTCTGTCAGTGTCCTTGCTGTTGTCTCTCAGTTACCCAGCCGGCCCAGACTGATCCCACTGTCACTCTGTCAGTGTCCTTGCTGTTGTCTCTCAGTTCCCCAGCCGGCCCTGACTTCTCCCACTGTCACTCTGTCAGTGTCTTTGCTGCTGTCTCTCAGTTTCCCAGCCGGCCCAGACTGCTCCCACTGTCACTCTATCTGTGTCCTTGCTGTTGTCTCTCAGTTACCCAGCCGGCCCAGACTGCTCCCACGGTCAATCTGTCAGTACCCTTGCTGTTGTCTCTCAGTTACACAGCCGGCCCAGACTGTTCCCACTGGCACTCTGACAGTTTCATTGCTGTTGTCTCTCAGTAACCCAGCCGGTCCAGGCTACTCCCACTGTCTCTCTGTCAGTGTCCTTGCTGTTGTCTCTCAGTTATCCAGCCGGCCCAGACTGCTCCCACTGTCACTCTGTCAATGCATTTGCTGTTGTCTCTCAGTTACCCAACCGGCCCAGACTGCCCCCACTGTCGCTCTTTCAATGTCCTTGCTGTTGTCTCTCAGTAACCCAGCCGGTCCAGGCTACTCCCACTGTCTCTCTGTCAGTGTCTTTGCTGTTGTCTCTCAGTTACCCAGCCGGCCCAGACTGCTCCCACTGTCACTCTGTCAGTGTCCTTGCTATTGTCTCTCAGTAACCCAGCCGGTCCAGACTGCTCACACTGTCACTCTGTCAGTGTCCTTGCTGTTGTCTCTCAGTTACCCAGCCGGCCCAGACTGCTCCCACTGTCAATCTGTCAGTGTCCTTGCTATTGTCTCTCAGTAACCCAGCCGGCCCAGACTGCTCCCACTGTCACTCTGTCAGTGTACTTGCTGTTGTCCCTCAGTAACCCAGCCGGCACAGACTGATCCCACTGTCGCTCTGTCAGTGTCCTTGCTGTTGTCTCTCAGTTACCCAGCCGGCCCAGACTGCTCCCACTGTCACTCTGTCAGTGTCCTTGCTGTTGTCTCTCAGCTACCCAGCCGGCCCAGACTGCTCCCACTGTCACTCTGTCAGTGTCCTTGCTGTTGTCTCTCAGCTACCCAGCCGAACCCAGGCTGCTCCCAATGTCACTCTGTCAGTGCCCTTGCTGTTGTCTCACAGTTACTCAGCCGGCCCAGACTGATCCCACTGTCACTCTGTCAGTGTCTTTGCTGTTGTCCCTCAGTTACCCAACCGGCCCAGACTGCTCCCGCTGTCACTCTGTCACTGTCCTTGCTGTTGTCTCTCAGTTACCCACCCGGCCCATACTGCTCCCACCACTGTCACTCTGTCACTGTCCTTGCTGTTGTCTCACAGTTACCCAGCCGGCCCAGACTGCTCGCACTGTCAGTGTCTTTGCTGTTGTCTCTCAGTTACCAGCCGGCCCAGACTGCTCCCACTGTCACTCTGTCAGTGTCCTTGCTGTTGTCTCTCAGTTACCCAGCCGGCCCAGACTGCTCCCACTGTCACTCTGTCAGTGTACTTGCTGTTGTCTCTCAGTAACCCAGCCGGCACAGACTGATCCCACTGTCACTCTGTCAGTGTCCTTGCTGTTGTCTCTCAGTTACCCAGCCGGCCCAGACTGCTCCCACTGTCACTCTGTCAGTGTCCTTGCTGTTGTCTCTCAGCTACCCAGCCGGCCCAGACTGCTCCCACTGTCACTCTGTCAGTGTCCTTGCTGTTGTCTCTCAGCTACCCAGCCTAACCCAGGCTGCTCCCAATGTCACTCTGTCAGTGCCCTTGCTGTTGTCTCACAGTTACTCAGCCGGCCCAGACTGATCCCACTGTCACTCTGTCAGTGTCTTTGCTGTTGTCCCTCAGTTACCCAGCCGGCCCAGACTGCTCCCGCTGTCACTCTGTCACTGTCCTTGCTGTTGTCTCTCAGTTACCCAGCCGGCCCAGACTGCTCCCACTGTCACTCTGTCATTGCCCTTGCTGTTCTCTCTCAGTTACCCAGCCGTCCCAGACTGCTCCAACCTATGTCACTATCCTTGCTGTTGTCTCTCAGTTACCCAGCCGGCCCAGACTGCTCCCACTGTCACTCTGTCAGTGTCCTTGCTGTTGTCTATCAGTTACCCAGCCGGCCCAGACTGCTCCCACTGTCTATCAGTTTCATTGCTGTTGTCTCTCAGTTCCCCAGCAGGGCCAGACTGCTCCCACTGTCACTCTGTCAGTGCCCTTGCTGTTGTCTCTCAGTAACTCAGCCGGAAAAGTCTGCTCCCACTGTCATTCTGTCACTGTCCTTGCTGTTGTCTTTCAGTTACCCAGCCGTCCCAGACAGCTCCCACTGTCACTCTGTCACTGTCCTTGCTGTTGTCTTTCAGTTACCCAGCCGGCCCAGACTGCTCCCACTGTCACTCTGTCACTGTCCTTGCTGTTGTCTTTCAGTTACCCAGCCGGCCCAGTCTGCTCTCACTGTCACTCTGTCAGTGTCCTTGCTGTTGTCTCTCAGTTACCCAGCCGGCCCAGACTGCTCCCACTTTCACTCTGTCACTGTCCTTGCTTTTGTCTCTCAGTTACCCAGCCGGACAAGTCTGCTCTCACTGTCACTCTGTCAGTGTCCTTGCTGTTGTCTCACAGTTTCCCAGCCGGCCCAGACTGCTCCCACTGTCGCTCTGTCAGTGGCGTTGCTGTTGTCTCTCAGTAACCCAGCCGGTCCAGGCTACTCCCACTGTCTCTCTGTCAGTGTCCTTGCTGTTATCTCTCAGTTACCCAACCGGCCCAGACTGCCCCCACTGTCGCTCTGTCAATGTCCTTGCTGTTGTCTCTCAGTAACCCAGCCGGTCCAGGCTACTCCCACTGTCTCTCTGTCAGTGTCTTTGCTGTTGTCTCTCAGTTACCCAGCCGGCCCAGACTGCTCCCACTGTCACTCTGTCAGTGTCCTTGCTGTTGTCTCTCAGTAACCCAGCCGGTCCAGACTGCTCCCACTGTCACTCTGTCAGTGTCATTGCTGTTGTCTCTCAGTTCCCCAGCCGGGCCCAGACTGCTCCCACTGTCACTCTGTCAGTGTCCTTGCTGTTGTCTCTCAGTTACCCAGCCGGCCCAGACTGCTCCCACCGTCTCTCTGTCAGTGTCATTGCTGTTGTCTCTCAGTTCCCCAGCCGGGCCAGACTGCTCCCACTACTGTCACTCTGTCATTGTCCTTGCTGTTGTCTCTCAGTTACCCAGCCGTCCCAGACTGCTCCAACCACTGTCACTCTGTCATTGTCCTTGCTGTTGTATCTCAGTTACCCAGCCGGCCCAGACTGCTCCCACTGTCACTCTGTCAGTGTCCTTGCTGTTGTCTCTCAGTAACCCAGCCGGTCCAGACTGCTCCCACTGTCACTCTGTCAGTGTCCTTGCTGTTGTCTCTCAGTAACCCAGCCGGTCCAGACTGCTCCCACTGTCACTCTGTCAGTGTCATTGCTGTTGTCTCTCAGTTCCCCAGCCGGGCCCAGACTGCTCCCACTGTCACTCTGTCAGTGTCCTTGCTGTTGTCTCTCAGTTACCCAGCCGGCCCAGACTGCTCCCACCGTCTCTCTGTCAGTGTCATTGCTGTTGTCTCTCAGTTCCCCAGCCGGGCCAGACTGCTCCCACTACTGTCACTCTGTCATTGTCCTTGCTGTTGTCTCTCAGTTACCCAGCCGTCCCAGACTGCTCCAACCACTGTCACTCTGTCATTGTCCTTGCTGTTGTATCTCAGTTACCCAGCCGGCCCAGACTGCTCCCACTGTCACTCTGTAGTGGCATTGCTGTTGTATCTCAGTTACCCAGCCGGCCCAGACTGCTCCCACTGTCACTCTGTCAGTGTCCTTGCTGTTGTCTCTCAGTTACCCAGCCGGCCCAGACTGCTCCCACTGTCACTCTGTCAGTGTCCTTGCGGTTGTCTCTCAGTTACCCAGCCGGCCCAGACTGCTCCCACTGTCACTCTGTCAGTGTATTTGCTGTTGCCTCACAGTTACCCAGCCGGCCCAGACTGCTCCCACTGTCACTCTGTCAGTGTCCTTGCTGTTGTCTCTCAGTTACCCAGCCGGCCCAGACTGCTCCCACTGTCACTCTGTCAGTGTCCTTGCTGTTGTCTCTCAGTTACCCAGCCGGCCCAGACTGCTCCCACTGTCACTCTGTCAGTGTCCTTGCTGTTGTCTCTCAGTTACCCAACCGGCCCAGCCTCTTCTCACCATTGTCACTGTCAGTGTCCTAGCTGTTGTCTCTCAGTTACCCAGCCGGCCCAGACTGCTCCCACTGTCACTCTGTCAGTGTCTTTGCTGTTGTCTCTCAGTTACCCAGCCGGACCAGACTGCTCCCACTGTCACTCTGTCAGTGTCCTTGCTGTTGTCTCTCAGTTACCCAGCCTGTCCAGACTGCTCCCACTGTCACTCTGTCAGTGTCCTTGCTGTTGTCTCTCAGTTACCCAGCCTGTCCAGACTGCTCCCACTGTCACTCTGTCAGTGTATTTGCGGTTGTCTCACAGTTACCGAACCGGCCAGACTGCTCCCACCACTGTCACTCTGTCAGCATCTCTGCTGTTTTCTCTGTTGCCCAGACGGCGCAGACTGTTCTCACCTCTGTTAATCTGTCAGTGTTTTTGCTGTTGTCTCCCAGTTACCCTACCGGCGCAGCCTCTTCTCACCACTGTCACTGTCAGTGTCCTTGCTGTTGTATCTCAGTTACCCAGCCGGTCCAGACTGCTCCCACTGTCACTCTGTCAGTGACGTTGCTGTTGTCTTTCAGTTACCCAGCCGGCCCAGACTGCTCCCAGTGTCACTCTGTCAGTGTCCTTGCTGTTGTCTCTCAGTTAACCAGCCGGCCCAGACTGCTCCCACTGTCACTCAGTCACTGTCCTTGCTGTTGTCTCACAGTTACCCAGCCGGCCCAGACTGATCCCACTGTCACTCTGTCAGTGTCCTTGTTGTCTCTCAGTTACCCAGCCGGCCCAGACAGCTCCCACTGTCACTCTGTCAGTGTCTTTGCTGTTGTCTATCAGTTACCCAGCCGGCCCAGACTGCTCCCACTGTCACTCTGTCAGTGTCCTTGCTGTTGTCTCTCAGTAACCCATCTGGTCCAGGCTGCTCCCACTGTCCCTCAGTCAGTGTCCTTGCTGTTGTCTCTCAGTTAACCAGCCGGCCCAGACAGCTCCCACCGCTGTGAAAGAACAAAGAACAAAGAATAATGAAAAGTACAGGAGAGGAAAATGTACTTCGGCTCTCCAAACCCGTGCCGACCATGCTGCCCGACTAAATTACAAACTTCTGCACTTCCTGGGTCCCTATCCCTCTAATACCATCCTAATCATCTATTTGTCAAGATGCCCCTTATATGTCACCATCGTCCCTGCTTCCACCACCTCCCCCGGCAGCGAGTTCAAGGCACCCACTACCCTCTGTGTAAAAAACATGCCTCGTACATCTACTCTAAACATTGCCCCTAACACGTTAAACCTATGCTCCCTAGTAATATACCCCTCTACCCTGGGGAAATGCCTCTGAATATCCACTCTGTTTATGCCCCTCATAATTTTGTAGACCTCTTTCAGGTCGCCCCTTAACCTCCGTCTTTCCAGTGAGAACAAACCGAGTTTATTCAACCGTTCCTCATAGCTAATGCCCTGCATTCCAGGCAACATCCTGGTGAATCTCTTCTGCACCCTCTCTAAAACCTCCACATCCTCCTGATAGTGTGGCGACCAGAATTGAACACTATACTCCAAGTGTGGCCTAACTAAGGCTCTATACGGCTGCAACATGACTTGCCAATTCTTATACTCAATGCCCCGGCCAATGAAGGCAAGCATGCCGTATTCCTTCTTGACTACCTTCTCCACCTGTGTTGCCCCTTTCAGTGACCTGTGGACCTGTACTCCTAGATCTCTTTGACTTTCAATGCTCTTTTGGGTTCTACCATTCACTGTATATTCCCTACCTGGATTTAGACTTTCCAAAATGTATTACCTCTCATTTGTCCGGATTAAACTCCATCTGCCATCTCTCCGCCCAAGTCTCCAAACGATCTAAATCCTGCTATATCCTCTGACAGTCCTCATCGCTACCCGCAATTACACCAACCATGCTGTCGGCTGCAAACTTACTAATCAGACCAGTTACATTTTACTCCAAATCATTTATATATACCACGAAATGCAAAGGTCCCAGCACTGATCCCTGTGGAACACCACTGGTCACAGCCCTCCAATTAGAAAAGCACCCTTCCATTGCTACTCTCTGCCTTCTATGACCTAGCCAGTTCTGTATCCACCTTGCCAGCCCGCCCCTCATCCCGTGTGACTTCGCCTTTTGTACCAATCTTCCAAGAAGGACCTTGTCAAAGGCCTTACTGAAGTCCATATAGACAACATCCACTGCCTTACCTGCATCAATCATCTTTGTGACCTCTTCGAAAAACTCTATCAAGTTAGTGAGACATGACCTCCCGTTCACAAAACCATGCTGCCTCTCATAATACGTCCATTTGCTTCCAAATGGGAGCAGATCCTGTCTCGAAGAATTCCTCCGGTGATTTCCCAACCACTGACGTAAGGCTCACCGGCCTGTAATACCATAAGACCAGAAGACATAGGAGCGGAAGTAAGGCCATTCGGCCCATCGTGTCCACTCCACCATTCAATCATGGCTGATTTGAACTCCATATACACGCTCTCTCTTCATAGCCCTTAATTCCTCGAGAAATCAAGAATATATCAACTTCTGTCTTAAAGACACTCAACGTCCCAGCCTCCTCCGCCCTCTGTTGCGATGAATTCCACAGACCCACCATTCTCTGGCTGAAGAAATTTCTCCTCATCTCTGTTCTAAAGTGACTCCATTTTATTCTGAGGCTGTGCCCCCGGGTCCTAGTATCCCCTGCTAATGGAAACAACTTACCTACGTCCGCCCTATCTAAGCCATTCATTATTTTGTAAGTTTCTATTAGATCTCCCCTCAACCTCCTAAACTCCAATGAATATAATCCCAAGATCCTCAGACGTTCAACGTATGTTAGGCCTACCATTCCCAGGATCATCCGTGTGAATCTCCGCTGGACCCGCTCCAGTGCCAGTATGTCCTTCCTGAGGTGTGGGGCCCAGAATTGCTCACACTATTCTAAATGGGGCTTAACTAGTGCTTTATAAAGCTTCAGAAGTACATCCCTGCTTTTATATTCCAAGCCTCTTGAGACAAATGACAACATTGCATTTGCTTTCTTAATTGCGGACTCAACCTGCAAGTTTACCTTTAGAGAATCCTGGACTAGGACTCCCAAGTCCCTTTGCACTTCAGCATTATGAATTTTGTCACCGTTTAGAAAATAGTCCATGCCTCTATTCTTTTTTCCAAAGTGCAAGACCTCGCACTTGCCCATTTGAATTTCATCAGCCATTTCTTGGACCACTCTCCTAAACTGTCTAACTCTTTCTGCAGCCTCCCACCTCCTCCATACTACCTGCCCCTCCACCTATCTTTGTATCATCGGCAAACGTAGCCTGAATGCCCCCAGTCCCGTCATCTAGATCGTTAATATATAATGAGAACAGCTGTGGCCCCAACACTGAAACCTGCGGGACACCACTCGTCACCGGTTGCCATTCATACAAATAATCTTTTATCCCAACTCTCTGCCTTCCGCTTGACAGCCAATCGTCAATCCATGTTAGTACCTTGCCTCGAATACGTAGGGCCCTTATTTTACTCACCAGTCTCCCGTGAGGCACCTTATCAAAGGCCTTTTGCAAGTCAAGATAGATAACATCCATTGGCTCTCCTTGGTCTAACCTATTTGTTATCTCTTCAAAGAGCTCTAACAGGTTTGTCAGGCACGACGTCCCCTTACTAAATCCATGCTGACTTGTCCTAATCCGACCCTGCACTTCCAAGAATTTAGAAATCTCATCATTAACGATGGATTCTAGAATCTTGCCAACAACCGAGGTTAGGCTAATTGGCTTATAATTTTCCATCTTTTTTCTTGTTCCTTCTTGAACAGGGGGTTACAACAGAGATTTTCCAATCATCTGGGACTTTCCCTGACTCCAGTGAATTTTGAAAGATCATAACTAACGCCTCCACTATTTCTTCAGCTATCTCCTTTAGACCTCTAGGATGTAGCCCATCTGGGCCCGGAGATTTATCAATTTTTAGACCACTTAGTTTCTCTAGCACTTTCTCCTTTTGGATGGCTACCATATTCAACTCAGCCCCATGACTCTCCTGAATTGTTGGGATATTACTCATGCCTTCCACTGTGAAGACTGCCACAAAGTACATATTTAGTTCCTCAGCTATTACCTTGTCTCCCATCACTAGATTACCAGCGTCATTTTGGAGCGGCCCAATGTCTACTTTTGCCTACCGTTTGATTTTAATGTATTTAAAGAAACTTTTACTCTCATTCCTAATGTCACTGGCTAGTCTACCTTCATATTTGATCCTCTCCTTCCTCATTTCTCTCTTTTTTATCCTCTGTTTGTTTTTGTAGCCTTCCCAATCTTCTGACTTCCCACTACTCTTTGCCACATTATTGGCTTTCTCTTTTGCTTTAATGCATTCCCAATTCCCTGTAGTTCCCTAGATTATCCTTGCTACTCTTCTAAAACAAATGAGCAACAAAAGAGCAACATTGGCTATTATCCAGTCTTCCGGGACATCACCTGAAGATAGCGAGGATACAAAGATTTCTGTCAAGGCATCAGCCTCCTTCCGTATTTTGGGGTAGATCCCATCAGGCCCTCGGGACTTACCTACCTTAATATTTTTCAAGACGCCCAACACCTCGTCTTTTTGGATCTCAATGTGACCCAGGCTATCGACACACCCTTCTCCAGACTCAACATCTACCAATTTCTTCTGTTTGGTGAATACTGATGCAAAGTATTTATTTCGTACCTCGCTCATTTCCTATGGCTCCAGACATAGATTCCCTTGCCTATCCTTCAGTGGGCAAACCCTTTCCCTGGCTACTTCTTTTTTTTTATGTACGTGTAAAAAGCCTTGGGATTTTCCTTAACCCTATTTGCCAATGGCTTTTCGTGACCCCTTCGAGCCCTCCTGACTCCTTGCATAAGTGACTTCCTACTTTCCTTATATTCCACACAGGCTTCGTCTGTTCCCAGCCTTCTCGCCCTGGCAAATGCCTCCTTTTTTTAGACGAGGCCTACAATATCTCTCGTTACCCAAGGTTCCCGAGATTTGCCGTATTTATCCTTCTTCCTAACAGGAACATGCCGGTACTGAATTCTTTTCAATTGGCACTTGAAAGCCTCCCACATGTCAGATGTTGATTTACTATCAAACATCCGCCCCCAATCTAGGTTCTTCAGTTCCCGCCTAATATTGCTATCATTAGCCTTACCCCAATTTAACACATTCACCCGAGGGCCACTCTTATCCTTGTCCACCAGCACTTTAAAACTTACTGTATTGTGGTCACTGTTCCCAAAATGCTCCCCTACTGAAACTTCCACCAGCTAGCCAGGTTCATTCCACAATACCAGGCCAAGTATAACCCCTTCCCTAGTTAGACTGTCTACATATTGTTTCAAGTAGCCCTCCTGGATGCTCCTTACAAACTCTACCCCGTCTAAGCCCCTGGCACGAAGTGAGTCCAAGTCAATATTGGGGAAGTTGAAGTCTGCCATCACAATACCCCTGTTGTTTTTACTCTTTTCCAAAATTTCTCTACCTATCTGTTCCTCTATCTCCCGCTGGCTGTTGTGAGGCCCCCAACCCCCAACAGTCCAAAGATACGCAGGCTAGGTGGATTGGCCATGATAAATTGCCCATAGTGTCCAAAATTACCCTTAGTGTTTGGTGGGGTTACTGGGTTGTGGGGAGAGGGTGGAGGTGTTGACATTGGTTTGGGTGCTCTTTCCAAGAGCCTGTGCAGAGCCGATCGGCCGAATGGCCTCTTTATGCACTGTAAATTCTATGATATTCTATGAAACATTGTAACTGCACCCTTCTTATTCCTGATCTCTACCAATCTCTCCTCACTGCCCTCTGACGTGTCCTCCCGTAGTACAGCTGTGATATCCTCCCTAACCAGTAGCGCAACTCCGCCACCACTTTTACATCTCCCTCTATCCCACCTGAAACATCTAAATCCTGGAACGTTTAGCTGCCAATCCTGCCCTTCCCTCAACCAGGTTTCTGTAATGGCAACAACATCACAGTTCCAAGTACTAATCCAAGCTCTAAGTTTGTCTGCCTTACCCGTAATACTTCTTGCATGAAACATATGCGCTTCAGGCCACCAGACGCGCTGTGTTCTGCCACGTCTCCCTGTCTGCTCTGCCTCAGAGCCATACTGGCCCTATATCTCTAGTTCTCCCCCAATGCTTTCACCTTCTGACGTATTGCTCCGGTGCCCACCCCCTGCCATACTAGTTTAAACCCTCCCGTGTGACACTAGCAAACCTCGCGGCCAGGATATTTATGCCTCTCCGGTTTAGATGCAACCCGTCCTTCTTATACAGGTCACACCTGCCCCGGAAGAGCTCCCAGTGGTCCAGATAACGGAAACCCTCCCTCCTACACCAGCTGTTTAGCGACGTGTTTAGCTGCTCTATCTTCCTATTGTTAGCCTCACTGGCACGTGGCACAGGGAGTAATCCCGAGATTACAACCCTAGAGGTCCTGTCTTTTAACTTTCTGCCTAGCTCCCTGAACTCCTGCTGCATGACCTCATGCCCCTTCCTGCCTTTGTCGCTAGTACCAATATGTACAACGACCTCTGCCTTTTTGCCCTCCCCCTTCATGATGTCCTCTACCGTTCGGAGACATCCTGGACCCTGGCACCAGGGAGGCAACATACCATCCTGGAGTCTCTTTCACGTCCACAGAAGCGCCAATCTGTGCCCCTGACTATAGAGTCCCCTATGACTATTGCTCTTCTGCGTTTTGACCCTCCCTTCTGAACATCAGAGCCAACCGTGGCGCCACTGCTCTGGTTGCTGCTGTTTTCCCCTGAAAGGCTATCCCCCCCGACAGTATCCAAAGGAGTATACCTGTTCGAGCGGGGAACAACCACAGGGGATTCCTGCACTGACGGCCTGCCCTTTCTGGTGGTCACCCATTTCTCTGCCAGCACCTTGGGTGTGACCACATATATATGACTGCGATCTATGACGCTTTCCGCCACCTGCATGCTCCTAAGTGCATCCAATTGCTGCTCCAACCGAACCATGCGGTCTGTGAGGAGCCCCAGTTGTTATATTTTCTGCAGATGAATCCAGCCGGGACGCTGGAAGCCTCCCGGACCTGCCACATCTCACAGTCAGAGCACTGCATCCCTCTAATTGACATTGCGTCAATTAATTAGTAAATTACTTTTATAAGTAAAACAAAAGTTACTGTTAACTAAATGTTTCCTGGCACTAGATTTCTACTATAAATGTCAAAGCTAAAGACAGTACTCTCCGATCTCTGGCTTAGATACACCTCCAAATTATAATTAAGTAATTATGTTTAATTAGGATAACAATGCTTTTAACAATATTTCAAATTCAGAGTAGATTCAAAACCAGCCAATCAGGTCACTGCTTTACTGTGATGTCACTGCAGTCCGTCCCCCGTCCCCCCACCCACAATTTGAAAATAATTGAATTTGAATAAAAATCACTTACTTACCTTCCGAGAGTCTCAAGTCCTCTCTGGTTCTCCCCTACAGATTAAAAGTTACAAGCCAGAAGAAAGAGAACAAAACGGTCTGGACAAAGCACCTCCTCCCACTCTGCACCGAATTACCTAACGGCACCAAATTACCAAGTTCCAAGTTCCCACTCTGAATATGTCTCAGTCCGGCTGTGCCTCCTTGACTTGCGCAAAGC
The DNA here is from genome assembly GCF_047496885.1 of Scyliorhinus torazame. Lineage (NCBI taxonomy): Eukaryota > Metazoa > Chordata > Chondrichthyes > Carcharhiniformes > Scyliorhinidae > Scyliorhinus > Scyliorhinus torazame. The sequence continues at coordinate 109,124,796 of NC_092726.1, forward strand.
AAGGGACCATTGTACATAATGTTATGCTACACAGGGACCACGGTAAATAACAACATACTGCCCTGGGACTACTGTAAATAATGATATTCTACCTAGGGACCACGGTAAATAATGATATATTTTCCAGAGATCACTGTAAATCATTATATTCTACACAGGACAACTTTAAATAATGTGATAATACCCAGGGACCACTGTAAATAATGATATACTGTCCAGGGACTAGTTCAAATGATTAAATAGTACCACGAAACCACTGTAAATAATGATTTACTGCACAGGGAATATTGTAAATAATCATATAGTATCCAGGGACCACAGTAAATAATGATATACTGCCCAGGGGCCAGTGTAAATGATTAAGTAGTACCATGGGCCAACTAAAAACAATGATATACTGCCCAGGGACTCCTGGAAATAATTATATACTATCCAGGGACCACTGTAAATAATGATATACTGTCCAGGGACCACTGTAAATAATGATATACTGTCCAGGGACTAGTTTAAATGATTAAATAGTACCACGAAACCACTGTAAATAATGATTTACTGCACAGGGAATGTTGTAAATAATCATATAGTATCCAGGGACCACAGTAAATAATGATATACTGTCCAGGGACCACTGTAAATAATGATATACTGCTCAGGAAACACTGTAAATAAAGATATACTGCCCAGGGACCCCTGTAAATAATGAAATACTTCACAGGGACCAAATGTAAATAAGGAGATTCTGCCCAGGGACCAGTGTAAATAATGATATACATTCCAGGAACCACTGTCAATAATGATACACTACCATGAACAACTGTAAATAATGTGTGTGGCAGGGGTTATTGTGTGTGTGTGTCTGTGACGGGGCTGGTTAGTGTGTGTGAGGGGTTGGTTAGTTCGTGTGTGTGGGGGGGGGGGGGGTTAGTGTGTTTGTGTGGGGAGTTAGTGTGTGTGTCGGGTGGGTGGTACTGTGTGTGTTTGGGTGGGGCTAGTGTGTGTTGTGGTGTCAGTGTGTGTGTGGGGATTTTAGTGTATGTGTGTGGGGGGGTGTTATATGTTTGGGGGTTAATGTGTGTGTATATGGGGGGGTTTAAGTGTGTGTGTGGTGGGCATTAGTGTGTGTGTGGGGTGGTTAGTGTGTATGTGGTGGTTTAGTGTGTGTGTGGGGCGTGTTAGTGTGTTTGGGCAGTTAGTGTGTATGTGTGCGGGGGGGGGTAGTATTTGTGGGGGAGGAGGGGGTTAGTGTGTGTCTGGGGTGGTTAGTGTGTGTGTTTGGTGGGGGGGGGGGTTAGTGTGTGGGGGGATTAGTGTGCCTTTGTGGGGGTTAGTGTGTGTCTGTGGGGGAGGGGGTTAGTCTGTGTGTGTGTGGTGGGGGGGGGGGGTAGTGTGTGTGGGGGGGCATTAGTGTCTGGGGGAGGTTTAGTGTGTGTGGGAGGTTTAGTGTGTGGAGGGGCAGCAATGCTTTTGCGGGCGGATTTGTGTGGCGGGTGTAAGTATTTGTTGGGGGGTTAGTGTGTGTGGAGTGGGTTAGTGTCTGTGTGTGGGGGAGTTAGTGTGTGTGTGTAGGGGTGTTGGTGTGTGTGTGTGGAGGGGGGGTTAGTGTGTGTGGGGGTGTTAGTGTGTGTGTGGGGGGGTTTAGTGTGGGGGGGGGGTTAGTATGTGCAAGGGGGCAGTGTTTTTGCGGGCGGGTGTGTGTGGCGGGTGTAAGAATTTGTTGGGGGTTAGTGTGTGTGGAGTGGTTAGTGTCTGTGTGTGTGTGGGGGGGGGGGCGTTAGTGTGTTTGTAGGGGTGTTGGTGTGTGTGTGTGGGGTGGGTTCTGTGTGTGGACGGTTAATGTGTGGGGGGTGTTAGTGTGTGAGTGGGAGGGTTACTTTGAGTGTGGGGGTAGTGTGTGTGTGGGGGGGGGGTTATTATATGTGGGGTGTTCGTGAGTTTGTGCGTGAGGTGGCTTAGTTAGTGTGTGTGGGGGGTGGTTAATGTGTGTGTCGGGAGAGTTAGTGTGTGTGTGGGGTTTAGTGTGTGTGGGGGGTTATGTGTGTGTGTTGTAGAGGGTTAGTCAGTGTGTGATTGGGGTGGGGGCGGGTTAGTCTGTATGCGTGGCGAGGGGTTCGTGTGCGGGGGGAGTTGGTTAGCGCAGTGTGTGTGTTGTGGGGTTAGTGTGTGTGTGGGGCATTGTGTGTGTGGGAAGGAGTTAGTGTGTGTGGGGGGTATTAGTGTGTGTCTGTGCGGATAATTGTGTGTGGGGGGAGGTTAGTGTGGGTGTTTGGTGGGTTGTGTGTGTGTGTGTGTGGTTATTGTGTATGTGTGCGGGTGTGATTAGTGTGTGTGTGTGTGCGTCAGGAGTTTAGTGTGTGTGTGGGGGGGGGGTGGTTCGTGAGTATGTGTGTGTGTGGGGGGGTAAGTGTGCGTAGGGGTGTTTCGTGTGTGTGAGAGGTTAGTGTGTGTGTGTGGGGGGCAGTGTGTGTGGGGGGGGTTAGTGTTTGTGTGCTTGGGGGGGGTGGGGGGTTGGTTAGTGTCTGGGTGGTTGATAGGGACGATAGTGACATTTAAGGGCATCTTGACAAATACATGAATAGGATGGGAATAGAGGGGTACGAAACCAGGAAGTGTAGAAGATTGTAGTTTAGTCGGGCAGCATGGTCGGCACGGGCTTGGAGGTTCCTGTGCTGTACATTTCTTTGTTCTTTGTAAGAGTGTGTGTCTGGGGGGGGGGGGGTTAGGTTTAGTGTGTGTGTGTGGGGGGGGGTAGTTTGTGTGGGAGGGATCAGTGTGCAGGGGGGGGGGGGTTAGTGTGTGGGATGGTGTAGTGTGTGTGGGGGGGGGGCTAGTGTGTTTGCAGGCGTTGTGTGTGGTGGGTATTAGTATGTGTGTGTGTGGGGGGGGGTGGGTAGTGTGCGTGGAATTGGGTAGTGAGTGTGTGTGGGTGGTTAGTGTGTATGTGGGCGGAATAGTGTATGGGGGTGTTTAGTGTGTGTGTGAGCGGGGGGTGGTGTTGTGTGTGTATGTGGTGGGGTTAGTGTGTGTGTCGGTGGGGTTAGTATTGTGTGTGGGGGGTGTTTGGTGTGTGTGTGGGAGGGGGGGTGTAGTGTGTTTATATCGGGGTGTTAGTGGGCGGGGGGGGTTAGTGCGTGTGCGTGGGGGGGGGTTAGTCTCTGTGTGTGTGGGGGGTTAATGTTTGTGGCGTGAGGGTTCGTGTGTGTGCGTGGCGGGGGGGTTAGTGTTTGTGGGGGTTAGTGTGTCTGTGGGTGTAAGTGTGTGTGGGGGAGGTTCGTGTCTGTTTGGTGGGTTGTGTGTGTGGTTAGTGTGTGTGCGTGGGGGGGCGGTGATGTTAGTGTGTGTGGGGTGGTTAGTGTGTCTGTGTGCTTGGAGGAGGTTAGTGTGTGTGGGGTGTTTATTGAGTGCGTGGGGGGTGTCAGTGCGTGTGTGGGGAGGGTTAGTGTGTGTGGGTGGGTTTAGTGTATGTGTGTTGATTGGGGGCGTTAGTGTGTGTGGCGCGGGGTTACTGTTTGTGGGGAGTGGGTTAGTCTGTGTGTGTGTGGAGGACTTAGTGTGTGTGAGGGGTTAGTGTGTGTGGGGGAGTTAGTGTGTTTGTGTTTGATGGTATGTGTGTTTGTGGAGTGGTTGGTGTGTGCGTGGGGGTGGGTTAGTGTGTGTGTGTGGGTGGGGGGGGGGGGTAGTGTGTGTGACGGGTGTGGGTTAGTGTGTGAGTAGGGGGATAGTGTGTGTGGGGGTAGCGTGTGTGTGGGGAGGTTAGTGTGTGTGGGGTCGGCATTAGTGTGTTTGAGGAGTTGTTAGTGTGTTTTTTTGTGGGGGGTTGTCTGTGTGGAGGGTTAGTTTGTGTGTGTGTGGGTGGGGGGCTTAGTGTGTGTGAGGGGTTAGTGTGTGTGGGGGAGTTAGTGTGTTTGTGTTTGATGGTATGTGTGTTTGTGGAGTGTGTGGGTGTGTGCGTGGGGGTGGGTTAGTGTGTGTGTGGGTGGGGGGGGGGTAGGTGTGTGGCGGGTGTGGGTTAGTGTGCGAGTAGGGGGATAGTGTGTGTGGGAGGTAGCGTGTGTGTGACCACTGCAAATAATTATGTACTATCCAGAGATCACTGTAAATAATGAGAGACTGCCCAGGGACCACTGTAAATCATGATATATTACCATGGAACCCCTGTAAATAATGAAATACTACACAGGGCCACTGTAAATAATGAGATTCTGCCCAGGGACCACTGACAATAATGATATCCTACCCAGGGATCATTGTAAAGAATGAAATTCTGCCCAAGGCCACTGCAAATAATGATATACTGCCAGAGGCACTGTAAATAATGATATACTACCCAGAGAGCACTGTAAATAATGATATACTACCCAGAGAGCACTGTAAATAAGGATATATTACACAGGCACAGTGTTATCAATAATATGCTTTCCAGGAACCACTGTGAATATTGATATACTACCCGGGACCCACTGGAAATAATGTGAGTGGTCGGGGCTAGTGTGTGTGTTTGTGTGTGTGTGGCGGTGTGGGGGAGTGGGGGTTAGTGTGTGTGTGTGTGAGTGTGAGTGTATGGGGGGTTAGTTCGTGTATGTGGTGGGGGGGGGTGGGGAGTTGGTGTGTTTGTGTGGGGAGTTAGTGCGTGTGCCGGGGGGTTAGTATGTGTGCTTGGGGGGGGGGGGGTTAGAGTGTGTTGGGGTGTTAGTGTGTTTGGGGGTTATGTGTGTGTGGGGGTGACTAGTGGCGTGTGTGTGGGGGTGTTAGTGTGTGAGTGGGGTGTGTTAGTGTGTGTGATGGGGGGGGCGAATGTGTGAGTGGGGTGGTTAGTGTGTGGAGGGGGGTTAGTGTGTGTGTGTGTGTGGGGGGGGGGGGTGTTAGTGTATTTGGGGCGTTAGTGTGTGTGGGGGTGTTAGTGTGTGTGGGGGTATGGAGGGTAGTAGAATCATAGAATTTACAGTGCAGAAGGAGGCCATTCGGCCCATCGAGTCTGCACCGGCTCTTGGAAAGAGCACCCTACCCATGGTCCACACCGCCACCCTATCCCCATAACCCAGTAACCCCACCCAACACTAAGGGCCAATTTTGGACACTAAGGGCAATTTATCATGGCCAATCCACCTAGCCTGCACATCTTTGGACTGTGGGAGGAAACCGGAGCACCGGAGGAAACCCACGCACACACGGGAAGATGTGCAGACTCCGCACAGACAGTGACCCAAGCTGGAGTCGAACCTCGGACCCTGGAGCTGTGAAGCAATTGTGCTATCCACAAGGCTACCGTGCTGCCCACGTGTGTGTATGGGGGTGTTAGTGTGTGTATTTGGGGGATTGGTGTGTGTGAGGGGGTTAGTGAGTCTGGTTGGGGTTAGTGTGTGTCTGTGGAGGTGTAGGGTTAGTGTGTGTGTACGTGTGTGTGTGTGGGGGGGGGTATTTGTGTGTGTGGGAGGGATTAATGTGCGGGAGCGGAGGGTTAGTGTGTGGTGGGGGGTTAGTATGTGTGGGTAGCTAGTGTATTTGCAGGCGTGTGTGTGTGTGTGGTGGGTGTTAGTATGTGTTTGAGGGGTGTTAGTGTGCGTGGAGTGGGTTAGTGCGTGTGTGATGGGGGCGCGTTAGTGTGTATGTGTAGGGGAGGTTGGTGTATGGGTGGGGGTGTTAGTGAGAGTGTAGGGGTGGTTAATGTTTTTTGTGGCGCGGTTTAGTGTGTGTGGGGGAGTTCAATGTGTGTGTGGAGCGGGGGGGGGCAGTGTATGTGTGTATGTGGTGGGGTTAATGTTTGTGGCGGAGGGTTCGTGTGTGTGTGTGGGGCGGGGGGTTAGTGTGTGTGGGGGTTAGTGTGTCTGTGGGGGTAAGAGTCTGTGTGTGGGAGATTCGTATGTGTTTGGTGGGGTGTGTGTGTGGGTGGTTAGCGTGTGTGTGTGTGGGGATTTAGTGTGTGTGGGCTTGGGTGGTGGTTAGTGTGTGTGTGGGAGGGTTAGTGTGTGTGGGTGGGTTTAGTGAGTGTGTGTGTGATTGGGGGTTAGTGTGTGTGGGGGGATTAGTGTGTGTGGGGAGTGGGTTAGTGTGTGTGTGGGGGGCTTAGTGTGTGTGGGGGGTTAGTCTTTGTGGGGGGAGTTAGTGTGTTTGTGTTTGGTGGGTTGTGTGTTTGTGTGGGTGGTTAGTGTGTGTGGGGGTGTTTATTGAGTGTGTGTGTGGGTGTTAGTGTGTGTGTGGGGAGGGTTAGTGGGTGTGGGTGGATTTATTGTGTGTGTGTGATTGGGGGGTTAGTGTGTGTGGGGGGGTTAGTGTGTGTGGGGAGTGGGTTAGTGTGTGTGTGGGGGGGGGCTTAGTGTGTGTGGGAGATAGTGTGTGTGTTTGGTGGGTTGTGTGTTTGTGTGGGTGGTTTGTTGTGTGCGTGGGTGTGGTTAGTGTGTGTGTCGAGGTGGGTGGGTGGTTAATGTGTGTGACGGGTTGCGGCTTAGTGTGTGAGTGGGGGGATAGTGCGTCTGTGGGGGGGGGTAGTGTGTGTGGGGGAGGTTAGTTTGTGTGTGTGGGGTCGGCGTTAGTGTGTTTGAGTGGTTGTCAGTGTGTTTGTGGGGGGGGGGGATTCTCTGTGTGGAGGGTTAGTTGTGTGTGGGGGGCGTTTGAGTGTGGGGAAATGTGGTGCTAGTGTGTGTGTGTTGGGGGGGATGGTTTGTGTGTGTGAGGGGTGTTAATGTGTGTGTGGTTTGTTCGTGTGTGTGGGGGGGGGCAGTGTGTGTGTGGGCAGGTTAGTATGAGTGTGGGATGGTATTATTGTGTATGGGGGGGGGTTGTACGTGTGGGGTGGTTAGTGTGTGTGGGGGTGTTAGTGTGTGTGGGGGGTTAATGTGTGTGGGGGTTTAGTGTGTGTGGGGGTTAGTGTGTGTGCGGGGGAGTTAGTGTGTGTGTTTGGTGGATTGTGTTTTTGTGTGGGTGGTTAGTGTGTGCGTGGGGGTGGGTTAGTGTGTGTGTGTGTGGTGGGGGGGTACTGTGTGTGACGGGGGTTAGCGTGCGAGTAGGGGGATAGTGTGTGTGGGAGGTAGCGTGTGTGTGGGAGGTTAGTGTGTATGTGTGGGGTCGGCATTAGTATGTTTGAGGAGTTGTTAGTGTGGTTTTTTTTGGGGGGTTGTCTGTGTGGAGGGTTAGTTTGTGTGTGTGTGTGGGGGGAGGGGCTTAGTCTGTGTGAGGGGTTAGTGTGTGTGGGGGAGTTAGTGTGTTTGTGTTTGATGGTATGTGTGTTTGTGGAGTGTGTTGGTGTGTGCGTGGGGGTGGGTTAGTGTGTGTGTGTGGGTGGGGGGGGGTAGTGTGGTGTGGCGGGTGTGGGTTAGTGTGCGAGTAGGGGGATAGTGTGTGTGGGAGGTAGCGTGTGTGTGACCACTGCAAATAATTATGTACTATCCAGAGATCACTGTAAATAATGAGAGACTGCCAGGGACCACTGTAAATCATGATATATTACCATGGAACCCTGTAAATAATGAAATACTACACAGGGGCCACTGTAAATAATGAGATTCTGCCCAGGGACCACTGACAATAATGATATCCTACCCAGGGATCATTGTAAAGAATGAAAATTCTGCCCAAGGCCACTGCAAATAATGATATACTGCCAGAGGCCACTGTAAATAATGATATACTACCCAGAGAGCACTGTAAATAATGATATACTACCCAGAGAGCACTGTAAATAAGGATATATTACACAGGCACCAGTGTTATCAATAATATGCTTTTCCAGGAACCACTGTGAATATTGATATACTACCCGGGACCCACTGGAAATAATGTGAGTGGTCGGGGCTAGTGTGTGTGTTTGTGTGTGTGTGGCGGTGTGGGGGAGTGGGGGTTAGTGTGTGTGTGTGTGAGTGTGAGTGTATGGGGGGTTAGTTCGTGTATGTGGTGGGGGGGGTGGGGAGTTGGTGTGTTTGTGTGGGGAGTTAGTGCGTGTGCCGGGGGGGTTAGTATGTGTGCTTGGGGGGGGGGGGTTAGAGTGTGTTGGGGTGTTAGTGTGTTTGGGGGTTATGTGTGTGTGGGGGTGACTAGTGGCGTGTGTGTGGGGGTGTTAGTGTGTGAGTGGGGTGTGTTAGTGTGTGTGATGGGGGGGGCGAATGTGTGAGTGGGGTGGTTAGTGTGTGGAGGGGGGTTAGTGTGTGTGTGTGTGTGGGGGGGGGGGTGTTAGTGTATTTGGGGCGTTAGTGTGTGTGGGGGTGTTAGTGTGTGTGGGGGTATGGAGGGTAGTAGAATCATAGAATTTACAGTGCAGAAGGAGGCCATTCGGCCCATCGAGTCTGCACCGGCTCTTGGAAAGAGCACCCTACCCATGGTCCACACCGCCACCCTATCCCCATAACCCAGTAACCCCACCCAACACTAAGGGCAATTTTGGACACTAAGGGCAATTTATCATGGCCAATCCACCTAGCCTGCACATCTTTGGACTGTGGGAGGAAACCGGAGCACCCGGAGGAAACCCACGCACACACGGGGAAGATGTGCAGACTCCGCACAGACAGTGACCCAAGCTGGAGTCGAACCTCGGACCCTGGAGCTGTGAAGCAATTGTGCTATCCACAAGGCTACCGTGCTGCCCCACGTGTGTGTATGGGGGTGTTAGTGTGTGTATTTGGGGGATTGGTGTGTGTGAGGGGGGTTAGTGAGTCTGGTTGGGGTTAGTGTGTGTCTGTGGAGGTGTAGGGTTAGTGTGTGTGTACGTGTGTGTGTGTGGGGGGGGGTATTTGTGTGTGTGGGAGGGATTAATGTGCGGGAGCGGAGGGTTAGTGTGTGGTGGGGGTTAGTATGTGTGGGGTTAGCTAGTGTATTTGCAGGCGTGTGTGTGTGTGTGGTGGGTGTTAGTATGTGTTTGAGGGGTGTTAGTGTGCGTGGAGTGGGTTAGTGCGTGTGTGATGGGGGCGCGTTAGTGTGTATGTGTAGGGGAGGTTGGTGTATGGGTGGGGGTGTAGTGAGAGTGTAGGGGTGGTTAATGTTTTTGTGGCGCGGTTTAGTGTGTGTGGGGGAGTTCAATGTGTGTGTGGAGCGGGGGGGCAGTGTATGTGTGTATGTGGATGGGGTTAATGTTGTGGCGGAGGGTTCGTGTGTGTGTGTGGGGCGGGGGGTAGTGTGTGTGGGGGTTAGTGTGTCTGTGGGGGTAAGAGTCTGTGTGTGGGAGATTCGTATGTGTTTGGTGGGGTGTGTGTGTGGGTGGTTAGCGTGTGTGTGTGTGGGGATTTAGTGTGTGTGGGCTTGGGTGGTGGTTAGTGTGTGTGTGGGAGGGTTAGTGTGTGTGGGTGGGTTTAGTGAGTGTGTGTGTGATTGGGGGTTAGTGTGTGTGGGGGGATTAGTGTGTGTGGGGAGTGGGTTAGTGTGTGTGTGGGGGGCTTAGTGTGTGTGGGGGGTTAGTCTTTGTGGGGGGAGTTAGTGTGTTTGTGTTTGGTGGGTTGTGTGTTTGTGTGGGTGGTTAGTGTGTGTGGGGGTGTTTATTGAGTGTGTGTGTGGGTGTTAGTGTGTGTGTGGGGAGGGTTAGTGGGTGTGGGTGGATTTATTGTGTGTGTGTGATTGGGGGGTTAGTGTGTGTGGGGGGGAGGGTTAGTGTGTGTGGGGAGTGGGTTAGTGTGTGTGTGGGGGGGGGCTTAGTGTGTGTGGGGAGATAGTGTGTGTGTTTGGTGGGTTGTGTGTTTGTGTGGGTGGTTTGTTGTGTGCGTGGGTGTGGGTTAGTGTGTGTGTCGAGGTGGGTGGGTGGTTAATGTGTGTGACGGGTTGCGGCTTAGTGTGTGAGTGGGGGGATAGTGCGTCTGTGGGGGGGGGTAGTGTGTGTGGGGGAGGTTAGTTTGTGTGTGTGGGGTCGGCGTTAGTGTGTTTGAGTGGTTGTCAGTGTGTTTGTGGGGGGGGGGATTCTCTGTGTGGAGGGTTAGTTTGTGTGTGGGGGGCGTTTGAGTGTGGGGAAATGTGGTGCTAGTGTGTGTGTGTTGGGGGGGATGGTTTGTGTGTGTGAGGGGTGTTAATGTGTGTGTGGTTTGTTCGTGTGTGTGGGGGGGCAGTGTGTGTGTGGGCAGGTTAGTATGAGTGTGGGATGGTATTATTGTGTATGGGGGGGGGTTGTACGTGTGGGGTGGTTAGTGTGTGTGGGGGTGTTAGTGTGTGTGGGGGGTTAATGTGTGTGGGGGTTAGTGTGTGTGGGGGGTTAGTGTGTGTGCGGGGGAGTTAGTGTGTGTGTTTGGTGGATTGTGTTTTTGTGTGGGTGGTTAGTGTGTGCGTGGGGGTGGGTTAGTGTGTGTGTGTGTGGTGGGGGGGGTACTGTGTGTGACGGGGGTTAGCGTGCGAGTAGGGGGATAGTGTGTGTGGGAGGTAGCGTGTGTGTGGGGAGGTTAGTGTGTATGTGTGGGGTCGGCATTAGTATGTTTGAGGAGTTGTTAGTGTGGTTTTTTTTGGGGGGTTGTCTGTGTGGAGGGTTAGTTTGTGTGTGTGTGTGGGGGGAGGGGCTTAGTCTGTGTGAGGGGTTAGTGTGTGTGGGGGAGTTAGTGTGTTTGTGTTTGATGGTATGTGTGTTTGTGGAGTGGGTTGGTGTGTGCGTGGGGGTGAGTTAGTGTGTGTGTGGGTGAGGGGGGTAGTGTGTGTGGCGGGTGTGGGTTAGTGTGCGAGTAGGGGGATAGTGTGTGTGGGAGGTAGCGTGTGTGTGACCACTGCAAATAATTATGTACGATCCAGAGATCACTGTAAATAATGAGAGACTGCCCAGGGACCACTGTAAATCATGATATATTACCATGGAACCCCTGTAAATAATGAAATACTACACAGGGGCTACTGTAAATAATGAGATTCTGCCCAGGGACCACTGACAATAATGATATCCTACCCAGGGATCATTGTAAAGAATGAAATTCTGCCCAAGGCCACTGCAAATAATGATATACAGCCAGAGAGCACTGTAAATAATGATATACTACCCAGAGAGCACTGTAAATAATGATATACTACCCAGAGAGCACTGTAAATAATGATATATTACACAGGGACCAGTGTTATCAATGATATGCTTTCCAGGAACCACTGTGAATATTGATATACTACCCGGGACCCACTGGAAATAATGTGAGTGGTCGGGGCTAGTGTGTGTGTTTGTGTGTGTGTGTGGGGCGGGGTGGGGGAGTGGGGGTTAGTGTGTGTGTGTGAGTGTGTGTGTGTGGGGGGGGGGGTTAGTTCGTGTATGTGGGGGGGGGGAGTTGGTGTGTTTGTGTGGGGAGTTAGTGCGTGTGCCGGGGGGTTAGTATGTGTGCTTCGGGGGGGGGGTAGAGTGTGTTGGGTTGTTAGTGTGTTTGGGAGTTATGTGTGTGTGGGGGTGACTAGTGGCGTGTGTGTGGGGGTGTTAGTGTGTGTGTGGGGTGTGTTAGTGTGTGTGTGATGGGGGGCGAGTGTGTGAGTTGGGTGGTTAGTCTGTGGAGGGGGGTTAGTGTGTGTGTGTGTGTGTGGGGGGGGGGGTGTTAGTGTATTTGGGGCGTTAGTGTGTGTGGGGGTGTTAGTGTGTGGGGGGGGGTATGGAGGGTAGTGTGTGTATGGGGGTGTTAGTGTGTGTATTTGGGGGGTTGGTGTGTGTGAGGGGGGTTAGTGTGTCTGGTTGGGGTTAGTGTGTGTCTGTGGAGGTGTAGGGTTAGTGTGTGTGTACGTGTGTGTGTGGGGGGGTATTTGTGTGTGTGGGAGGGATTAATGTGCGGGGGGGGGGTTAGTGTGTGTGTGGGGGGGTTAGTATGTGTGGGGTAGCTAGTGTATTTGCAGGCGTGTGTGTGTGTGGTGGGTGTTAGTATGTGTTTGAGGGGTGTTAGTGTGCGTGGAGTGGGTTAGTGTGTGTGTGATGGGGGAGCGTTAGTGTGTGTGTGTAGGGGAGGTTGGTGTATGGGTGGGGTGTTAGTGAGAGTGTGGGGGTGGTTAATGTTTTTGTGGGGCGGTTTAGTGTGTGTGGGGGAGTTCAATGTGTGTGTGGAGCGGAGGGGGGCAGTGTATGTGTGTATGTGGTGGGGTTATTGTTTGTGGGGAGGGTTCGTGAGTGTGTGTGGGGCGGGGGGTTAGTGTGTGTGGGGGTTAGTGTGTCTGTGGGGGTAAGAGTCTGTGTGTGGGAGATTCGTATGTGTTTGGTGGGGTGTGTGTGTGGGTGGTTAGTGTGTGTGTGTGTGGGGGGGGTTTAGTGTGTGTGGGCTTGGGTGGTGGTTAGTGTGTGTGTGGGAGGGTTAGTGTGTGTGGGTGGGTTTAGTGAGTGTGTGTGTGATTGGGGGTTAGTGTGTGTGGGGGGATTAGTGTGTGTGGGGAGTGGGTTAGTGTGTGTGTGGGGGCTTAGTGTGTGTGGGGGGGGTTAGTCTTTGTGGGGGGAGTTAGTGTGTTTGGTGGGTTGTGTGTTTGTGTGGGTGGTTAGTGTGTGTGGGGGGTGCTTATTGAGTGTGTGTGTGGGTGTTAGTGTGTGTGTGGGGAGGGTTAGTGGGTGTGGGTGGATTTATTGTGTGTGTGTGATTGGGGGGTTAGTGTGTGTGGGGGGGGGGGTTAGTGTGTGTGGGGAGTGGGTTAGTGTGTGTGTGTGGGGGGGCTTAGTGTGTTTGGGGAGTTAGTGTGTGTGTTTGGTGGGTTGTGTGTTTGTGTGGGTGGTTTGTTGTGTGCGTTGGGGTGGGTTAGTGTGTGTGTCGAGGTGGGTGGGTGGTTAATGTGTGTGACGGGTTGCAGCTTAGTGTGTGAGTGGGGGGATAGTGCGTCTGTGGGGGGGGGGTAGTGTGTGTGGGGGAGGTTAGTTTGTGTGTGTGGAGTCGGTGTTAGTGTGTTTGAGTGGTTGTCAGTGTGTTTGTGGGTGGATTCTCTGTGTGGAGGGTTAGTTTGTGTGTGGGGGGGCGTTTGAGTGTGGGGAAATGTGGTGCTAGTGTGTGTGTGTTGGGGGGATGGTTTGTGTGTGTGAGGGGTGTTAATGTGTGTGTGGTTTGTTAGTGTGTGTGGGGGGGCAGTGTGTGTGTGGGCAGGTTAGTATGAGTGTGGGATGGTATTATTGTGTATGGGGGGGTTGTACGTGTGGGGTGGTTAGTGTGTGGGGGGGGTTAGTGTGTGTGCGGGGGAGTTAGTGTGTGTGTTTGGTGGATTGTGTTTTTGTGTGGGTGGTTAGTGTGTGCGTGGGGGTGGGTTAGCGTGTGTGTGTCGAGGTGGGTGGGTGGTTAGTGTGTGTGACGGTGTGTGGCTTAGTGTGTGAGTGGGGATAGTGTGTCTGTGGGGGGAGTAGTGTGTGTGGGGAGGTACGTTTGTGTGTGTGGGGTCGGTGTTAGTGTGTTTGAGGAGTTGTTAGTGTATTTGTGGGGGGATTGTCTGTGTGGGGGGTTAGTTTGTGTGTGTGTGTGGGGGGGGGTTGTGTGTGTGGACATGTGGTGCTAGTGTATTTGTGTTGGGGGGATGGTGTGTGTGTGTGAGGGGGGTTAATGTGTGTGTGGGGGGAGTTAGTGTGTGTGGGGGGCAGTGTGTGTGTGTGTGGGGCAGGTTAGTGTGTGTGGGATGGTGTTAGTGTGTATGTGGGGGGTTAGTACGTGTGGGGTGGTTAGTGTGTGAGTCTGTGTGTCGGGGGGGTTTGTGTATGTGTGTGTGGGGGGAGCGTCGTGTGTGTGTGAGGGGGGTTAATGTGTGTGTGTGGGGAGTTAGTGTGTGTGCGGGGCAGTGTGTGTGGGGCAGGTTAGTGTGTGTGGGATGGTGTTAGTGTGTATGTGGGGGGTTAGTACGTGTGGGGTGGTTAGTGTGTGAGTCTGTGTGTCGGGGGGTTTGTGTATGTGTGTGTGTGTGTGTGGGGGGGGTCGTGTGTGTGTGGTGGGGATAGTGTGTGGCTGTGCGTGGGGTTAGTGTGTGGGTGCAGGGAGGGTTCCTGTGTGTGTGAGAAGGGGATTAGTGTGTCTGGGAAGGTTATATTTGTGTGTGGGGGTCGTTAGTGTGTGTGAGTGGGTTATTGTGTGTGTTGGGGTGGGTTAGTATGTGTGCGTGGGTCAGTGGGTTAGTGTGTGTGTGTGTGGGGGGATTAATGTGTGTGTGAGGGGGTGGTAGTGTGTGTGTTTGGGGGGGGGGGGGGGGGTTAGTGTGCGTGTTTGTGGGGTTAGTGTGTGTGGGGGTGTAGTGTGTGTGGGGGGAGGGTCTAGTTTCCGTGTGTGTGGCGGGATTAAAGTGTATGTGTGTGTGTTGGCGTGGTTAGTATGTGTGTGTGATGGGGTTAGTGTGTGTGGGCGGGTTAGTGTGTGTGTGTGGGGGGGGGTAGAGTATGTGTGTGGGTGTTAGTGATGGTGGGGGGTAGTGTATGTGTATCGGGGTGTTAGTGTGTGTGTGGGGGGGATTGTGTGTTTGTGGGGGGCTCGTGTGTGTGTGTGGAGGAGGTTAGTGTGTGTGGGGGGGGTTTAGTGTGTCTGGGTGTGTGGGGTGGTTTAGTGTGTGTGTTCGAGGAGTTGTTTGTGTGTTTCTGGGGGGATTGTCTGTGCGGAGGGTTAGTTTGTATGTGTGTGGGGGGGTTAGTGCGTGTGGAAAGGTGGTGACAGTGTGTGTGTTGGGGGTTGGTTAGTGTGTGTGCGTGTGGGGGTGGGAGTGGTTAATGTGTGTGGGGAGGGTTAGTGCGAGTGGGGGGGGTAGTGTGTGTGTGGGGAAGGTTAGTGTGTGTGTGGGGTGGTGTTAGTGTGCATGTGGGCGGTTAGTACGTGTGGGGGGGGGGTTAGTGTGCGTGTCTGTGTGTTGGGGGGATGTTGTATGTGTGGGTGGGGGTTCGTGTGTGATTGTGGGGGGTTAGTGTTTGGGTGGGAGGGGGATTACTGTGTGTTTTGTACGATGTGTGTGTGGGGGGGGGGGTTGGTTAGTGTGTGTGTCTTGGTCGGTGTGTTAGTGTGTGTGTGGCAGGGTGTTAGTGTGTGTGAGGGTATAGTGTGTCTGTTTAGAACATAGAACATAGAACAATACAGCGCAGTACAGGCCCTTCGGCCCACAATGTTGCACCGAAACAAAAGCCATCTAACCTACACTATGCCAGTATCATCCATATGTTTATCTAATAAACTTTTAAATGCCCTCAATGTTGGCGAGTTCACTACTGTAGCAGGTAGGGCATTCCACGGCCTCACTACTCTTTGCGTAAAGAACCGGCCTCTGACCTCTGTCCTATATCTATTACCCCTCAGTTTAAAGTTATGTCCCCTCGTGCCAGCCATATCCATCCGCGGGAGAAGGCTCTCACTGTCCACCATATCCAACCCCCTGATCATTTTGTATGCCTCTATTAAGTCTCCTCTTAATCTTCTTCTCTCCAACGAAAACAACCTCAAGTCCATCAGCCTTTCCTCATAAGATTTTCCCTCCATACCAGGCAACATCCTGGTAAATCTCCTCTGCACCCGCTCCAAAGCCTCCACGTCCTTCCTATAATGCGGTGACCAGAACTGTACGCAATACTCCAAATGCGGCCGTACCAGAGTTCTGTACAGCTGCAACATGACCTCCCGACTCCGGAACTCAATCCCTCTACCAATAAAGGCCAACACTCCATAGGCCTTCTTCACAACCCTATCAACCTGGGTGGCAACTTTCAGGGATCTATGTACATGGGCACCTAGATCCCTCTGCTCATCCACACTTTCAAGAACTTTACCATTAGCCAAATATTCCGCATTCCTGTTATTCCTTCCAAAGTGAATCACCTCACACTTCTCTACATTAAACTCCATTTGCCACCTCTCAGCCCAGCTCTGCAGCTTATCTATATCCCTCTGTAACCTGCTACATCCTTCCACACTATCGACAACACCACCGACTTTAGTATCGTCTGCAAATTTACTCACCCACCCTTCTGCGCCTTCCTCTAGGTCATTGATAAAAATGACAAACAGCAACGGCCCCAGAACAGATCCTTGTGGTACTCCACTTGTGACTGTACTCCATTCTGAACATTTCCCATCAACCACCACCCTCTGTCTTCTTTCAGCTAGCCAATTTCTGATCCACATCTCTAAATCACCCTCAATCCCCAGCCTCCGTATTTTTTGCAATAGCCGACCGTGGGGAACCTTATCAAATGCTTTGCTGAAATCCATATACACCACATCAACTGCTCTACCCTCGTCTACCTGTTCAGTCCCCTTCTCAAAGAACTCAATAAGGTTTGTGAGGCATGACCTACCCTTCACAAAGCCATGCTGACTATCCCTGATCATATTATTCCTATCTAGATGATTATAAATCTTGTCTCTTATAATCCCCTCCAAGACTTTACCCACTACAGACGTGAGGCTCACCGGTCTATAGTTGCCGGGGTTGTCTCTGCTCCCCTTTTTGAACAAAGGGACCACATTTGCTGTCCTCCAGTCCTCTGGCACTATTCCTGTAGCCAATGATGACATAAAAATCAAAGCCAAAGGTCCAGCAATCTCTTCCCTGGCCTCCCAGAGAATCCTAGGATAAATCCCATCAGGTCCCGGGGACTTATCTATGTTTGTGGGGTCAGTGCGTGTGTGGGAGAGATAGTGTGCTTGTGTGCGGGGGATTGTATGTTCTTGAGGGGGGGGGGGTTCGAGTTTGTGTGTGGTGGGATTAGTCTCTGTGTGTGTGTGTGGGGGTTGTGTTTGTGGGGGGAGGGGGTAGTGTGAGTGTGGGGAGCGTCTAGCGTGTGGGTATGTGGCGGGGTTAGAGTTTGTGTGTGTGTTGGGGTGGTTAGTGTGTGTGTGTGTTGGGGTTAGAATGTGTGTGGGCTGGTTAGTGTGTGTGGGGGTGCAGTGTATGTGTGTGGGGGGATAGTGTGTGTGTGGGGGGGGGGTTTGTGTGTATGTGGGGGATTTGTGTGTGGAGGGGGTTTAGTGTGTGTCTGGGGGGGTGGTTAGCATGAGTGTGGGGGTTAGTGTGCGTGGGGGGGGGTTAGTGAGTGTGTTTGGGGGAGTAGTGTATGAGTGTGGGGGTGTTAATGTCCGGGTGGGGTTAGTGTGTGTGTGTGGGGTTAAAGTTGGTGAGGGTGGGTTTAGAGTGTGTGGTGGGTTAGTTTCTGTGTGGGAGGGGTTAGTGTGTGTGTGTGTGTGTGTGTGTGTGTGTGTGCGGGGGGGTCTATTGTATGTGTGTGGGGTTATTAGTCTGTATGGAGGGGTTAGTGTGTGTGTGGGGAGGTTAATGTGTATGTGTGTGGGGCGGAATTGTGTGTGTGGTGGCCGGGGATTGTGTGTGTGTGGGGTTAGTGTGTGGGGGGCGGTTAGTGTGTGTGTGAGGGGGTTAGCCTGTGTGTTGGGGTGTGTTAGTGTGTCTGTGGGGGTTTTAGATTGTGTGTGTGTGGGCGGGGTTAGTTTGTGTGTGTTTGGGGGTTCGTGTTTGTGGGGGGGGACTGTGTGTGTGTGGAGGGGTTCGTATGTGTTTGTGCGGGTAAGTGTGTCTGTGTGGTGGGGTACTGTGTGCGTGGGGGTATTAGTGTGTGTCTGGGGTGGTTTAGTGTGTGGATTGGGGCAGTAGTGTATGTGTCTGGGGGTGTTAGTGTGTGGGTGGCGAGGTTAATGTGTGTGTGAGTGGGGCGGGAGAGTGTGTGTGTGGGGGGGTGGGTTCGTGTGCGTGTGTGGGGGGGGGGGTTAGTGTGTATGTGTGGTGGCCGGGGTTTGTGTGTGTGTGCGGTTAGTGTGTGTGTGGGGGGGAGGTTAGTGTGTGTGTGAGGGGGATAGTGTGAGAGTTGGGGTGTGTTAGTTTGTGGGGGGGGGGGTTTGGATTGTGTGTGTGTGGGGGGGGGGTTAGTTTAAATGTGGTTGGGGGTTAGTGTTTGTGGGGGTGGATGTGTGTGTGTGGAGGCGGTTCGTATGTGTTTGTAGGTGTTTAGTGTGTCTGTGTGGGGGGGGGGTTGTGTGCGTGGGGGGGGGATTAGTGAGTGTGTGGGGTGGTTTAGTGTGTGTATGTGGGAGCAGTAGTGTATGTGTGTGGGGGTGTTAGTGTGTTTGGGGGTTAGTGGTATGTGTGAGGTTTAGTGTGTGTGGGATTGCGGGGTTAGTGTGTGTGGCGTGGTTAGTGTGTGCGGGGGTGTTTGGTGTTTGTAGGGTGTGTTAGTGTGCTTGGAGCGTTAGTGTGCATGTGTGTGGGGGGCGTTAGTGTTTGTGGGGGTTTTGGGGGTTAGTGTGTGTCTGGGGGGATGTTTTGGGGGGTGTTAGAGTGTGGGGGGCAGTGTGTCTGGGTTGGGGTTAGTGTGTGTCTGAGAGGGGGGCGAGTGTGTGTGTAGGGGAGATTAGTGTGTGTGGGGGGTTCAGTGTGTGGGGGAGTTTAGTGTGTGTGGGGGGGCTAGTGAGTTTGCGGGCGAGTGTGTGTGGCGTGTGTTAGTGTCTGTTGGAGGGTTAGTGTGTGTGGAGTGGGATATTGTGTGTGTGCGGGACGTTAGTGTGTGTGTGGGGGGGATTAGTGTGTGTGGGAGGGTTAGTGTGTGTGGGGGTGTTAGTGTGTGAGTGGGAGGATTTGTTCGTGCCTGTGGGTAGTGTGTGTGTTTGTGCGGGCGGGGGGTGATCGTGTGTGTGTAGTGTTAGTGTGAATGTGTGCGTGGGTGGAGCTTTAGTGTGTGTGTGGCAGGGTTAGTGAGTGTGTGGGGTGGTTAGTGTGTGTGGGGAAGGTTGGTGTGTGTGGGGGGTTAATTGGGTGCGTGGGCTTTTAGTGTGTGTGTGTGGGGGGGCTTAGTGTTTGTGTGATTGGGGGAGTTAGTCTCTGTGTGTGGGAGAGGTTAGAGAGTGTGAGGAGTAGGTTAGTGTGTGTGTGGCGGGGGGGTCACTGTGTGGGGGGGTTTAGTGTGGGTGGGGGGGTGAGTGTGTGTCTGTGGGGGTAAGTGTGTGGGGGTTTGTGTGTGTGTGTTTGGTGTGTTAGTGTGTGTGTGTGGCGGGGTGTTAGTGTGTGTGGGGTGTTTATTGAGTGTGTGTGGGGAGGTTACACTGTGTGTCTGGGGTGTTAGTGTGTTTGAGGGTTAGTGTGTGTTTGGGGAGCGTTAGTGTGTTTGATTGGGGTGGGGCTAGTGTCTGTGGAGTGATTAGACTGTGTGGGGGGGTTAGTGTGTGTGTTAGGTGTTTAGTGTGTTTGGGGCGTTAGTGTGTGTGGGGTGTTTATTGAGTGTGTGTGGGGAGGTTACACTGTGTGTCTGGGGTGTTAGTGTGTTTGAGGGTTAGTGTGTGTTTGGGGAGCGTTAGTGTGTTTGATTGGGGTGGGGCTAGTGTCTGTGGAGTGATTAGACTGTGTGGGGGGGTTAGTGTGTGTGTTAGGTGTTTAGTGTGTTTGGGGCGTTAGTGTGTGTGGGGGGTTAGTGTGTGGGGGTTAGTGTGTGTGTGGAGGGGTTAGTGTGTGTGTTTGGGGGCGGGGCTAGTGTGTGAGGGGGGTTAGTGTCTGGGTGTTTGTGGGGTGGTAGGGTTATTGTGTGTGTGTGGGGGGGGTGTTAGTGTGTGTGGGAGGGATTAGTGTCCGACGGGGTTTAGTGTGAGTTTTTTTTTAGTATGTGTGTGTGTGGGGGTGGGGGGGGTTTGCAGGCGTTTGTGTGTGGTGGGGTCCGTCTGTGTGTGTGTGGGGGGGGGGGATTGTGCTTGGGGGGGGTTAGTGTGAGTGTGGGGAGCGTCTAGCGTGTGGGTATGTGGCGGGGTTAGAGTTTGTGAGTGTGTCTGATTGGTGTGTTAGTGTGTGTGTGTGGTGGGGTTAGTATGTCTGTGGGCTAGTTAGTGTGTGTGTGGGGGGCAGTGTATGTGTGTGGGGGGATAGTGTGCCTGGGGTGGGGTTAGTGGGTGTGTGTGTGGGGGGGAGTAGTGTATGTGTGTGGGGGTGTTAATGTGCGGGTGGGGGTTAGTGTGTGTGGGAGGGGTTAAAGTTGGTGAGGGTGGGGTTAGAGTATGTGGGGGGTTAGTTTCTGTGTGGGAGTGGTTTGTATGTATGTGTGTGTGGGGGGGGGGTTAGTGTTTGCGTGTGTGGAGGGGGGTTGGTGTGTGCGTGTGGAGGGGTGAATGCGCATGGGGAGGTGGCGTTAGTGTGTGAGGGACGGCTTTACTATGTGTGTTGGGGCTTTGTGTGTGTGATTGAGGAAGATTAGTGTGTGTGTCCGGGGGTCAGTGAGTGTGGGGGGCGGTTAGCGTGTGTCTGGGCGGGGTAGGTAGTGCGTCTGCGTGGTGGGTGTTGTGTGTGTGTTTGGGGGTTTAGTGTGTGTGTTTGGGGCTTATTGTGTTTGGGTAGTTAGTGTGTAAGTTTGGGGCGTTAGTGTGAGTGTGGGGGGGTTAGTGTGTGTAGCGGGGTTAGTGTGTGTGTGTGTTGGGGTGGTTAGTCTGTGTGTGTAGCGGGGTTAGTGTGTGTGTGGGCGGGTTCGTGTGTGTGTGGCGGGTAGTGAATGTGTGTGGGGGTGGTAGTGTGTGTGGTGGGGTTAGTGTGGGTGGGGGGTTTAGTGTGTGTGTGTGTGGGGGGGTACTGATTGTGTGTTTTGTGGGACTTGGTGTGTGTGTGTGGGGGGGGGGGTTAGTGTCTGTGTGTGTGGGGGGAGGGTTAGTGTGTATGTGTGTGTTGGGGTGTTAGTATGTGTGTGCGGTGGGGTTAGTATGTGTGTGAGGGTGATATTATGTGTGTTAGTGTGTGTGTGGGTTTCTTTTTAGACTTTTTGTGTGTGGGGGGGGTTAGTTTGTATGTGGTTGGCTGGGGGTAGTGTTTGTGCGGGGGATTGTGTGTGTATGGAGGGGGTTCATATGTGTTTGTGGGTGTTTAGTGTGTCTGTGGTGGGGGTTGTGTGCGTGGGGGGATTAGTGTGTGTGCGGGGTGGTTTAGTGTGTGTGTGTGGGGGCAGTAGTGTGTGGGTGGGGGGTTAGTGTGTGCGCGGGTGGCTTAGTGTGTGTGTGTGTGTGGGGATATTAGTGCGTTTGGGGGTTAGTGTGTATGTGGGGGGTTTAGTGTGTGTGGGATTGCGGGGTTAGTGTGTGTGGCGTGGTTAGTGTGTGCGGGGGTGTTTGGTGTTTGTAGGGGGTGTTAGTGTGCTTGGGGCGTTAGTGTGCATGTGTGTGTGGGGGGGATTAGTGTTTGTGGGGGTTTTGGGGTTTAGTGTGTGTCTGGGGGGTGTTTTGGGGGTGTTCGTGTGGGGGGGGGGGTCAGTGTGCCTGGGTGGGGGTTAGTGTGTGTCTGAGAGGGGGGTAGTGTGTGTGTTGGGGAGATTATTGTGTGGAGGGGTTTAGTGTGTGGGGGAGTTTATTGTGTGTGGGGGGGCTAGTGTGTTTGCGGGCGTGTGTGTGTGGCGTGTGTTAGTGTCTGTTGGGAGGTTAGTGTGTGTGGAGTGGGTTAGTGTGTGTGTGGGGGACGTTAGTGTGTGTGTGTGTGGTGGGGGGTTGGTGTGTGTGGGAGGGGGATTGGTGTGTGTGGGAGGGTTAGTGTGTGTGGGGCTATTAGTGCCTGAGTGGGAGGATTTGTTTGTGCCTGTGGGTAGTGTGTGTGTTGTGGGGGGGGGGGGGGGGTTTAGTGTGTGTGTAGTGTTAGTGTGTATGTGTGCGTGGGTGGGGCGTTAGTGTGTGTGTGTGGGATGGATAGTGCGTGTGTGGGGGTGGTTAGTGTGTATGGAGAAGGTTGGTGTGTGAGGGGTTTATTGTGTGCGTGTGCGTTTAGTGTGTGAGTGGGGGGGGGTTAGTGTGTGTTTCATTGGGGGGGTCTTAGTCTGTTTCTGTGGGCGAGGTTAGTGAGTGTGAGGAGTGGGTTAATGTGTGTGGCGGGGGGGGTCAGTGTGTGGGGGGGGGGTTAGTGTGTGTGTGGGGGGTTTGTGTGTGCTGTGGGGGTAAGTGTGTGTGGGGGTTGTGTGTGTGTTTGGTGTGTTAGTGTGTGTGTGTGGCGGGGTGTTAGTGTGTGTGTGATTGGGGGAGTTAGTCTGTGCGTGTGGGCGAGGTTAGTGAGTGTGAGGAGTGGGTTAGTGTGTGTGTGGCGGGCGGTCAGTGTGTGTGTGTGGGGGGGGGTTAGTGTGTGTGTGGGGGGTTAGTGTGTGTGTGGGGGGGTTAGTGTGTGTCTGTGGGCGTAAGTGTGTGGGGGTTTGTGTGTGTGATTGGTGTGTTAGTGTGTGTGGTGGGGTTAGTATGTGTGTGGGCTAGTTAGTGTGTGTGTGGGGGGCAGTGTATGTGTGTGGGGGGATAGTGTGTGTGGGATGGGGTTAGTGGGTGTGTGTGTGGGGGGAGTAGTGTATGTGTGTGGGGGTGTTAATGTGCGGGTGGGGTTAGTGTGTGGGGGCGGGTTTAAAGTTGGTGAGGGTGGGGTTAGAGTATGTGGGGGGTTAGTTTCTGTGTGGGAGGGGTTAGTGTGATTGTGTGTGGGGGATTAGTGTTTGCGTGTGTGGAGGGGGGTTGGTGTTTGTGCGTGTGGAGGGGTGAATGCGCATGGGGAGCGGGCGTTCGTGTGTGAGGGACGGCTTTACTGTGTGTGTTGGGACTTTGTGTGTGTGATTGAGGAAGATGAGGGTGTGTGTCCGGGGGTTAGTGAGTGTGGGGGGCGGTTAGCGTGTGTCTGGGCGGGGTAGGTAGTGCGTCTGCGTGGGGGGTTTAGTGTGTGTGTATGGGTGGTTAGTGTGTGAGGGGGGGGTTAGTGTTTGTGGGGTGGGTTAGTGTGTGTGTGTGTGGGGGGGGGTTAGTGTATTTGGGGGGTTAGTGTGTGAGGGGGGGTTAGTGTTTGTGGGGTGGGTTAATGTGTGTGTGTTTGGGGTTAGTTTTACGTGTGGGGGTGGGTGTTGGCTTGTGTGTGGGGGGGAGGGATATTGTGCGTGTGTGCGGGTAGATTGTGTGCGTATGGGGTTGGTTACTATAGAACATAGAACATAGAACAATACAGCGCAGTACAGGCCCTTCGGCCCACGATGTTGCACCGAAACAAAAGCCATCTAACCTACACTATGCCATTATCATCCATATGTTTATCCAATAAACTTTTAAATGCCCTCAATGTTGGCGAGTTCACTACTGAAGCAGGTAGGGCATTCCACGGCCTCACTACTCTTTGCGTAAAGAACCTACCTCTGACCTCTGTCCTATATCTATTACCCCTCAGTTTAAAGTTATGTCCCCTCGTGCCAGCCATTTCCATCCGCGGGAGAAGGCTCTCACTGTCCACCCTATCCAACCCCCTGATCATTTTGTATGCCTCTATTAAGTCTCCTCTTAGCCTTCTTCTCTCCAACGAAAACAACCTCAAGTCCGTCAGCCTTTCCTCATAAGATTTTCCCTCCATACCAGGCAACATCCTGGTAAATCTCCTCTGCACCCGCTCCAAAGCCTCCACGTCCTTCCTATAATGCGGTGACCAGAACTGTACGCAATACTCCAAATGCGGCCGGACCAGAGTTCTGTACAGCTGCAACATGACCTCTCGACTCCGGAACTCAATCCCTCTACCAATAAAG
Source organism: Scyliorhinus torazame (assembly GCF_047496885.1). Lineage (NCBI taxonomy): Eukaryota > Metazoa > Chordata > Chondrichthyes > Carcharhiniformes > Scyliorhinidae > Scyliorhinus > Scyliorhinus torazame. Next base: position 109,148,137 of record NC_092726.1, read on the forward strand.
GCCAACACTCCATAGGCCTTCTTCACAACCCTATCAACCTGGGTGGCAACTTTCAGGGATCTACGTACATGGACACCTAGATCCCTCTGCTCAGCCACACTTTCAAGAACTTTACCATTAGCCAAATATTCCGCATTCCTGTTATTCCTTCCAAAGTGATTCACCACACACTTCTCTACATTAAACTCCATTTGCCACCTCTCAGCCCAGCTCTGCAGCTTATCTATATCCCTCTGTAACCTGCTACATCCTTCCACACTATCGACCACACCACCGACTTTAGTATCATCTGCAAATTTACTCACCCACCCTTCTGTGCCTTCCTCTAGGTCATTGATAAAAATGACAAACAGCAACGGCCCCAGAACAGATCCTTGTGGTACTCCACTTGTGACTGTACTCCATTCTGAACATTTCCCATCAACCACCACCCTCTGTCTTCTTTCAGCTAGCCAATTTCTGATCCACATCTCTAAATCACCCTCAATCCCCAGCCTCCGTATTTTTTGCAATAGCCTACCGTGGGGAACCTTATCAAACGCTTTGCTGAAATCCATATACACCACATCAACTGCTCTACCCTCGTCTACCTGTTCAGTCACCTTCTCAAAGAACTCAATAAGGTTTGTGAGGCATGACCTACCCTTCACAAAGCCATGCTGACTATCCCTGATCATATCATTCCTATCTAGATGATTATAAATCTTGTCCCTTATAATCCCCTCCAAGACTTTACCCACTACAGACGTGAGGCTCACCGGTCTATAGTTGCCGGGGTTGTCTCTGCTCCCCTTTTTGAACAAAGGGACCACATTTGCTGTCCTCCAGTCCTCTGGCACTATTCCTGTAGCCAATGATGACATAAAAATCAAAGCCAAAGGTCCAGCAATCTCTTCCCTGGCCTCCCATAGAATCCTAGGATAATTCCCATCAGGTCCCGGGGACTTATCTATTTTCAGCCTGTCCAGAATTGCCAACACCTCTTCCCTACGTACCTCAATGCCATCTATTCTATTAGCCTGGGGCTCAGCATTCTCCTCCACAACATTATCTTTTTCCTGAGTGAATACTGACGAAAAATATTCATTTAGTATCTCGCCTATCTCTTCAGACTCCACACACAATTTCCCATCCCTGTCCTTGACTGGTCCTACTCTTTCCCTAGTCATTCGCTTATTCCTGACATACCTATAGAAAGCTTTTGGGTTTTCCTTGATCCTTCCTGCCAAATACTTCTCATGTCCCCTCCTTGCTCGTCTTAGCTCTCTCTTTAGATCCTTCCTCGCTACCTTGTAACTATCCATCGCCCCAACCGAAACTTCACACTTCATCTTCACATAGGCCTCCTTCTTCCTCTTAACAAGAGATTCCACTTCCCTGGTAAACCACGGTTCCCTCGCTCGACGCCTTCCTCCCTGTCTGACCGGTACATACTTATCAAGAACACGCAGTAGCTGATCCTTGAACAAGCCCCACTTATCCAGTGTGCCCAACACTTGCAGCCTACTTCTCCACCTTATCCCCCCCCCCAAGTCACGTCTAATGGCATCATAATTGCCCTTCCCCCAGCTATAACTCTTGCCCTGCGGTGTATACTTATCCCTTTCCATCATTAACGTAAACGTCACCGAATTGTGGTCACTGTCCCCAAAGTGCTCTCCTACCTCCAAATCCAACACCTGGCCTGGTTCATTACCCAAAACCAAATCCAACGTGGCCTCGCCTCTTGTTGGCCTGTCAACATATTGTTTCAGGAAACCCTCCTGCACACACTGTACAAAAAACGACCCATCTATTGTACTCGAACTATATCTTTTCCAGTCAATATTTGGAAAGTTAAAGTCTCCCATAATAACTACCCTGTTACTTTCGCTCATATCCAGAATCATCTTCGCCATCCTTTCCTCTACATCCCTAGAACTATTAGGAGGCCTATAAAAAACTCCCAACAGGGTGACCTCTCCTTTCCTGTTTCTAACTTCAGCCAATACTACCTCGGAAGAAGAGTCCCCATCTAGCATCCTCTCCGCCACCGTAATACTGCTCTTGACTAGCAGCGCCACACCTCCCCCTCTTTTGCCTCCTTCTCTGAGCTTACTAAAACACCTAAACCCCGGAACCTGCAACATCCATTCCTGTCCCTGCTCTATCCATGTCTCCGAAATGGCCACAACATCGAAGTCCCAGGTACCAACCCACGCTGCCAGTTCCCCTACCTTGTTTCGTATACTCCTGGCATTGAAGTAGACACCACCAGTAGTGTATGTGTATTGGGGTGTTAGTGTGTGGGTGGGGAGGTTAATGTGTGTGTGAGTGGCGCGGGATTGTATGTGTGTGTAGCGGGGTTAGTGTGTGTGTGTGTGGGCGGGTTCGTGTGTGTGTGGCGTGTAGTGTATGTGTATGGGGGTGATAGTGTGTGTGGTGGGGTTAGTGTGTGTGGGGGGTTTAGTGTGTGTGTGTGGGGTACGGATTGTGTGTTTTTGGGGACTTTTGTGTGTGTGTGGGGGGGGGTTAGTGTCTGTGGGGGGGGGTTAGTGCGTGTTTGTGTTGGGGTGGTTAGTATGTGTGTGCGGTGGGGTTAGTATGTGAGTGGGCGGGGTCGGGTGTGTATGTGGAGGGGTCTATTGTATTTGTGTGTGGTTATTAGTGTGTGTGGAGGGGTTAGTGAGTGTGTGGGAGGTTAATGTGTGTGTGGGGGGATTGTGTGTGTGTGTGGGGGGAGGCAGGGGTCCGTGTGCGTGTGTGGGGCGGTTAGTGTGTGTGAGGGGGTTAGTGTGTGTTTTGGGGTGTGTTAGCGTATGTGGGGGGGGGGGGTTAGATTGTGTGTGTGGTTGGGGGTGTTAGTTTGTGTGTGGTTGGGGGTTAGTGTTTGTGGGGGGGATTGAGTGTATGTGGAGGGGGTCCGTATGTGTTTGTGGGGGGGGGTTAGTGTGTCTGTGTGTGGGGGGATAGGTTGTGTCCGTGGGGGGGGGGGGGGGTTAGTGTGTGTGTGGGGTGGTTTAGTATGTGTGTGGGGGGGCAGTAGTGTATGTGTATTGGGGTGTTAGTGTGTGGGTGGGGAGGTTAATGTGTGTGTGAGTGGCGCGGGATTGTATGTGTGTGCGGGGGGGGGTGTTCGTGTGCGTGTGGGGGGAGGGGTTACTGTGTCTGTGCAGTAGCCGGGGTTTGTGTGTGTGTGGGGTTAGTGTGTTTGTGTGTGTGTTGGGGGGGGTTAGTGTGTGTGTGAGGGTGATATTATGGGTGTTAGTGTGTGTGTGGTTTTTTTAAAAAGATTTTTTGTGTGTGGGGGGGGGTTAGTTTGTGTGTGGCTGGGGGGGGGTAGTGTTTGTGCGGGGGATTGTGTGTGTATGGATGGGGTTTGTATGTGTTTGTGGGTGTTTAGTGTGTCTGTGTGGTGGGGGTTGTGTGCGTGGGGGGGATTAGTGTGTGTGTGTGGGGTTGTTTAGTGTGTGTGTGGGGGACAGTAGTGTATGTGTGTGGGGGTGTTAGTGTGCGGGTGGGGGGTTAGTGTGTGTGCGGGTGGCTTAGTGTGTGTGTGTGTGTGGGGGGGGATATTAGTGTGTTTGGGGGCTAGTGTGTATGTGGGGGGGTTTACTGTGTGTGGGATTGCAGGGTTAGTGTGTGTGGCGTGGTTAGTGTGTGCGGGGGTGTTTGGTGTTTGTAGGGGGTGTTAGTGTGCTTGGGGCGTTAGTGTGCATGTGTGTGGGAGGGTTGATGTTTGTGGGGGTTTTGGGGTTAGTGTGTATCTGGGGGGTGTTTTGGGGGTGTTAGTGTGTGTGGGGGGGTCAGTGTGTGCCTGAGAGAGGGGCGAGTGTGTGTATGTGGGAGATTATTGCGCGGGGGGGGGGGGGGGTTAGTGTGTAGGGGAGTTTAGTGTGTGGGGGGGGCTAGTGTGTTTGCAGGCGTGTGTGTGTGGCGTGTGTTAGTGTCTGTTGGGGGGGTTAGTGTGTTTGGAGTGGGTTAGTGTGTGTGTGTGGGACGTTAGTGTGTGTGTGTGTGTGGGGGGGGGGGGGGTTGGTGTGTGTGTGGGGATTAGTGTGTGTGGGATGGTTAGCGTGTGTAGGGGTGTTAGTTTGTGAGTGAGAGGAGTTGTTTGTGCCTGTGGGTAGTATGTGTGGGGGTGGGGTGTTAGTGTGTGTGGAGTGTTAGTGTGTGCGTGTGTGGGGCGTTTGTGTGTGTGTGGGAGGGTTAGTGAGTGTGTGGGGGTTGTTAGTGTGTGTGGGGAAGGTTAGTGTGTGTGCGGAGTTTATTGTGTGCGTGGGCGTTTAGTGTGTGTGGGGGGGGGAGTTAGTGTATGTGTGATTGGGGGAGTTAGTCGGTGTGTGTGGCGAGGTTAGTGAGTGTGAGGAGTGGGTTAGTGTGTGTGTGGGGGGGGGTTAGTCTGTGTGGAGGGGTTAGTGTGTGTCTGTGGGGGTACGTGTTTGGGGGTTTGTGTGTGTGTGTTTGGTGTTTTAGTGTGTGTGTGTGTGGCGGGGTGTTAGTGTGTGTGGGGTGTTTATTGAGTGTGTGTGGGGGTGTTAGTGTGTGTGGGATGTTTGTGTGTGCGGTGTTAGTGTGTTTGAGGGTTAGTGTGTTTTTGAGGAGTGTTAGTGTGTTTGATTGAGGGGGGCTAGTGTCTGTGGGGTGATTAGTGTGTGTTGGGGGTTTAGTGTGTGTGTTAGGTGTGTTAGTGTGTTTGGGGTGTTAATGTGTGGGGGATTTAGTGTGTGGGGTGTGTGGGGGTTAGTGTGTGTGTGGAGGTGTTAGTGTGTGTGTTTGGGGGGGTTAGTGTGTGAGGGGGGTTAATGTCTGGGTGCTTGTAAGTGTGTGTCTGTGGGTGGGGGGTAGGGTTATTGTGTGTGTGTGGGTGGTGTAAGTGAGTCTGGGGGGGATTAGTGTGCAATGGGGTTTAGTGTGTGTGGGGTTTTAGTGTGTGTGGTGGGCTAGTGTGTTTGCAGGCGTTTGTGTGTAGTGGGATTAATCACTCTGTGTGTGGGGGGGGTGTTTGTGTTTGGGGGGTTAGAATAAGTGTGGGGAGCGTCTAGCGTGTGGGTATGTGGCGGGGATAGAGTTTGTGTGTGTGTGTTGGGATGGTTAGTATGTGTGTGTGGTGGGGTTAGTCTGTGTGTGTATGTGTGTGTGTGTGTGTGTGCGGGGGGGGGGCTTAGTGTGCGTGGATTGGGTTAGTGTGTGTGTGATGGGGGGCGTTAGTGTATGCGTTTAAAGGCGGGTTCGTGCTTGTGGGGGGGGGTGTTAGTGTGTGTGCAAACATAGTAAATAGAACATTACAGCGCAGTACAGGCCCTTCGGCCCTCGATGTTGCGCCGACCTGTGAAACCACTCTAAAGCCCATCTACACTATTCCCTTATCGTCCATATGTCTATCCAATTACTATTTGAATACCCTTAGTGGTGACGAGTCCACTTCTGTTGCAGGCAGGGTATTCCACACCCTTACTACTCTCTGAGTAAAGAACCAACCTCTGACATCTGTCTTATATCTAGCTCCCTTCAATTTAAAGGTATGTCCCCTCATGCTAGACATCACCATCCGAGGAAAAAGTCTCTCACTGTCGCCCCTATCCAATCCTCTGATCATCTTGTATGCCTCAATTAAGTCACCTCTTAACATTCTTCTCTCTAACAAAAACAGTTTCAACTCCCTCAGCCTTTCCTCATAAGATCTTCCCTCCATACCTGGCAACATTCTGATAATTCTCCTCTGCACCCTTTCCAATGCTTCCACATCCTTCCTATAACGCGGCGAACAGAATTGCAAGCAATACTCCAAATGCGGCCGCACCAGAGTTTTAAGCAGCTGCAACATGACCGCATGGCTCCGGAACAAAATCCCTCTTCCAATAAAAGCTAACACACCGTACGCCTTCTTAACATCCCTCTCAATCTGAGTGGCAACTTTCAGGGATCTATGTACATGGACACCGAGCTCTCTCTGCTCATCCACACTGCCAAGAATCTTACCCTTAACACAGTACTCTGTCTTCCTGTTATTCCTTCCAGAATGAATCACCTCACACTTGTCTGCATTAAACTCAATTTGCCACCTCTCAGCCCAGCTCTGCAGCTTATTGAGGTCGCTCTGTAACTTATAACACCCTTCCGCTCTGTCCACAACTCCACCGACCTTCATGTCATCTGCAAATTTACTCACCCATCCTTCTACGCCCTCCTCCAGATCATTTATAAAAATGACAAACAGCAGTGGCACCAAAACAGATCATTGTGGTACACCACTAGTAACTGGACTCCAGTCTCAACACTTCCCATCAAACACCACCCTTTGTTTTCTTCCAGCTAGCCAATTTCGGATCCAAACTGCTAAATCTGCCTGAATCCCATGCTTCCGTATTTTCTGCAGTAGCATGCCGTGGGGAACCTTACCAAACGCTTTACTGAAATCTATATACACCACATCAACTGCTTTACCCTCATCCACCTGTTTGGTCACCTTCTCAAATAACTCAATAAGGTTTGTGAGGCACGACCTACCCTTCACGAAACCGTGTTGACCATGTCGAATCAAATGATTCCTTTCCAGATGATTATACACCCTATCTCTTATAAACCTTTCCAAGATTTTGCCCACAACAGAAGTAAGGCTCACTGGTCTATAGTTACCGGGGTTGTCTCTACTCCCCTTCTTGATCAAGGGGACAACATTTGCTATCCTCCACTCTTCTGGCACTATTCCTGTTGACAAAGATGACTTAAAGATCAAAGCCAAGGGCACAGCAATCCCTAGCTTCCCAGAGAATCCTAGGATAAATCCCATCCGGCCCAGGGGACTTAACTATTTTCACCCTTTCCAGAATTGTTAACACCTTCTCCTTATGAACCTCAAGCCCTTCTAGTCTAGTAACCTGAATCTCAGTATTTTCCTCGACAACATTGTCTTTTTCCTGTGTGAATACTGACGAAAAATATTCATTTAGCACCTCTCCGAACACCTCGGACTCCAAGGACAACTTCCCACTACTGTCCTTGACTGGCCCTATACTTACCCTAGTCATTCTTTTAATCCTGACATATCCCTTGAAAGCTTTCGGGTTATCCTTGATCCTACCTGTCAAAGACTTCTCATGTCCCCTCCTGGCTCTTCGTAGCTCTCTCTTTAGGTCCTTCCTAGCTAACTTGTAACTCTCGAGCGCCCTGACTGAACCTTCATGTCTCATCTTTAAATACGCCTCTTTCTTCCCCTTGACAAGTGTTTCGACTTCCTTAATAAACCACTGTTCCCTTGCTCGACCACTTCCTCCATGCCTGACGGGTACATACTTATCAAGGACACGCAGTAGCTATTCCTTGAAAAGCTCCACATTTCCATTGCGCCCATCCCCTGCAGTTTTCCTATCCATCTGATGCAACCTAAGTCTTGCCTCATCGCATCATAATTGCCTTTCCCCCAGATATAACACTTGCCCTGCGGTATATACCTATCCCTTTCCATCACTAAAGTAAACGTAATCGAATTGTGGTCACTATCACCAAAGTGCCCACCTACCTCCAAATCTAACACCTGTCCTGATTCATTACCCAGTAACAAATCCAGTGCGGCCTCACCTTTCGTTGGCCTATCTAAATTCTGTGTCAGGGAACCCTCCTGCACACATTGGACAAAAACGGACCCATCTAAAGTACTCGAACTATAGCTTTTCCGGTCAATATTTGGAAAGTTGAAGTCCCCCATAACAACTACCCTGTTGCTTTCGATACTATCCAGAATCATCTTTGCAATCCTTTCCTCTACATCTCAGGCACTTTTCGGAGGCCTATAGAAAACCCCTAACAGGGTGACCTCTCCGTTCCTGTTTCTAACCTCAGACCATACTATCTCAATCGACGAGTCCTCATCAAACGTCCTTTCTGCCACCATAATACTGTCTTTTACTAACAATGCCACCCCTCCCCCTCTTCTACCACCTTCCCTGTGGGGGTGTTTAGTGTGTACGTGGGGCGGATTAGTGTGTGTGTGGGGGGGGGTGTTTAGTGTGTGTGGAGCGGGAAGGGGCGGTGGTGTGTGTGTTTGTGGTGGGGTTAGTGTGTGTGTGGGTGGGGTACGTTTGTGTGTGTGTGGGGGGGGGTGTTGGTGTGCGTGTGAGTGGGGTGATAGTATGTTTGTATCGGGGGTGTTAGTGTGCGAGGGGGGTTAGTGTGTGTGTGTGTGGGTCTGTGTGTTATTGTGTGTGTGTGTGTGTGTAGGGGGGGTGTTAGTCTGTGTGTGTGGGGGTTTAATGTTTGTGGGGGAGGGTTTGTGTGTGTGTGTGGCTGGTCGTTAGTGTGTGTGGGGAGTTAGTGTGTCTGTGTGTGTGGGTGGGGGGGGTGTTGGTGTATTTGGAGAGGTAGAGTGTGTGTGGGGGCTGATAGTGTTTGTGGGGGTTAGTGTGTGTGTGTGTGGGGGGGGGGTGTTAGTGTGTGTGTTTGGGGGATTGGTGTGTGTGAGGGTGTGTGTGTGTACGGGGGGTGTTAGTGTGCGTGGGAGGGATTAGCGTGTGTGGGGGAGCTAGTGTGTTTGCAGGCGTGTGTGTGTGGTAGGTGTTAGTGTGTGTGTGGGGGGGTGTTGTTTGTGTCTGTGGGTAGTGTGTGTGTGTGTGGGGGGGGGGTGTTAGCGTGGGTAGTGTGTGAGTGCATGTGTGCGTTGGTGGGGCGTTAGTGTGTGTGGGAGGGTTAGTGACGGGGGGGGGGTTAGTCCGTGCATAGGTTACTTTGTGTGCGTGTATTACTCTCTACCGGTGTTTGTGAGTGTGCGAATTATTGTCACTGGGGCTGTGACTGTGAGTGTTACTGTCTTTATCTGTGTGTCATACTGTCGACCTGTGTGTGCGTGTGTGTATTATTGCCTCCGTGCCTGTGAGTGCGTTCATTTGAGTCTCCGTGTGTCTGTGAGTGTGTGAATTAGTGTTGCTGTGTGTCTACTAGTGTCTATGTGAGGCTGCGAGTGTGTGTGTTAGTGTCTGTGTGTCTGTCTGTATGTTTGTAGGTGTGTGTATTAATGTCGGTGTGAGTCTGTGAGCGTGTGCATTAGCGTCTATGTGTGTGTATTAGTGCCTGTATGTGGCTTTGAGTGTGTGTATTAGTGTCTGTGTGTGTGTTTGTGAGTGTGTATTAGTGACTCTGTATATCTGTAAGTGTGTATTAGTGTCGTGTGTGTGCGAGAGTGTGCATATTAGTGTTCTGAGGGTGTCTGAGTGTGTGTGTATTAGTATGTCTGTGTGTGTCTTCGTCTGTCTTGGTGTGATTGTGAGTGTATCTTTGTGTGTGTGTTAGTGTCCGTGTGTGTGACAGTGTGTGTATCTGTGTCTGCGTGTGTGGGTGTCTGTATTAGTGTTGCTGTATGTATGAGTGTGTGTATTAGTGCCTCTATGTGTTCCTTTGAGTGTGTATTAGGGTCTGTGTGTATGTGAGTGTTTGTATTATTGTCTCTGTGTCTGTGAGTGTGTGAATTAATGTCTGCGTGCGTCACTGAGTGTGTGTTTTCGTGTGTGCTTGTGTACTAGTGTCTGTGTGAGTGTGTGTATTAGTGCCTGTTTGAGTCTTTGAGTGTGTGCATTAGTGTCTGTGTGTGTGTATGTGAGTGTGTTTATTAGTGACTCTGTATTGCTGTGAGTGTGTGTATAGTGTCTCTCTGTGTGCGTGAGTTTGTGTATTAGTGTCTGAGTGTGTCTGTGTGTGTACTAGTGTATGTGTGTGTCTTCGCGTGTCTTGGTGTGTTTGTGAGTGTGTCTTTGAGTGTGTGTGTTCATGTCCGTGTGTGTGAGAATGTGTGTATTAGTGTCTGTGCGTGTGAGTGTCTGTATTAGTGTCGCTGTGTGTGTGGGTGGGTGTATTAGTGTCTCTGTATGTGTGTGTATGTGCATTGGTGTCTGTGTGTGTATCTATGAGTGTGTGTATTAGTGTCTGTGTATGTATGTGAGTGTGTATTAGGGTCTGTGTGTATGTGCATTGGTGTTTCTGTGTGTGTCTATGAATGTGTGTATTAGTGTATGTGCGTGTAAGTGAGTGTGTATTATGGTCTGTGCATATGTGAGTGTGTGTATCAGTGTCTGTGTGTGTATTAGTGTTTCGGTGTGTCAGTGAGTGTGTGTATTAGTGTCTCTGTGTGTGAGATTGTGTGTATTAGTGTCTCAGTGTGCCTGTGAGCGTGTGTATCAGTGACTCTTCGTGTGAGTGTGTGTATTCGTGTCGCTGTCTGTCTGTGGGTGTGTGTATTCGTGTCTGTGTGTGAGTGTGTGTGTTGGTGTCTGTGAGTGTGTGTATTGCGGTATGTCTGTGTGTCTGTGAATGTGTTTCTATGAGTCTGTGAGTGTGCGCATAAGAATTCATGTGTGTGTGCATTGGAGTCTCCGTGTATCTATGAGTCTGTATATTATTGTCTCAGTGTCGGTTAGTGTGTGTATGAATGTATCTGTGTGTGTGTATTAGTCTGTGACTGTGTGAATTAGAGTGTGTCTTTGAGTGTGTGTGTTCATGTCCGTGTGTGTGAGAATGTGTGTATTAGTGTCTGTGCGTGTGAGTGTCTGTATTAGTGTCGCTGTGTGTGTGGGTGGGTGTATTAGTGTCTCTGTATGTGTGTGTATGTGCATTGGTGTCTGTGTGTGTCTATGAGTGTGTGTATTAGTGTCTGTGTGTGTATGTGAGTGTGTATTAGGGTCTGTGTGTATGTGCATTGGTGTTTCTGTGTGTGTCTATGAATGTGTGTATTAGTGTATGTGCGTCTAAGTGAGTGTGTATTATGGTCTGTGCATATGTGAGTGTGTGTATCAGTGTCTGTGTGTGTATTAGTGTTTCTGTGTGTCAGTGAGTGTGTGTATTAGTGTCTTTGTGTGTGAGATTGTGTGTATTAGTGTCTCAGTGTGCCTGTGAGCGTGTGTATCAGTGACTCTTCGTGTGAGTGTGTGTATTCGTGTCGCTGTCTGTCTGTGAGTGTGTGTATTAGTGTCTGTGTGTGAGTGTGTGTGTTGGTGTCTGTGAGTGTGTGTATTGCGGTATGTCTGTGTGTCTGTGAATGTGTTTCTATGAGTCTGTGAGTGTGCGTATAAGAATTCATGTGTGTGTGCATTGGAGTCTCCGTGTATCTATGAGTCTGTATATTATTGTCTCAGTGTCGGTTAGTGTGTGTATGAATGTATCTGTGTGTGTGTATTAGTCTGTGACTGTGTGATTTAGAGTGTGTAAGTGTGTGTATTAATGTATCTGCGTGTCAATGAATGTGTGCATTCGTGTCTCTGTGTGTGTATTAGTGCCTGTGTGTGTCTGCGTGTGTGTGTATTAGTGTATCTGTGTGTGTCTTTGTGTGGTTGTGAGTTAGTGTATCTGTGTGTGTCTCTGTGTGTGTATTTGAGTGTGTGTTAGTGTCTGTTTGTGTTACTGTGTGTGTGTATTAATGCCTGTGTATGTGCGTATTAGTGGTTGTGTGTGTGTATTAGTGTCTGTGTGTGAGCGTGTGTATTAGTGTCTTAGTGTGTGTGTGTGTATTAGTGCATCTGTGTGTGTATGTGAGTGTGGATTAGGGTCTGTGCGTGTGTGAGTGTGTGTATTAGTGTCTGTGTGTGTGTGTATTAGTGTCTCTTTGTGTCAGTGAGAGTGTGTTTTAGTGTCTGTGTGAGTGTGTGAGACTGTGTGTATTAGGGTCTCAGTGTGTCTGTGAGCGTATGTATTAGTAACTCTTCGTGTGTGTGTGTATAGTGCCTCTGTCTGTCTGTGAGTGTGTGTATTGGTGTCTGTGTGTGTGTGTATTAGTGTCTCTGTGTGTATGTGAGTGTGTGTATGACGGTCTGTCTGTGTGTCTGTGAATGTGTGTATTAGTGTCTGTATGTGTCTGTGAGTGTTCGTATTAGAATCCATGTGTGTCTGTCAGTGTGTATATTATTGTCTCTGTGTCGGTTAGTGTGTGTATTAATGTCTCTGTGTGCGTGTATTACATAAGAACTAAGAACATAAGAACTAGGAGCAGGAGTAGGCCAGTTGGCCCCTCGAGCCTGCTCCCCATTCAATGAGATCATGGCTGATCTTTTGTGGACTCAGCTCCACTTTCCGGCCCGAACACCATAACCCTTAATCCCTTTATTCTTCAAAAAATGATCTATCTTTATCTTAAAAACATTTAATGAAGGAGCCTCTACTGCTTCACTGGGCAAGGAATTCCATAGGTTCACAACCCTTTGGGTGAAGAAATTCCTCCTAAACTCAGTCCTAAATCTACTTCCCCTTATTTTGAGGCTATGCCCCCTAGTTCTGCTTTCACCCGCCAGTGGAAACAACCTGCCCGCATCTATCCTATCTATTCCCTTCATAATCTTATATGTTTCTATAAGATCCCCCCTCATCCTTCTAAATTCCAACGAGTACAGTCCCAATCTACTCAACCTTTCCTCGTAATCCAACCCCTTCAGCTCTTGGAGAAACCTAGTGAATCTCCTCTGCACACCCTCCAGTGCCGTACGTCCTTTCTCAAGTAAGGAGACCAAAACTGAACACAATACTCCAGGTGTGGCCTCACTAACACCTTGGACAATTGCAGCAGAACCTCCCGAGTCTTAAACTCCATCCCTCTAGCAATGAAGGACAAAATTCCATTTGCCTTCTTAATCACCTGTTGCACCTGAAAACCAACTTTTTGCGACTCATGCACCAGCACACCCAGGCCTCTCGGCACAGCTGCATGTTTTAATATTTTATCATTTATATAATAATCCCTTTTGCTGTTATTCCTACCAAAATGGATAACCTCACATTAGTCAACATTGTATTCCATCTGCCAGACCCTAGCCCATTCACTTAGCCTATCCAAATCCCTCTGCAGACTTCCAGTATCCTCTTCACTTTTTGCTTTACCACTTATCTTCGTGTCGTCTGCAAACTTGGACACATTGCCCTTGGTCCCCAACTCCAAATCATTTATGTAAATTGTGAACAGTTGTGGGCCCAACACTGATCCCTGGGGGACACCACTAGCTACTGATTGCCAACCAGAGATACATCCATTAATCCCCACTCTTTGATTTCTATTAATTAACCAATCATTCGACTCTGAGTGTGTGAATTAGTGTTTGTGTGTGAGTGTGTATCAGTGTATCTGCGTGTCAATGAGTGTGTGTATTCGTGTCTCTGTGCATGGATTAGTGCATGCGTGTGTCTATGAATGTGTGTTTTAGTGCCTGTGTGTGTCTATTAGTGACTCTGTATGTCTCTGAATGTGTGTATTCGTGTATCTGTGTGCGTGAGTGTATATTAGTGTCTCTGTGTGTCTGTGTGGGTATCAATGTATTTGTGTGTGTCTTTGTGTGTTTGTGAGCATGTCTTTGAGTGTGTGTATTCTGTCTGTGTGTGTATTAGTGTATCTGTGTGTGTTTATGAGTGTGTGTATTAGTGTATCTGTGTGTGTCTCTGTGTGTGTCTGTGAGTATCTGTATTAATGTCTGTTTGCGAGCGTGTGTATTAGTGTCTTTGTGTGTGTGAGCGTGTGTGTATTAGTGTATCTGCTTGTCTGTGTGTGTTTATTAATGGCCGTGTACATGTGAGTGTGGGTATCAGTGTCTTTGTGTGTCTGTGAGTGTGTGAATTAGTGTCTCTATGAGTGTCTGTGAGTGTGTGCATTAGTGCTTCCATGTGTGATCGTGAGTGTGTGTATTAGAGTCTGTGTGTCTGTATGTGTGTGCGTGTGTGTATTAGTGTCTCTATCTGTCTGTGAGAGTGTGTATTGGTGTGTGTGTGAGTGTGTGTACTAGTGTCTCTGTGTGCGAGTGAGTGTATGTATCGGTGTATCTTTCCGACTGTGAGAGTGTGTATTAGTTTGTGTGTGTGTGTCAGTGTGTGTGTGTGTGTGTCAGTGTATTACTGTCTCTGTATGTGTGCGAGTGTGTGTATTAACACACATTTATTTGACTTCGTCAACACCACGTCGACCATACTTGTAATGTCTTTCCCAGGCTAATGTATAACTTCATTCTTTATTTCCCTTACTCACAGTGAACCTAATCACAATTGTGATCCTGAAGAGAAGAAACTGTGGGCTGTCCAAATGTGTGACTTGTTACCTGTTGGCCATGGCATTGGGGGATCTACTGGTCGTTATTCTCGACCTGATATTGAGACACATTCCCATTGTTTTTAGAGAACAGTTTTATTTCATGCAGTCCATCCCCGTGTGTAATATCCACGCCGCCCTGCTTTATGCAGCCACTGACTGTTCTGTCTGGTTCACCGTCACTTTCACCATTGATCGATTTGTGGCCATTTGTTGCCCGAGGCTGAAAAGTAAATATTGCAGCGAGAAAACGGCGGTTGTGGTTCTGGGAACAGTGACTGTGCTGAGCTGTTTGAAGAACATTTCCTGGGGTTTTATGGTCACTCGTTGGTATCGGTTGCGGAACCTCCCCTGGTTTTGTGAAGACACAGTGGATGTTCTGAACTCTCGCGTCTGGACAACAATCGAGTTCCTCCACCACATTCTAACCCCGTGTGCTCCATTTGTCCTGATTCTTCTGCTCAATGTTCTCACCGTCAGACACATTGTCCTGAGCAGCAGGGCCCGCAGGAGACTCCGGTCTCACAGCAGTGGGCACAGTCCCAGAGACCCAGAGATGGAGAGTCGGAGGAAATCCATAATTTTACTGTTTATTATCTCGGCCAATTTCATCCTGTTGTGGTCAACGTTAATGGTTTGTTCTATATGGAGCCGGATGTGGTATCTGGGGTATAGGTCTGTCTGGTTAGATTTTTATGTTGTGGAATTGGGCTTCATGTTGCAGCTCCTGAGCTGCTGCACAAACACTGCGATTTACGCCGTGACACAGACTCAGTTCAGACAGCAGTTAAAGAATATGCTGAAAGGTCCCTTTAGTCCAATTCTTCAATTCATTCAATCGTGAATGGACCCCCCCCCCTCTATCCACCCCCGCCCCCCCCCCCACCCATCACTGCCGGGAAACTGCCCATCATCAACCAACCTAACCCGGATTTTCCGGCATGCGTTATCAAGGGAGATAACGGGCAGTAATATTGCATTACCAGGGGAGACGGGTTGGCGGCCATCTTACGTTTTGTGTTTGTCTGGGAGGCAGGACTGGGGAGTGCGGGCGAAGAGGTGTCACTGCGAAAGCACAGCCACCGTATGGAGAACTGTAGCGCCCCCTGGTGGCAGATGGGAAGAGGAGGAACAACAACAGCCACAATGGAGAAAAAGACTGTAAATGACCTCAAGAATAATAAATCCATTGACACAATCATTACATTTCTGTTGTTATATATGTTCAAACAGCCAATTTGTCAAATGGAGCTTTTTACGTGTTCTGACATTTAAAAATGAACATTAAAAAATACTTTAGCACCAACATTGAGAATGTGTCAGAGGAATGACAGTGTTGCAGGAAAGTGTCCCCAAGGTCTCAATCTGACTGGAATTAACTTTCTATAAAATGGCCACCATGAGCGTACAGAAAATAGCCACCGTGAACTGTCTTAAAATGGCCACCGTGAACAGACATAAAATGGCCACCGTTAACTGACATAAAATGGCCACCGTGAACGGTCATAAAATGGCCACAGTGTACTGACATAAAATGGCCACTGTGAACTGACATAAAATGTCCACCGTGCACTGACGTAAGTTGGCCACTGTATACTGACATACAATGGCCACCGTTAACTGACATCAAATAGCCACCATGAACTGACATAAAATGGCCACTGTGATCTGACATAAAATGGCCACTGTGAACTGATATAAAATAGGCACTGTGAACTGACATAAAATAGCCACCATGAACTGACATAAAATGCCACAGTGAATGGACATAAAATGGCCACCATGAACTGACATAAAATTGGCACCGTCAACTGACCTAAAATGGCCACAGAGAACTGACATAAAATGGCCACCGTGGACTGACATAAAATGGCCACCGTGAACTTAAAGCGAGGCGACTTCTTGCAAGCTCTTCCCAGCATACCCTCTAATTCCATCTTTTATTCTCGTTCTATGCTTCTAAAACTTCATTCTAACTCTTTTAAACTCTCTAACTAATCCAATTAGTTACAGATGAAGTGATCTTTAGGACACTGGAGACACCTGAAACTGACGACCTAAAATCGACCCGGAGCAGCCGACCACGTGTGAGCAGCTGTCAGAGCTGCAGGCCCGGCTTGGTGATTCCCCGACAGCGTTTGCCGAGGCTACAGTCCCGGCCTGGGGATACCCTTACATATGCTGCCGGAGCAGCAGTCCCCGGCCCCGGGCTGGGGATTCACATACAGCGGCTGCTGGATCTGCAGTCCACGACCCCGACCCGGGGGTTGCCTACAGTGGCTATCGGGGCTGCAGTCCCTGACCTAGGGATTCCCCTACAGCGGCTACAGGAGCTGCAATCCCAGGCCCCGGCCTGGGGATTCCCCTACAGCGGCTGCCGGGGCTGCAGTCCCAGGCCCGGCCTGGGGATTCCCCTACAGCGGCTGCCGGGGCTGCAGTCCCTGGCCTGGGGATTCCCCTACAGCGGCTGCCGGAGCTGCAGTCCCAGGCCCGGCCTGGGGATTCCCCTACAGCGGCTGCCGGAGCTGCAGTCCCTGGCCTGGGGATTCCCCTACAGCGGCTGCCGGAGCTGCAGTCCCAGGCCCGGCCTGGGGATTCCCCTACAGCGACTGCCGGAGCTGCAGTCCCTGGCCTGGGGATTCCCCTACAGCGGCTGCCGGGGCTGCAGTCCCCAGCCTGAGGATTCCCCTACAACGGCTGCCGGAGCTGCATTCTTGGCCTGGGGATTCCCCTACAGCGGCTGCCGGGGCTGCAGTCCTTGGCCTGGGGATTCCCCTACAGCGGCTGCCGGGGCTGCAGTCCCTGGCTTGGAGATTCTCCTACAGCGGCTGCCGGGGCTGCAGTCTCCGGCCTGAGGATTCCCCTACAACGGCTGCCGGAGCTGCAGTCCCTGGCCTGGGGATTCCCCTACAGCGGCTGCCGGGGCTGCAGTCCCTGGCTTGGAGATTCTCCTACAGCGGCTGCCGGGGCTGCAGTCCCCGGCCTGAGGATTCCACTACAGCGGCTGCCGGGGCTGCAGTCCCCGGCCTGAGGATTCGCCTACAGCGGCTGCCGGGGCTGCAGTCCGTGGCCTCGGGATGCCCCTGCAGCGGCTGCCGGAGCTGCAGGCCCCGGCCTGGTGATTCCCCTGCAGCGGATGTCAGATACCAGGAAAACGCCCTAGAAGCCAAGCCCTTCACTCTATAAGCTCCCAGGGATCTGGAAAACACCGCAGAAGGCGGGACCTCCACTCTCTTGCTCTCCAACGGCCAGACCAGCATCAGTGCCTGTAACCCTCCTCCACTCCCCTCACGTAGATTCCAACCCCACTGACCTGGAGAGCTGCGATCTCTTCAGGCCCGGATCACTCCTCCCACTGCCCCCTCGTCGCCCCACAGTCCTAAAACTCAACTCCCACAGCCGAACAATCACTAATCATAGAATCATAGAAGTTTACAGAATGGAAACAGGCCCTTCGGCCCAACCAGTCCATGCCGCCCAGTTTTTACCATTAAGCTAGTCCCAGTTGCCCGCACTTGGCCCATAACCCTCTATACCCATCTTACCCATGTAACCATCTAAATGCTTTTTAATGCTGCTCTTTTAAATTTACTTGCAGGTCAAGAGATCCTTTGACCTCTGAAGGAAGACCGCGATCTGGAAAGGACCCTGGGGACCCCAACACACACTCCCGGCCTTCACCCCATCCACGCTGGAGCGTGGTCTGGACATCCACGATCTGTGAAGACAAACCGCTGCCGAAAAGTGACCCGGAACGCTCGACTGCGCAGACCCACCTACCGCCGCAGGAACCGCAAGCAAGGCAACAAATCGACCATCCACACATCGACCACAGTGAATAACCTCATTGGACACAACGATTCGCTGAACACTGCATACTCTCACCGTCTCCCAGGCTCGAAAAGAAGCAGTCACTTCAGGAAGCGGGGAAAACGTGCAGCTCTGCAGGTGAGAGTGAACGAACGCGGCCCCAAAGTCCCTCCGCCCAGCTCACTCCCAGCTAATGTCCAATCTCCAGAAAACAAGCCAGACGAACTTAAAGCCAGACTCACTTTTCAAAGAGAACTGAAGGACTTCTGTGTGCTCTGTTTCACAGAGCCATGACTCACTCCTGCTTCACCGGACTGTGCCCTACAACCAGAGGGCTTCTTAATCCACCGAATGGACCGTCCAGCGGCCTCTGGCCAGGATAGCGGAGGTAGGGACTGCCTCCTAATCAACACCTCCTAGTCCCGAGATGTAGCAACACTGGAGAGTTTCTGCCCCCCCGGACTGGAATACCTGACGCTAAAATACCGCCCCTTCTACCTTCCGCGGGAGTTCAGCTCCATTATCCTGACGGCAATTTACATCCCACCCCATGCGAATATCAAAATCGCACTGGACGAAACATTCACCACCACAAATAGCCTTGAAACGAAACATCCTGAGGCCATGTTCATTGGAGCTGGGGACTTCAATCAGGCCAAGCTCAAGAGCGTACTTCCAAGTTACCACCAACACGTCTCTGTTCCACCAGAGGCCCAAACATCCTGGACCACTACTACACCAATATCAAACATGCCAGCCCTCTGTCGCCCGCTCACACTTTGGCAAATCTGACCACAAGGCTGTGCTCCTGCTCCCGGCTTATAAGCAAAAACTGAAGCAGGAGAATCCGTCAAAAAAAGTTGTGCATTGTTGGTCTGCGGAATCGGATGATCTCCTACCCTGGTCAGTATTTAAAAAGTCTGAAACCAGCCTGAACGAGTACGCCACTACAGTAAATGACTTCATTAGTAAGTGTGTAGAAGACTGTGTGTCAAAGAAGCAAATCCGCGTGTTTCCCAACCGGAAACCCTGGATGAACAGGGATATCCACTGCTTGCTGAAGTCTCGGTCTGAGGCGTTCAAGTCAGGCGACCCTGACCTCTACAAGAAAGCCAGATATGATCTAAAGAAATCCATCATAGAACATAGAACAATACAGCGCAGTACAGGCCCTTCGGCCCACGATGTTGCACCGAAACAAAAGCCATCTAACCTACACTATACCATTATCACCCATATGTTTATCCAATATACTTTTAAATGCCCTCAATGTTGGCGAGTTCACAACTGTTGCAGGTAGGGCATTCCACGGCCTCACTCCTCTTTGCGTAAAGAAGCTACCTCTGACCTCTGTCCTATATCGATTACCCCTCAGTTTAAAGCTATGTCCCCTCGTGCCAGCCATTCCCATCCGCGGGAGAAGGCTCTCACTGTCGACCCTATCCAACCCCCTGATCATTTTGTATGCCTCTATTAAGTCTCCTCTTAACCTTCTTCTCTCCAACGAAAACAACCTCAAGTCCATCAGCCTTACCTCATAAGATTTTCCCTCCAAACCAGGCAACATCCTGGTAAATCTCCTCTGCACCCGCTCCAAAGCCTCCACGTCCTTCCTATAATGCGGTGACCAGAACTGTACGCAATACTCCAAATGCGGCCGTACCAGAGTTCTGAACAGCTGCAACATGACCTCCCGACTCCGGAACTCAATCCCTCTACCAATAAAGGCCAACACTCCATAGGCCTTCTTCACAACCCTATCAACCTGGGTGGCAACTTTCAGGGATCTATGTACATGGACACCTAGATCCCTCTGCTCATCCACACTTTCAAGAACTTTACCATTAGCCAAATATTCCGCATTCCTGTTATTCCTTCCAAAGTGAATCACCTCACACTTCTCTACATTAAACTCCATTTGCCACCTCTCAGCCCAGCTCTGCAGCTTATCTATATCCCTCTGTAACCTGCTACATCCTTCCACACTATCGACAACACCATCGACTTTAGTATCATCTGCACATTTACTCACCCACCCTTCTGCGCTTTCCTCTAGGTCATTGATAAAAATGACAAACAGCAACGACCCCAGAACAGATACTTGTGGTACTCCACTTGTGACTGTACTCGATTCTGAACATTTCCCATCAACCACCACCCTCTGTCTTCTTTCAGCTAGCCAATTTCTGATCCACATCTGTAAATCACCCTCAATCCCCAGCCTCCGTATTTTCTGCAATAGCCTACCGTGGGGAACCTTATCAAACGCTTTGCTGAAATCCATATACACCACATCAACTGCTCTACCCTCATCTACCTGTTCAGTCATCTTCTCAAAGAACTCAATAAGGTTTGTGAGGCATGACCAACCCTTCACAAAGCCATGCTGACTATCCCTGATCATATTATTCCTATCTAGATGATTATAAATCTTGTCGCTTATAATCCCCTCCAAGACTTTATCCACTACAGACGTGAGGCTCACCGGTCTATAGTTGCCGGGGTTGTCTCTGCTCCCCTTTTTGAACAAAGGGACCAGATTTGCTGACCTCCAGTCCTCTGGCACTATTCCTGTAGTCAATGATGACATAAAAATCAAAGCCAAAGGTCCAGCAATCTCTTCCCTGGCCTCCCAGAGAATCCGAGGATAAATCCCATCAGGCCCTGGGGACTTATCTATTTTCAGCCTGTCCAGAATTGCCAACACCTCTTCCCTACATACCTCAATGCCATCTATTATATTAGCCTGGGGCTCAGCATTCTCCTCCACAACATTATCTTTTTCCTGAGTGAATACTGACGAAAAATATTCATTTAGTATCTCGCCTATCTCTTCAGACTCCACACACAATTTCCCACCCCTGTCCTTGACTGGTCCTACACTTTCCCTAGTCATTCGCTTATTCCTGACATACCGATAGAAAGCTTTTGGGTTTTCCTTGATCCTTCCTGCCAAATACTTCTCATGTCCCCTCCTTGCTCGTCTTAGCTCTCTCTTTTGATCCTTCCTCGCTTCCTTGTAACTATCCATCGCCCCAACTGAAACTTCACACCTCATCTTCACATAGGCCTCCTTCTTCCTCTTAACAAGAGATTCCACTTCCTTGGTAAACCACGGTTCCCTCGCTCGACTCCTTCCTCCCTGCCTGACCGGTACATACTTATCAAGAACACGCAGTAGCTGATCCTTGAACAAGCCCCACTTATCCAGTGTGCCCAACACTTGCAGCCTACTTCTCCACCCAATCCCTCCCCCCCCCCCAAGTCACGTCTAATGGCATCATAATTGCCCTTCCCCCAGCTATAACTCTTGCCCTGCGGTGTATACTTATCCCTTTCCATCATTAACGTAAACGTCACCGAATTGTGGTCACTGTCCCCAAAGTGGCCTCGCCTCTTGTTGGCCTGTCAACATATTGTTTCAGGAAACCCTCCTGCACAGACTGTACAAAAAACGACCCATCTATTGTACTCGAACTATATCTTTTCCAGTCAATATTTGGAAAGTTAAAGTCTCCCATAATAACTACCCTGTTACTTTCGCTCTTATCCAGAATCATCTTCGCCATCCTTTCCTCTACATCCCTAGAACTATTAGGAGGCCTATAAAAAACTCCCAACAGGGTGACCTCTCCTTTCCTGTTTCTAACTTCAGCCCATACTACCTCGGAAGAAGAGTCCCCATCTAGCATCCTCTCCGCCACCGTAATACTGCTCTTGACTAGCAGCGCCACACCTCCCCCTCTTTTGCCTCCTTCTCTGAGCTTACTAAAACACCTAAACCCCGCAACCTGCAACATCCATTCCTGTCCCTGCTCTATCCATGTCTCCGAAATGGCCACAACATCGAAGTCCCAGGTACCAACCCATGCTGCCAGTTCCCCTACCTTGTTTCGTATACTCCTGGCATTGAAGTAGACACACTTGAAACCACCTACCTGAACACTGGCCCCCTCCTGCGACGTCAAATCTGTGCTCCTGACCTCACTACTCTCATTCTCCCTTACCCTAAAACTACAATCCAGGTTCCCATGCCCCTGCCGCATTAGTTAAACCCCCCCCCCCCCCCAAAGAGCACTAACAAATCTCCCCCCCCAGGATACTTGTGCCCCTCAGGTTCAGATGTAGACCATCCTGTCTGTAGAGGTCCCACCTTCCCCAGAAAGAGCCCCAGTTATCCAGAAATCTGAATCCCTCCCGCCTGCACCATCCCTGTACCACGTGTTTAAATGCTCTCTCTCCCTATGCCTCATCTCACTATCACGTGGCACGGGCAACAACCCAGAGATAACAACTCTCTTTGTTCTAGTTCTGAGCTTCCATCCTAGCTCCCTGAAAGCCTGCCTGACATCCTTGTCCCCTTTCCTACCTATGTCGTTAGTGCCAATGTGGACCACGACTTGGGGCTGCTCCCCCTCCCCCTAAGGACCCGGAAAACACGATCCGAGACATCACGTACCCTTGCACCTGGGAGGCAACATACCAAACGTGAGTCTCTCACGCTCCCACAAAATCTCCTATCTGTGCCCCTGACTATAGAGTCCCCAATTATTAATGCTCTGCTCTTCTCCCCCTTCCCTTCTGAGCAACAGGGACAGACTCCGTGCCAGAGGCCCGTACCCCATTGCTTACGCCTGGTAAGTCCCCCCCCCCCCACAAGTATCCAAAGCGGTATACTTGTTCTCAGGGGAACGGCCGCAGGGGACCCCTGCACTGACTGCTTTTTCCCAGTCCCTCTTACAGTTACCCACCTATCTCCAATCTTTGGTGTAACTAATTCCCTGAAGCTGCTATCTATGACCTCTTCTGCCTCCCGAATGATCCGAAGTTCTCCAACTCCAGCTCCAGTTCCCTAACTCGGTCTTGGAGGAGCTGGAGATGGCAGCACTTCCTGAAGGTAAAATCAGCAGGGACACTAACTGCATCCCTCACCTCAAACATCCTGCAGGAGGAACATTGCACTCCCTTCCCTGCCATTCCTCTAACTTTCTACCAAGATCTGGCTAACAACTAAATTAAATTTTTTTGGTGAGGGTCTTCCCAGACGTCCGCGGGTCGACTTCCTGTTCCCGCCTAAAACACTAATTAAAAAAAAAAAATTCTCAGCTCCTGCTGAAATTGACTAACCAGCCAGCTCCACTCCCGGCGAAATCTACTGGCCTGCCCCTGCAAAGACAAGTGCTTTTAAAGGACAGACTTACCTCCCAGCAGCCACTTCCGCACTGCTCCCGCTGAAACTGACTCACCAGCTGTTCTCCCGCGGAAATCGACTGGCCTGCCCCTGCAAAGACAAGTGCTTTTATAGGACAGACTTACCTCCCAGCAGCCACTTCCGCACTGCTCCCGTTGAAACTGACTCGCCAGCTGTTCTCCCGCCGAAATCGGCTCTGTTTGCCATCAAAGATGCCAACAGACAGTACCGGACCAAGCTCGAGTCCCGGGCTAGCCACACGGACCCCCGCCGTCTATGGCAAGGCCTGCAAGACATAGCAGGCTACAAGATGAAGGCATGTAAAATCGACGGCTCCAACGCACCCCTCCCTGATGAGCTCAACTCATTCTATGCCCGCTTTGAGCAAGAGGTCAGCGAGAGCGAGCCCTCCACCCCAGAAGCCTCGGATGAACTTGTATCTGAGATCACCACTGCAGACGTCAGAGCAGCCTTCTCAAAGGTCAACCCATGGAAAGCCACTGGCCCGGATGGGGTTCCCGGACGAGCACTCAGGTCATGCGCGGATCAGCTGGCAGTGGTGTTCGCAGACATCTTCAACCGCTCTTTGCAACAATCGGAGGTCCCTATCTGCTTCAAGAAGTCCACCATAATCCCTGTACCAAAAAAAGTCAAGCAGTGTGCCTTAATGACTATCGTCCAATGGCTCTGACATCCATAATCATGAAGTACTTCGAAAGTCCAGTCGTGGCACGAATCAACTCCAGCCTCCCAGATTGTGTTGATCCACTACAGTTCGTCTACCGCTGCAACTGGTCCACAGCAGACGGCATCTCCATGGCCCTGTCCTCTACCCTGGAACACCTAGATAACAAAGACTCCTGTTTATCGACTGCAGCTCAGGCTTCAACACCATCATTCCGACGAAACTCGTCCCCAAACTCCGTGGCCTTGGCCTCGGCTCCTCCCTCTGCGACTGGATCCTGAACTTTCTAACCCACAGGCCACAATCAGTAAAGATAGGCAACAACACCTCCTCCACGATCATCTTCAACACCGCTGCCCCACAAGGCTGTGTCCTAGGCCCCCAACTATACTCCTTATGCACCTATGACTGTGTGGACAAATTCCCCTCCAACTCGATTTTCAAATTTGCTGATGACAGCACCGTAGTGGGTCGGATTTCGAACAATGACGTGACAGAGTACAGGAATGAGATAGAGAATCTGGTGAACTGGGGCGACGACAATAATCTCTCCCTCAATGTCAACAAAATGAAGGAGATTGTCATCGACTGCAGGAAACGCAGTGGAGAACATGTCCCTGTCTATGTCAATGTGAACGAAGTAGAAAGGGTCAAGAGCTTCAAGTTTTTAGGTGTACAGATCACCAAAAACCTGTCCTGGTTCCCCCATGCCGACACTATAGTTAGGAAAGCCCACCACTGACTCTACTTTCTCAGAAGACTAAGAAAATTTGGCATGTCAGCTACGACCCTCACCAACTTCTACAAATGCACCATAGAAAGCAGTCTTTCTGGTTGTATCACGGCTTGGTATGGAGCCTGCTCTGTCCAAGGCCGCAGGAAACTACAAAAAGTCGTGAATGTAGCCCAGTCCATCACGGAAACCAGTCTCCCATCCATTGACCCTATCTATAATTCCCGCTGCCTCAGAAAGGCAGCCAGCATAATTACGGACCCCACACACCCCGGACATACTCTCTTCCACCTTCTTCCGTCAGGAAAAAGATACCAAAGTTTAAGGTCACGTACCAACCGACTCAAGAACAGCTTCTTTCCGACTGCCATCAGACTTTTGAATGGGCCTACTTCGTATTAAATTGATCTGTTCTCTACACCTTGCTATAACTTTAACATTATATTCTGCAGTCTCTCCTTCCTTCCCTATGTACGGCACGCATTGTTTGTACAGCATGGAAGAAACAAAACTTTTCACTGTATACTAATACATGTGACAATAATAAATCAAATCAAATCAAAGTATGCTGGGATCCTACAGCAAAGTCTGGACAGGTTGGGCGAGTGGGCAAATCAATGGCAGATGCAGTATAATTTGGATACGTGTGAGGGTATACACGTTGGAAGCAAAAACAGGAACGCAGATTACTACCTGAATGGTTATAAATTGGGAGAGGCGAGTGTGTAGCGGGACCTGGGTGTCCTTGTGCACCAGTCGCTGAAGGTAAGCATGCAGGTGCAGCAGGCGGTAAAGAAGGCTAACGGTACGTTGGCCTTCATTGTGAGAGGTTTCGAGTACAGAAGCAGGGATGTGTTGCTGCAATTGTACAGGGCCTTGGTGAGGCCACACCTGGAGTATTGTATACAGTTTTGGTCTCCTTCTCTGAGGAAGGTTACTCTTGCTCTCGAGGGAGTGCAGCGAAGGTTTATCAGAATAATTTCAGGGATGGCGGGATGTCATGTGAGGAGAGTTTGACTAGGTTGGGATTGTTCTCGCTGGAGCTCAGAAGAATGAGGGGGGATCTCATAGAGACTGATAAAATCTAACAGGACTAGACCATGTAGATGCAGGGAAGATGTTACCAATGATGGGTGTGTCCAGAACTAGGGGTCACAGCCTGAGGATTCAGGGTAAACCATTTCGGACAGATATAAGGAGACATTTCTTCACACAAAGAGTGGTGAGCCTGTGGAATTCATTACCACAGGAAGTAGTTGATGCAAAAACTTTGAATGTATTGAGGAGGCGGCTGGACTGGGGTGAGCACAGTAAGAAGTCTTACATTATCAGGTTAAAGTCCAACAGGTTTGTTTCAAGTACCACCTTTCGCAACACTGCTCCATCCTCAGGGGAATGAAGAGGTATACATCACATCCCATCTGTATCTGCACCCGCTACTCCAAACAACTTTCACTCACTCCTTTAGCACCTCTAACGTAAAAACCCCGTCTGCAGCTGCACCCTGCTTCTCCAAACAACATTCACTCACTCCTTTACCACCTCTATATGTACACACCCGTCTGTAACCGCACTATGCTACTCCAAACAACATTCACTCACTCCTATACCACCTCTAGGCGCACACCCCACCGTCTGCACCTGAACGCTGCTCCCCAAACAACTTTCACGCACTCGTATACCACCTGTATACCTACACCTCAACCCCCGCGTCAGTAACAGCACCTTGCTTCTCCAAACAAATTTCACTCATTCCTATGCCATCTCTATACTCACAACCCCCCCCCCCCCTCCCACGTTCTTACCTTCAGTCTCCTCCCCGCACAACTTTGACTTACTCCTGTACCTCCGCTATTCTGACGCCACTCGTCTGTACCTGCACCCTCTATACATGATGTGAAGAAGCCGGCGTTGGACTGGGGTGAGCACAGTAAGAAGTCCTACATCACCAGTTTGAAGTACACCAGGTTTGTTTCAAACACGAGCTTTCGCAGCACTGCTCCTTCCTGAGGAGAGTGAAGACGTATACATCACACCCCATCTGCATCTGCGCCTTCTACTTCAAACAATTTCACTCACTCCTTCAGCACTTCTAACGTAAACACCGCCGTCCTTAGCTGCACCTTGCTTCCCCAAACAGCATTCACTCACTCCAAAACACCCACCTTCTGCAAACAACATTCACTCACTGCTATACCACCTGTATACATAACCCCCCCCCCCCCCCCCGTCCGTATCTGCACCTTGGTACTCCAAACAACATTCACTCACTCCTCCACCACCTGAATATGTAAACACCATATCTGTGCCTGCACCCTGCTTTCCCAACCTACACTCATTCCTATACCACCTCTATAGGTACAACCCCCTTCTGTATCTGCACTCTGCTCTCCAAACCACTTTCACTCACTCGTACACCACGTCTGTACATACAAATCCCCGTCGGTACCTGCATCCTGCTTCCCCGCACAACTTTCTCTCACTTCTATACCACCGCTATACTTACACTTCTCGCCGGAACCTGAAGCCTGCTTCTCCAAACAACTTTTACTCACTCCTCCACCACTTCCATACGTACAGTCCACGTCTGTCGCTGCACCCTGCTTCCGCAAACAACTTTTACTCACTCCTCCACCACCTCCATATGT
This sequence comes from Scyliorhinus torazame, assembly GCF_047496885.1. Lineage (NCBI taxonomy): Eukaryota > Metazoa > Chordata > Chondrichthyes > Carcharhiniformes > Scyliorhinidae > Scyliorhinus > Scyliorhinus torazame. The sequence continues at coordinate 109,175,227 of NC_092726.1, forward strand.
ACAGTCCACGTCTGTCGCTGCACCCTGCTACCGCAAACAACTTTTACTCACTCCTCCACCACCTCCATATGTACAGTCCACGTCTGTCGCTGCACCCTGCTTCCGCAAACAACTTTTACTCACTCCTCCACCACCTCCATATGTACAGTCCACGTCTGTCGCTGCACCCTGCTTCCGCAAACAACTTTCACTCACTCCTGTACCACCAATATGCTTACGCCCTCCGTCCGTTACTGCACATTGCTTCCCCAAACAACTTTCACTCACTCGTATACCACCTTTATACGGACACTCCCGTCAGCATCTGCACTCTGCTTCTCCAAACAACTTTCACTCACTCCTGTACCAACTCTGTACGTAAACACCGCGATGTGGAAATGCCAGAGTTGTACTGTTGTGAGGACAGTAAGAAGTCTTACAACACCAGGTTAAAGTCCAATAGGTTTGTTTCAAATCACCAGCTTTCGCAGAAGACAAACGACGGGACACAACCGACAGAGTGCCAAGCGTCGTCCAGTACTTGCCCGTTGCTGGGAAACTATGACGTCTTGTTCGCAGCCTTCAACACGTCGTCGATGAAGGAGAACATCTTGCCAAGATCATCCCCACACCCCCACTACTTACCTTCAAACAACCGCGCAACCTCAAACAAACCAGTGTTTGCAGCAAACTACCCAGCCTTCAGAACAGTGACCACGACACCACACAACCCTGCCATGGCAATCTCTGCAAGACGTGCCAGATCATCGACATGGATACCACTATTACACGTGAGAACGCCACCCACCAGGTACGCGCTACGTACTCGTGCGGCTCGGCCAACGTTGTCTACCTCATACGCTGCAGGAAAGGATGTCCCGAAGCGTGGTACATTGGCGAGACCATGCAGACGCTGCGACAATGGTTGTACGGACTTTGCGCGACAATCACCAGGCAGGAATGTTCCCTTCCAGTCGGGGAAGACTTCAGCAGTCAAGGGCATTCAGCCTCTGATCTCCGGGTAAGCGTTCTCCAAGGTGGCCTTCCGGACGCGCGACAACGCAGAATCGCCGAGCAGAAACTTATAGCCAAGTTCCGCACACATGAGTGCGGCCTCAACCGGGACCTGGGATTCATGTCACATTACATTCATCCCCCACCATCTGGTCTGGGCTTGCGAAATCCTACCAACGGTCCTGGCTTGACACAATTCACACCTCTTTAACCTGGGGTTACCCCATCTTTGGATCTGTAAAGATTTAATTACCTGCAAATGCACGCATTCTAAGCATTGTCTGGCATGTTTGAATTTGCCTGTATATATGTTTCTGGAACATACCTCTTCATTCACCCGAGGAAGGAGCAGTGCGCTGTAAGCTAATGATTTGAAACAAACATTTTGGACATTACCCAGTTGTTGTAAGAATTCTTACTGCATGCACACCACGTCAGTGTCTGCACTCAGCTTCTCAAATCAACTTTCACTCACCCCTATACAACCTCTGTACGTACAGTCCCCATCTGCACCTACACGCTGCCTCTCCAAACAACTTTCACTCACTCCTATACAACCTCTGTACATACAGTCCCCGTCTGCACCTACACACTGCCTCTCCAAACAACTTTCACTCACTCCTATACAACCTCTGTACATACAGTCCACGTCTGCAACTACACGCTGCCTCTCCAAACAACTTTCACTCACTACTATACAACCTCTGTACGTACAGCCCCCGTCTGCACCTACACGCTGCCTCTCCAAACAACTTTCACTCACTCCTATACAACCTCTGTACATACAGCCACCGTCTGCACCTACACGCTGCCTCTCCAAACAACTTTCACTCACTCCTATACAACATCTGTACATACAGCCCCGTCTGCACCTACACGCTGCCTCTCCAAACAACTTTCACTCACTGCTATCCAACCTCTGTACATACAGCCCCCATCTGCACCTACACGCTGCCTCTCAAAACAACTTTCACTCACTCCTATACAACCTCTGTACATACAGTCCCCGTCTGCACCTACACGCTGCCACTCCAAACAACTTTCACTCGCTCCTATACAACCTCTGTACATAGTCCCCGTCTGCACCTACACGCTGCCTCTCCAAACAACTTTCACTCACTCCTATACAACCTCTGTAGATACAGTCCCCGTCTGCACCTACACGCTGCCTCTCCAAACAACTTTTACTCACTCCTATACAACCTCTGTACATACAGCCCACGTCTGCAACTACATGCTGCCTCTCCAAACAACTTTCACTCACTACTATACAACCTCTGTACGTACAGCCCCGTCTGCATCTACACGCTGCCTCTCCAAACAATTTTCACTCACTCCTATACAACCTCTGAACATAGAGCCCCCGTCTGCACCTACACGCTGCCTCTCCAAACAACTTTCACTCACTCCTATACAACCTCTGTACATACAACCCCCGTCTGCACCTACACGCTGCCTCTCCAAACAACTTTCACTCACTCCTATACAACCTCTGTACATACAGCCCCCGTCTGCACCTACACGCTGCCTCTCCAAACAACGTTCACTCACTCCTATACAACCTCTGTACATACAGTCCCCGTCTGCACCTACACGCTGCCACTCCAAACAACTTTCACTCACTCCTATACAACCTCTGTACATAGAGCCCCCGTCTGCACCTACACGCTGCCTCTCCAAACAACTTTCACTCACTCCTATACAACCTCTGTACATACAACCCCCGTCTGCACCTACACGCTGCCACTCCAAACAACTTTCACTCACTCCTATACAACCTCTGAACATAGAGCCCCCGTCTGCACCTACACGCTGCCTCTCCAAACAACTTTCACTCACTCCTATACAACCTCTGTACATACAACCCCCGTCTGCACCTACACGCTGCCTCTCCAAACAACTTTCACTCACTCCTATACAACCTCTGTACATACAGCCCCCGTCTGCACCTACACGCTGCCTCTCCAAACAACGTTCACTCACTCCTATACAACCTCTGTACATACAGCCCCCGTCTGCACCTACACGCTGCCTCTCCAAACAACTTTCACTCACTCCTATACAACCTCTGGACGTACAGTCCCCGTCTGCACCTACACGCTGCCTCTCCAAACGACTTTCACTCGCTCCTATACAACCTCTGTACATACAGCCTCCGTCTGCACCTACACGCTGCCTCTCCAAACAACTTTCACTCTCTCCTATACAACCTCTGTACATACAATCCCCGTCTCCACCTACACGCTGCCTCTCCAAACAACTTTCACTTACTCCTATACAACATCTGTACATACAGTCCCCGTCTGCAACTACAAGCTGCCTCACAAAACAACTTTCACTCACTCCAATACAACCTCTGTACATACAGTCCCCGTCTGCATCTACACGCTGCCTCTCCAAACAACTTTCACTCACTCCTATACAACCTCTGTACATACAATCCCCGTCTCCACCTACACGCTGCCTCTCCAAACAACTTTCACTCACTCCTATACAACCTCTGTCCATACAGTCCCCGTCTGCACCTACACGCTGCCTCTCCAAACAACTTTCACTCACTCTTATACAACCTCTGTACATACAGTCCCCATCTGCACCTACACGCTGCCTCACAAAACAACTTTCACTCACTCCAATACAACCTCTGTACATACAGCCCCGTCTGCACCTACACGCTGCCTCTCCAAACAACTTTCGCTCACTCCTATACAACCTCTGTACATACAGTCCCCGTCTGCACCTACACGCTGCCTCTCCAAACAACTTTCACTCACTCCTATACAACCTCTGTACATACAGTCCCCGTCTGCACCTACACGCTGCCTCACCAAACAACTTTCACTCACTACAATACAACCTCTGTACATAAAGCCCCGTCTGCACCTACACGCTGCCTCTCCAAACAACTTTCACTCACTCCAATACAACCTCTGTACATACAGCCCCCGTCTGCACCTACACGCTGTCTCTCCAAACAACTTTTACTCACTCCTATACAACCTCTGTACATACAGCCCCGTCTGCACCTACACGCTGCCTCTCCAAACAACTTTTACTCACTCCTATACAACCTCTGTACATACAGCCCCGTCTGCACCTACACGCTGTCTCTCCAAACAACTTTTACTCACTCCTATACAACCTCTGTACATACAGCCCCGTCTGCACCTACACGCTGCCTCTCCAAACAACTTTCACTCACTCCTATACAACCTCTGTACATACAATCCCCGTCTCCACCTACACGCTGCCTCTCCAAACAACTTTCACTCACTCCTATACAACCTCTGTACATACAGCCCCCGTCTGCACCTACACGCTGCTTCTCCAAACAACTTTCACTCACTCCAATACAACCTCTGTACATACAGCCCCCGTCTGCACCTACACGCTGCCTCTCCAAACAGCTTTCACTCACTCCTATACAACCTCTGTACATACAGCCCCCGTCTGCACCTACACGCTGCCTCTCCAAACAACTTTCACTCACTCCTATACAACCTCTGTACATACAGCCCCCGTCTGCACCTACACGCTGCCTCTCCAAACAACTTTCACTCACTCCTATACAACCTCTGGACGTACAGTCCCCGTCTGCACCTACACGCTGCCTCTCCAAACGACTTTCACTCGCTCCTATACAACCTCTGTACATACAGCCTCCGTCTGCACCTACACGCTGCCTCTCCAAACAACTTTCACTCTCTCCTATACAACCTCTGTACATACAATCCCCGTCTCCACCTACACGCTGCCTCTCCAAACAACTTTCACTCACTCCTATACAACATCTGTACATACAGTCCCCGTCTGCAACTACAAGCTGCCTCACAAAACAACTTTCACTCACTCCAATACAACCTCTGTACATACAGTCCCCGTCTGCATCTACACGCTGCCTCTCCAAACAACTTTCACTCACTCCTATACAACCTCTGTACATACAATCCCCGTCTCCACCTACACGCTGCCTCTCCAAACAACTTTCACTCACTCCTATACAACCTCTGTCCATACAGTCCCCGTCTGCACCTACACGCTGCCTCTCCAAACAACTTTCACTCACTCTTATACAACCTCTGTACATACAGTCCCCATCTGCACCTACACGCTGCCTCACAAAACAACTTTCACTCACTCCAATACAACCTCTGTACATACAGCCCCGTCTGCACCTACACGCTGCCTCTCCAAACAACTTTCGCTCACTCCTATACAACCTCTGTACATACAGTCCCCGTCTGCACCTACACGCTGCCTCTCCAAACAACTTTCACTCACTCCTATACAACCTCTGTACATACAGTCCCCGTCTGCACCTACACGCTGCCTCACCAAACAACTTTCACTCACTACAATACAACCTCTGTACATAAAGCCCCGTCTGCACCTACACGCTGCCTCTCCAAACAACTTTCACTCACTCCAATACAACCTCTGTACATACAGCCCCCGTCTGCACCTACACGCTGTCTCTCCAAACAACTTTTACTCACTCCTATACAACCTCTGTACATACAGCCCCGTCTGCACCTACACGCTGCTTCTCCAAACAACTTTCACTCACTCCAATACAACCTCTGTACATACAGCCCCCGTCTGCACCTACACGCTGCCTCTCCAAACAGCTTTCACTCACTCCTATACAACCTCTGTACATACAGCCCCCGTCTGCACCTACACGCTGCCTCTCCAAACAACTTTCACTCACTCCTATACAACCTCTGTACATACAGCCCCCGTCTGCACCTACACGCTGCCTCTGCAAACAACTTTCACTCACTCCTATACAACCTCTGACCATGCAGCCCCGTCTGCACCTACACGCTGCTTCTCCAAACAACTTTCACTCACTCCTATACAACCTCTGTACGTACAGTCACCGTCTTCACCTACACGCTGCCTCTCCAAACAACTTTCACTCACTCCTATACAACCTCTGTACATACAGCCCCCGTCTGCACCTACACGCTGCCTCTCCAAACAACTTTTACTCACTCCTATACAACCTCTGTACATACAGCCCCCGTCTGCACCTACACGCTGCCTCTCCAAACAACTTTCACTCACTCCTATACAACCTCTGTACATACAGCCCCCGTCTGCACCTACACGCTGCCTCTCCAAACAACTTTCACTCACTACTATACAACCTCTGACCATACAGCCCCGTCTGCACCTACACGCTGCTTCTCCAAACAACTTTCACTCACTCCAACACAACCTCTGTACATACAGCCCCCGTCTGCACCTACACGCTGCATCTCCAAACAACTTTCACTCACTCCTATACAACCTCTGTACGTACAGTCCCCGTCTGCACCTACACGCTGCCTCTCCAAACAACTTTCACTCACTCCTATACAACCTCTGTACATACAGCCCCCGTCTGCACCTACACGCTGCCTCTCCAAACAACTTCCACTCACTCCTATACAACCTCTGTACATACAGCCCACGTCTGCAACTACATGCTGCCTCTCCTAACAACTTTCACTCACTACTATACAACCTCTGTACGTACAGCCCCGTCTGCACCTACACGCTGCCTCTCCAAACAATTTTCACTCACTCCTATACAACCTCTGAACATAGAGCCCCCGTCTGCACCTACACGCTGCCTCTCCAAACAACTTTCACTCACTCCTATACAACCTCTGTACATACAGCCCCCGTCTGCACCTACACGCTGCCTCTCCAAACAACTTTCACTCACTCCTATACAACCTCTGTACATACAGCCCCCGTCTGCACGTACACGCTGCCTCTCCAAACAACGTTCACTCACTCCTATACAACCTCTGTACATACAGTCCCCGTCTGCACCTACACGCTGCCACTCCAAACAACTTTCACTCACTCCTATACAACCTCTGTACATACAGCCCCCGTCTGCACCTACACGCTGCCTCTCCAAACAACTTTCACTCACTCCTATACAACCTCTGGACGTACAGTCCCCGTCTGCACCTACACGCTGCCTCTCCAAACGACTTTCACTCGCTCCTATACAACCTCTGTACATACAGCCTCCGTCTGCACCTACACGCTGCCTCTCCAAACAACTTTCACTCTCTCCTATACAACCTCTGTACATACAATCCCCGTCTCCACCTACACGCTGCCTCTCCAAACAACTTTCACTCACTCCTATACAACATCTGTACATACAGTCCCCGTCTGCAACTACAAGCTGCCTCACAAAACAACTTTCACTCACTCCAATACAACCTCTGTACATACAGTCCCCGTCTGCACCTACACGCTGCCTCTCCAAACAACTTTCACTCACTCCTATACAACCTCTGTACATACAATCCCCGTCTCCACCTACACGCTGCCTCTCCAAACAATTTTCACTCACCCCTATACAACCTCTGTCCATACAGTCCCCGTCTGCACCTACACGCTGCCTCTCCAAACAACTTTCACTCACTCTTATACAACCTCTGTACATACAGTCCCCATCTGCACCTACACGCTGCCTCACAAAACAACTTTCACTCACTCCAATACAACCTCTGTACATACAGCCCCGTCTGCACCTACACGCTGCCTCTCCAAACAACTTTCACTCACTCCTATACTACCTCTGTACATACAGTCCCCGTCTGCACCTACACGCTGCCTCTCCAAACAACTTTCACTCACTCCTATACAACCTCTGTACATACAGTCCCCGTCTGCACCTACACGCTGCCTCACAAAACAACTTTCACTCACTCCAATACAACCTCTGTACGTACAGCCCCGTCTGCACCAACACGCTGCCTCACCAAACAACTTTCACTCACTCCAATACAACCTCTGTACATAAAGCCCCGTCTGCACCTACGGCTACACGCTGCCTCTCCAAACAACTTTCACTCACTCCAATACAACCTCTGTACATACAGCCCCCGTCTGCACCTACACGCTGTCTCTCCAAACAACTTTTACTCACTCCTATACAACCTCTGTACATACAGCCCCGTCTGCACCTACACGCTGCTTCTCCAAACAACTTTCACTCACTCCAATACAACCTCTGTACATACAGCCCCCGTCTGCACCTACACGCTGCCTCTCCAAACAGCTTTCACTCACTCCTATACAACCTCTGTACATACAGCCCCCGTCTGCACCTACACGCTGCCTCTCCAAACAACTTTCACTCACTCCTATACAACCTCTGTACATACAGCCCCCGTCTGCACCTACACGCTGCCTCTGCAAACAACTTTCACTCACTCCTATACAACCTCTGACCATGCAGCCCCGTCTGCACCTACACGCTGCTTCTCCAAACAACTTTCACTCACTCCTATACAACCTCTGTACGTACAGTCCCCGTCTGCACCTACACGCTGCCTCTCCAAACAACTTTCACTCACTCCTATACAACCTCTGTACATACAGCCCCCGTCTGCACCTACACGCTGCCTCTCCAAACAACTTTTACTCACTCCTATACAACCTCTGTACATACAGCCCCCGTCTGCACCTACACGCTGCCTCTCCAAACAACTTTCACTCACTCCTATACAACCTCTGTACATACAGCCCCCGTCTGCACCTACACGCTGCTTCTCCAAACAACTTTCACTCACTCCAACACAACCTCTGTACATACAGCCCCCGTCTGCACCTACACGCTGCCTCTCCAAACAACTTTCACTCACTCCTATACAACCTCTGTACGTACAGTCCCCGTCTGCACCTACACGCTGCCTCTCCAAGCAACTTTCACTCACTCCTATACAACCTCTGTACATACAGCCCCCGTCTGCACCTACACGCTGCCTCTCCAAACAACTTCCACTCACTCCTATACAACCTCTGTACATACAACCCCGTCTGCACCTACACGCTGCCTCTCCAAACAACTTTCACTCACTCCTATGCAACCTCTGTACGTACAGCCCCCGTCTGCACCTACACGCTGCCTCTCCAAACAACTTTCACTCACTCCTATACAACCTCTGTACATACAGCGCCCGTCTCCAACTACACGCTGCCTCTCCAAACAACTTTCACTCACTGCAATGCAACCTCTGTACATACAGTCCCCGTCTGCACCTACACGCTGCCTCTCGAAACAACTTTCACTCACTCCTATACAACCTCTGTACATACAACCCCGTCTGCACCTACACGCTGCCTCTCCCAACAACTTTCACTCACTCCTATACAGCCTCTGTACATACAACCCCCGTCTGCACCTACACGCAGCCTCTCCAAACAACTTTCACTCACTCCTATACAACCTCTGTACATACAGTCCCCGTCTGCACTTACACGCTGCCTCACCAAACAACTTTCACTCACTCCTATACAATCTCTGTACATACAGCCCCCGTCTGCACCTACACGCTGCCTCTCCAAACAACTTTTACTCACTCCTATACAACCTCTGTACGTACAGTCCCCGTCTGCACCTACACGCTGCCTCTCCAAACAACTTTCACTCACTCCTATACAACCTCTGTACATACAGCCCCCGTCTGCACCTACACGCTGCCTCTCCAAACAACTTTCACTCACTACTATAGAACCTCTGACCATACAGCCCCGTCTGCACCTACACGCTGCTTCTCCAAACAACTTTCACTCACTCCAACACATCCTCTGTACATACAGCCCCCGTCTGCACCTACACGCTGCCTCTCCAAACAACTTTCACTCACTCCTATACAACCTCTGTACGTACAGTCCCCGTCTGCACCTACACGCTGCCTCTCCAAACAACTTTCACTCACTCCTATACAACCTCTGTACATACAGCCCCCGTCTGCACCTACACGCTGCCTCTCCAAACAACTTCCACTCACTCCTATACAACCTCTGTACATACAGCCCCCGTCTGCACCTACACGCTGCCTCTCCAAACAACTTTCACTCACTACTATACAACCTCTGTACGTACAGCCCCGTCTGCACCTACACGCTGCCTCTCCAAACAATTTTCACTCACTCCTATACAACCTCTGAACATAGAGCCCCCGTCTGCACCTACACGCTGCCTCTCCAAACAACTTTCACTCACTACTATACAACCTCTGACCATACAGCCCCGTCTGCACCTACACGCTGCTTCTCCAAACAACTTTCACTCACTCCAACACAACCTCTGTACATACAGCCCCCGTCTGCACCTACACGCTGCCTCTCCAAACAACTTTCACTCACTCCTATACAACCTCTGTACGTACAGTCCCCGTCTGCACCTACACGCTGCCTCTCCAAACAACTTTCACTCACTCCTATACAACCTCTGTACATACAGCCCCCGTCTGCACCTACACGCTGCCTCTCCAAACAACTTCCACTCACTCCTATACAACCTCTGTACATACAGCCCACGTCTGCAACTACATGCTGCCTCTCCTAACAACTTTCACTCACTACTATACAACCTCTGTACGTACAGCCCCGTCTGCACCTACACGCTGCCTCTCCAAACAATTTTCACTCACTCCTATACAACCTCTGAACATAGAGCCCCCGTCTGCACCTACACGCTGCCTCTCCAAACAACTTTCACTCACTCCTATACAACCTCTGTACATACAGCCCCCGTCTGCACCTACACGCTGCCTCTCCAAACAACTTTCACTCACTCCTATACAACCTCTGTACATACAGCCCCCGTCTGCACCTACACGCTGCCTCTCCAAACAACGTTCACTCACTCCTATACAACCTCTGTACATACAGTCCCCGTCTGCACCTACACGCTGCCACTCCAAACAACTTTCACTCACTCCTATACAACCTCTGTACATACAGCCCCCGTCTGCACCTACACGCTGCCTCTCCAAACAACTTCCACTCACTCCTATACAACCTCTGTACATACAGCCCCCGTCTGCACCTACACGCTGCCTCTCCAAACAACTTTCACTCACTCCTATACAACCTCTGGACGTACAGTCCCCGTCTGCACCTACACGCTGCCTCTCCAAACGACTTTCACTCGCTCCTATACAACCTCTGTACATACAGCCTCCGTCTGCACCTACACGCTGCCTCTCCAAACAACTTTCACTCTCTCCTATACAACCTCTGTACATACAATCCCCGTCTCCCCCTACACGCTGCCTCTCCAAACAACTTTCACTCACTCCTATACAACATCTGTACATACAGTCCCCGTCTGCAACTACAAGCTGCCTCACAAAACAACTTTCACTCACTCCAATACAACCTCTGTACATACAGTCCCCGTCTGCACCTACACGCTGCCTCTCCAAACTTTCACTCACTCCTATACAACCTCTGTACATACAATCCCCGTCTCCACCTACACGCTGCCTCTCCAAACAACTTTCACTCACTCCTATACAACCTCTGTCCATACAGTCCCCGTCTGCACCTACACGCTGCCTCTCCAAACAACTTTCACTCACTCTTATACAACCTCTGTACATACAGTTCCCATCTGCACCTACACGCTGCCTCACAAAACAACTTTCACTCACTCCAATACAACCTCTGTACATACAGCCCCGTCTGCACCTACACGCTGCCTCTCCAAACAACTTTCACTCACTCCTATACTACCTCTGTACATACAGTCCCCGTCTGCACCTACACGCTGTCTCTCCAAACAACTTTCACTCACTCTTATACAACCTCTGTACATACAGTCCCCATCTGCACCTACACGCTGCCTCACAAAACAACTTTCACTCACTCCAATACAACCTCTGTACATAAAGCCCCGTCTGCACCTACGGCTACACGCTGCCTCTCCAAACAACTTTCACTCACTCCAATACAACCTCTGTACATACAGCCCCCGTCTGCACCTACACGCTGTCTCTCCAAACAACTTTTACTCACTCCTATACAACCTCTGTACATACAGCCCCGTCTGCACCTACACGCTGCTTCTCCAAACAACTTTCACTCACTCCAATACAACCTCTGTACATACAGCCCCCGTCTGCACCTACACGCTGCCTCTCCAAACAGCTTTCACTCACTCCTATACAACCTCTGTACATACAGCCCCCGTCTGCACCTACACGCTGCCTCTCCAAACAACTTTTACTCACTCCTATACAACCTCTGTACGTACAGTCCCCGTCTGCACCTACACGCTGCCTCTCCAAACAACTTTCACTCACTCCTATACAACCTCTGTACATACAGCCCCAGTCTGCACCTACACGCTGCCTCTCCAAACAACTTTTACTCACTCCTATACAACCTCTGTACATACAGCCCCCGTCTGCATCTACACGCTGCCTCTCCAAACAACTTTCACTCACTCCTATACAACCTCTGTACATACAGCCCCCGTCTGCACCTACACGCTGCTTCTCCAAACAACTTTCACTCACTCCAACACAACCTCTGTACATACAGCCCCCGTCTGCACCTACACGCTGCCTCTCCAAACAACTTTCACTCACTCCTATACAACCTCTGTACGTACAGTCCCCGTCTGCACCTACACGCTGCCTCTCCAAGCAACTTTCACTCACTCCTATACAACCTCTGTACATACAGCCCCCGACTGCACCTACACGCTGCCTCTCCAAACAACTTCCACTCACTCCTATACAACCTCTGTACATACAACCCCGTCTGCACCTACACGCTGCCTCTCCAAACAACTTTCACTCACTCCTATGCAACCTCTGTATGTACAGCCCCCGTCTGCACCTACACGCTGCCTCTCCAAACAACTTTCACTCACTCCTATACAACCTCTGTACATACAGCGCCCGTCTGCACCTACACGCTGCCTCTCCAAACAACTTTCACTCACTGCAATGCAACCTCTGTACATACAGTCCCCGTCTGCACCTACACGCTGCCTCTCCAAACAACTTTCACTCACTCCTATACAACCTCTGTACATACAACCCCGTCTGCACCTACACGCTGCCTCTCCCAACAACTTTCACTCACTCCTATACAGCCTCTGTACATACAACCCCCGTCTGCACCTACACGCAGCCTCTCCAAACAACTTTCACTCACTCCTATACAACCTCTGTACATACAGTCCCCGTCTGCACCTACACGCTGCCTCACCAAACAACTTTCACTCACTCCTATACAATCTCTGTACATACAGCCCCCGTCTGCACCTACACGCTGCCTCTCCAAACAACTTTTACTCACTCCTATACAACCTCTGTACGTACAGTCCCCGTCTGCACCTACACGCTGCCTCTCCAAACAACTTTCACTCACTCCTATACAACCTCTGTACATACAGCCCCCGTCTGCACCTACACGCTGCCTCTCCAAACAACTTTTTCTCACTCCTATACATCCTCTGTACATACAGCCCCCGTCTGCACCGACACGCTGCCTCTCCAAACAACTTTCACTCACTCCTATACAACCTCTGTACATACAGCCCCCGTCTGCACCTACACGCTGCCTCTCCAAACAACTTTCACTCACTACTATACAACCTCTGACCATACAGCCCCGTCTGCACCTACACGCTGCTTCTCCAAACATCTTTCACTCACTCCAACACAACCTCTGTACATACAGCCCCCGTCTGCACCTACACGCTGCCTCTCCAAACAACTTTCACTCACTCCTATACAACCTCTGTACGTACAGTCCCCGTCTGCACCTACACGCTGCCTCTCCAAACAACTTTCACTCACTCCTATACAACCTCTGTACATACAGCCCCCGTCTGCGCCTACACGCTGCCTCTCCAAACAACTTGCACTCACTCCTATACAACCTCTGTACATACAACCCCGTCTGCACCTACACGCTGCCTCTCCAAACAACTTTCACTCACTCCTATGCAACCTCTGTACGTACAGCCCCCGTCTGCACCTACACGCTGCCTCTCCAAACAACTTTCACTCACTCCTATACAACCTCTGTACATACAGCGCCCGTCTGCACCTACACGCTGCCTCTCCAAACAACTTTCACTCATTGCAATGCAACCTCTGTACATACAGTCCCCGTCTGCACCTACACGCTGCCTCTCCAAACAACTTTCACTCACTCCTATACAACCTCTGTACATACAACCCCGTCTGCACCTACACGCTGCCTCTCCCAACAACGTTCACTCACTCCTATACAGCCTCTGTACATACAACCCCCGTCTGCACCTACACGCAGCCTCTCCAAACAACTTTCACTCACTCCTATACAACCTCTGTACATACAGTCCCCGTCTGCACCTACACGCTGCCTCACCAAACAACTTTCACTCACTCCTATACAATCTCTGTACATACAGCCCCCGTCTGCACCTACACGCTGCCTCTCCAAACAACTTTCACTCACTCCTATACAACCTCTGTACATACAGTCCCCGTCTGCACCTACACGCTGCCTCTCCAAACAACTTTCACTCACTCCTTTCCAACCTCTGTACATACAGTCCCCGTCTGCACCTACACGCTGCTTCTCCAAACAACTTTCACTCACTTTTCAATTTCAATACTTTCTCCTGTCATTCACTTTATAATCTCAATTCTTCCTCCTGGCTTTCTCTTTTTAATTTCAATACATCCTCCTCCCATTCACTTTTTAATTCAATACCTCCTCCTGCCTTTCGCTTTTTAATTTCCATACTTACTCCTCTCATTCACTTTCTAATGTCAATACTTCCTCCTGCCTTTTACCTTTTAATTTCCGTACTTACTCCTCCCATTCATTTTTTTATTTCAATACTTCGTCCTGACTTTCACTTTTTAATGTCAATTCTTCCTGCTGCCTTTCACTTTTTAATTTATTTTCTTCCTCCTCCCATTCACTTTTTAAATGCAATACATCCTGCTGCCATTCACTTTCTAATTTCAATACTTCCTCCTCCCATTCACTTTCTAATTTCAATACTTCCTCCTCTCATTCACTTTCTAATTTCAATACTTCCTGCTGCCTTTCACTTTCTAATTTCAATACTCCCTGCTGCCTTTCACTTTCTAATTTCAATACTTCCTCCTGCCTTTCACTTTCTAATTTCAATACCTCCTCCTCCCATTCACTTTCTAATTTCAATACTCCCTGCTGACTTTCACTTTTTAAATGCAATACTTCCTCCTGTCATTCACTTTCTAATTTCAATACTTCCTCCTCCCATTCACTTTTTAAATGCAATACTCCCTGCTGCCTTTCACTTTCTAATTTCAATACTTCCTCCTCCCATTCACTTTTTAAATGCAATACTTCCTCCTGTCATTCACTTTTTAATTCGCTTTTAAATTCTTTATCTCCTTCTGACATAACTTTTGAAATGTTTTTATCGCCTCCTCCCTTTCCTTTTTAATGTTCTTATCTCCTCCAAGCTTTATTTTTTGATGATGTGGAGATGCCGGTGTTGGACCGGGTAGGGCACAGTAAGAAGTCTTATAATATCAGGTTGACGTCCAACAGGTTTGTTTCGGTACACTAGCTTTCGGAGCTCAGACCATCCTCAGGTGAATGAAGAGTTCGCTTCCAGAAACACAGAAAAAGACAATGTCAATAATGCAAGACGATATGTTGAATGCGAGTCCTTGCAGGTAATTGCGACGTTTCAAGCCCAGACGGTGCGATTGGAGAGGCAACGAATCATAGAGTCATAGATCTTTACAGCATGGAAAAAGGACCTTTGGCCCACCTTGTCCATGTCGCTCAGTTTCTATAGAACATAGAACATTACAGCGCAGTACAGGCCCTTCGGCCCTCGATGTTGCGCCGACTGTGATGCCACTCTTAAGACCATCTACACTATTCCCTTATCGTCCATAAGTCTATCCAATGACCATTTGAATGTCCTCACTGTTGGCGAGTCGACAACTGTTGCAGGCAGGGCATTCCAGGCCGTTACTACTCTCTGAGTAAAGAACCTACCTCTGACGTCGATCCTATATCTATCTCCCCTCAATTCAAAGCTATGTCCCATCGTGCTAGACATCACCATCTGAGGGAAAAGGCTCTCACTGTCCACCCTATCCAATTCTCTGAGCACCTTGTATGCCTCAATTTAGTCACTCCTTAACCATTTTCTCTCTAACTAAAACAGCCTCAAGTCCCTCAGCCTTTCCTCATAAGATCTTCCCTCTATACCAGGCAACATTCTGGTAAATCTCCTCTGCGCCCTTACCAATGCTTCCACATCCTTCCTATAATGTGGCGACCAGAATTGTACGCGTACTCCAAATGCGGCCGCACCAGTGTTTTGTCCAGCTGCAACATGACCTCATGGCTCCTAAAATCAATCCCTCTACCAATACATGCTAACACACCGCACGCCTTCTTAACCACCCTCTCAACCTGGGTGGTAACTATCAGGGATCTATGTACATGGACACCGAGATCTCCCTGCTCATCCACACTGCCAAGAATCTTACCATTAGCCCAGTACACGATCTTCCTGTTATTCCTTTCAACATGAATCATCTCACACGTTTCTGCACTAAACTTCACTTGCCACCTCTCAGCCCAGCGCTGCAGCTTATCTATGTCCCTCTGTAACTTGTAACATCCTTCCGCTCTGTCCACAACTCCACCGACTTTAGTGTCATCTGCAAATTTACTCACACATCCTTCTACGCCTTCCTCTAGGTCATTTATAAAAATGACAAACAGCACTGGCCCCAAAACATATCCTTGTGGTACACCACTAGTAACCACTAGTAACTGGACTCCAAACTGAACATTTTCCATCAACCACCACCCTTTTTCTTCTTCCAGCTAGCCAATTTCTGATCCAAACTGCTAAATCTCCCTGAATCCCATGCCTCCGTATTTCCTGCTGTAGCCTACCGTGGGGAACCTTATCAAACGCTTCTGAAATCCATGTACACCACATCAACTGCTTTATCCTCATCCACCTGTTTTATCACATTCCCAAAGAACTCAATAAGGTTTCTGAGGCACTACCTACCCTTCACAAAACCATGTTGACTATCTCTAATCAAATTGTTCCTTTCCAGGTGATTATACATCCTATCACTCATAAACCATTCCAAGACTTTGCCCACAACAGAAGTAAGGCTCACTTGTCTATAGTTACCGGGGATGTCCCTACTCCTCTTCTTGAACAAGGGGACAACATTTGGTATCCTCCAGTCTTCTGGCACAATTCCAGTAGACAAAGATGACTTAAAGATCAGAGACCAAAGATCAGCAATCTCCTCCCTAGCTTCCCAGAGAATCCTAGGATAAATCCCATCCGCCCCAGGGGACTTATCTTTTTTCACACTTCCTGGAATTGCTAACACCTCCTCCTTATGAACCTCAAGCCCTTCTAGTCTAATAGCCTGAATCTCAGTATTCTCCTCGACAACATTGTCTTTTTCCTGTGTGAATACTGACGAAATATATTCATTTAGCATATCTCCTATCTCCTCGGACACCACGCACAACTACCCACTGCTGTCCTTGACTGGCCCTACTCTTACCCTAGTCATTCTTTTATTCCTGACATATCTATAGAAAGCTTTAGGGTTATCCTTGATCCTACCTGCCAAATACTTCTCATGTCCCCTCCTGGCTCTCTCTTTAGGTCCTTCCTAGCTAACTTGTAACACGCGAGCGTCCTAACTGAACCTTCATGTCTAATCTTTAAATAAGCCTCCTTATTCCTCTTGACAAGTGTTTCGACTGCTTTAGTAAACCACGGTTCCCTCGCCTCGACCACTTCCTCCCTGCCTGACAGGTACATACTTATCAAGCACACGCAGTAGCTGTTCCTTCAAGAAGCTCCACATTTCCATTGTGCCCATCCCCTGCAGTTTTCCTCTCCATCCGATGCATCCTAAGTCTTGCCTCATCGCATCATAATTGCCTTTCCCCCAGATATAACACTTGCCATGCAGTATATACTTATCCCTTTCCATCACTAATGTAAACAAAATCGAATTGTGGTCACTATCACCAAAGTGTTCACCTACCTCCAGATCTAACACCTATCCTGGTTCATTACCCAGTAACAAATCCAATATGGCCTCATCTCTCGTTGGCCGATCTCCATACTGTATTAGGAAACCCTCGTGCACACATTGGACAAAAACGGACCCATCTAAAGTACTCGAACTATAGCGTTTCCAGTCAATATTTGGAAAGTTAAAGTCCCCAATAACAACTACCCTGTTGCTTTCGCTCCTATCCAAAATCATCTTTGCAATCCTTTCCTCTACATCTCTGGGACGTTTCGGCGACTTATAGAATACAACTAACAGGGTGACCTCTCCTTTCCTGTTTCTAACCTCAGACCATACTACCTTAGTAGACGAGTCCTCATCAAACGTCCTTTCTGCCACCGTAATACTGTCCTTGACTAACAATGCCACCCCTCCGCCTATTTTACCACCTTCCCTGAGCTTACTGAAATATCTAAACCCCGGCACCTGCAACAACCATTATTCCTGAACATGCTCTATCCATGTCTCCGAAATGGTCACAACATCGAAGTCCCAGGTACCAACCCATGCCGCAAGTTCACCCACCTTATTCCGGATGCACCTGGCATTGAAGAAGACACACTTTAAACTACCTTCCTGCCTGCCGGTACACTCCTGCTACTTTGAAACCTTACTCATGACCTCACTACTGTCAACCTCCTTTATACAGGAGCTGCAATTCAGGTTCCCAATCCCCTGCTGAACTAGTTTAAAACCTCCCGAAGAGCATTAGCAACCCCCCCCCCCCCGCCCCCCCCCCAGGATATTGGTACCCCTCTGGTCCAGGTGTAGACTATCCCGTTTGTAGAGGTCCCACCGACCCCACAATGATCCCCAATTATCCAGAAATCTGAAACCCTCCCTTCTGCACCATCCCTGTAGCCACGTGTTCAACTCCTCTCTCTCCCTATTCATCGTCTTGCGAGCACATGACGGGTAACAACGCAGAGATAATAACTCTGTTTGTCCTAGATCTAAGTTTCCACCCTAGCTCCCTGAATTACTCCCTTACACCCCTATCCCTTTTCCTACCTATGTCGTTGGTACCTATGTGGACCACGACTTGGGGCTGCTCCCCTTTACCTTAAGGATCCCGAAAACACGGTCCGAGACATCACGGACCCTGGAACCTTGGAGGCAACACACCAGCTGTGAGTCTTTCTCGTTCCCACAGAATCTCCTATCTATTCCCCTAACTATGGAGTCTCCAATGACTAATGCTCTGCTCCTCTCCCCCCTGCCTTTCTGAGCAACAGGGACAGACTCTGTGCCAGAGACCTGTATCCCATGGCCTGCTCCTGGTAAGTCACCCCTCCCCTCCAACAGTATCCAAAGCGGTCTACTTGTTACTAAGGGGAACGACCACAAGGGATCCCTATACTGACTGCTTCCTCCCAGCCCCTCTTACCGTCACCCATCTGTCTTTATTCTTTCTACTAACTACATCCCTGAAGCTTCCATCTATAACCACCTCTGCCTCCCGAATGATCCGAAATTCATCCAGCTCCAGCTCCAGCTCCAGTTCCCTAACGCAGTTTCTGAGGAGCTGGAGATGGGTGCACTTCCCACAGATGAAATCAGCAGGGACACTGACAGCGTCCCTCACCTCAATCATTGTGCTGGAGGAACTGCACTACCTTCTCTGCCATCCCCTCGAGAGAAAAAAAGATAGAAAGAGCTTACCTGTTATTCATTCTACCCCTTCAGTTAAAGGATGTGGAAGGGTGGGGGACAGTACAAGTGTAGTGCCTAGGGTTTAGAAATTGTCCAACTTAAATACAGGTACAAATAAAACACTTAACCAGTACCACTGCGCCCCACATGACGAGGCTAGTCCCACTTGCCCCCATTTTGTCCATATCCGTCTATGCCTCCCCTGCCATGTAACTCTCCAACTGTTTTTTATAGGAGAAAAACTGTATCCGCCTCTACCACTGCCTCTGGCAGGTTATTCCAGATGCTCACCACACACTGTGTGAAGAAACTTCCGCTCTGGTCTCTTTTGTACCTCTCCCCTCTCACCTGAAACCTGTGCACTCCAGTTCTAGACTCCTCAACCTGTGGGAAAATGTGTTGACTAACTGCCTTATCTATGCCCCTCATTATCTCATACACTCTATAAGATCGTCCATAAGCCTCCTACGCTCCAGGGGAAAAAGACCGAGCTTATACAGCCTCTCTTTATAGTTCAGCCAATTCACTCCCGGTAGAATCCTCGTAAATCTCTTCTGCACTGTTCCTAGTTTAACAATATCCTTCCTCTAACAGAGTGACAAGAACTGAACACAGGATTCCATGTGTCGTCTTACTAATATCTTATACAACTTATTTCTAAAATAAATTTAGAATATCCAATTCATTTTTTTCAATTAAGGGGAAATTTAGCGTGGCCAATCCACCTATCATGCACATTTTTGGGTGTTTCGGGGGCGAAACTCACACAAACATGAGGAGAATGTGCAAACTCCACACAGACAGTGACCCAGAGCCGGGATCGAATCTGGGACCCTGGCGCCGTTAAGCAACCAATGCTAACCACTTGCGAGACCGTGCAGTACTTTGTCTTGTACAACTTCAACATGACGTCCCAACTCCTGTATTCAATGTTCTGACCAATAAAGCCGAGCATGCTGAATGCTTTCTCCACGACTCTGTCCAGCTGTGACTCCTCCTTCAAGCAGCTATGAAACTGAACCCCCAGATCGCTTTGTTCTGTAACTCTCCCCAACTCCCTACCATTAACTGAGTCGTCCCTGCCTTGATTTGATCTACCAAAATGCATCAACTCACATTTTTCCGAATTAAATTCCATCTGCCATTTATCGGCCCACTGGCGCGAATGGTCAACATTCTGTTGCAGTCTGATATAACCTTTTTCACTAGCCACTACGCCGCCAATCGTTGTGTCATGTGCAAACCATGCCTCCGACATACTCACCCAAATCATTAATATGCATAACAAATAACAATGGACCCAGCCCAGATCCCTGAGGCACACTGCTGGTCAAAGGCCTCCAGTTTGAAAAACAACCCTCCACAATCACCTTTTAAAAAAATAAATCACATAACTTTATTCCACAAGCAATAAAACAGTTACCCTTCGAAAAGTATGAGTGCACTGCTGTGATTTGAATTCAGGATCTCCTTTTTATTAGACAGGCGCTTTAACCATCTAAGGCACAGCGCCAACTTACGACCACCCTTTTGTTTCTGTTGACAAGCCAATTTTGTATTCAATTAGCTACCGCCCCATGGATTCTGTGCGATAAAAACATAAGAACATAAGAACTAGAAACAAGAGTAGGCCATCTGGCCCCTCGAGCCTGCTCCACCATTCAATGAGATCATGGCTGATCTTTTGTGGACTCAGCTCCACTTTCCGGCCCGAACACCATAACCCTTAATCCCTTTATTCTTCAAAAAACAATCTATCTTTATCTTAAAAATACTTAATGAAGGCGCCTCTAGTGCTTCACTGTGCAAGGAATTCCATAGATTCGCAACCCTTTGGGTGAAGAACTTACTCCTAAACTCAGTCCTAAATCTACTTCCCCTTATTTTGAGGCTATGCCCCCTAGTTCTGCTTTCACCCGCCAGTGGAAACAACCTGCCCGCATCGATCCTATCGATTCCCTTCATAATTTTATATGTTTCTATAAGATCCCCCCTCATCCTTTTAAATTCCAACGAGTACAGTCCCAGTCTACTCAACATCTCCTCGTCATCCAACCTCTTCAGCTGTGGGGTTAACCTATTGAATCTCCTCTGCACACCCTCCAGTGCCAGTACGACCTTTCTCAAGTAAGGAGACCAATACTGAACACAATACTCCAGGTGTGGCCTCACTAACACCTTATAGAATTGCAGCATAACCTCCCTAGTCTTAAACTCCATCCCTCTCGCAATGAAGGACAACGTTCCATTTGCCTTCTTAATCACCTGTTGCAGCTGTAAACCAACTTTTTGCGACTCGTGCACGAGCACACCCACGTCTCTCTACACAGCAGCAGATTTTAATATTTTGTCATTTAAATAATAGTCCCTTTTGCTGTTATTCCTACCAAAATGGATAACATCACATTTGTCAACATTGTATTCCATCTGCCAGACACAAGACCATTCACTTAGCCTATCCAAATCCCTCTGCAGACTCCCAGTATCCTCTGCACTTTTTGCTTTACCACTTATCTTAATGTCGCCTGCAAACTTGGACACATTGTCCTTGGTCCCCAACTCCAAATCATCTATGGAAATTGTGAACAGTTGTGAGCCCACACTGATCCCTGAGGGACACCATTAGCTACTGATTGCCAACCAGAGAAACACCCATTAATCCCCACTCTTTGCTTTCTATTCATTAACCAATCCTCTATCCATGCTACTACTTTCCCCTTTATGCCATGCATCTTTATCTAATGCAGCAACCTTTTGTGTGGCACCATGTCAAAGGCTTTCTGGAAATCCAGATGTACCACATCCATTGGCGCGCCGTTGTCTACAGCACTGGAAATGTCCTCACAAAATTCCACTAAATTAGTTAGGTACGACCTGCCCTTTATGAACCCATGCTGCGTCTGCCCAATGGGACAATTTCCATCCAGGTGCCTCGCTATTTCTTTCTTGATGATAGATTCCAGCATCTTACCTACCACCGAAGTTAAGCTCACTGGCCTATAATTATCCGCTTTCTACCTACATCCTTTTTAAACAGTGGTGTCACGTTTGCTATTTTCCAATCCACCGGGACCACCCCAGAGTCCATTGAGTTTTGGTAAATTATCACTAGTGCATTTGCAATTTCCCTAGCCATCTCTTTTAGCACTCTGGGACGCATTCCATCATGGCCAGGAGACTTGTCTACCTTTAGCCCCATTAGCTTGCCCATCACTACCTCCTTGGTGATAACAATCCTCTCAAGGTCCTCACCTGTCAGAGCCTCATTTCAATCAGTCACGGTATGTTATTTGTGTCTTCCACTGTGAAGACGACTCAAAAAAACCTATTCAGTTCCTCAGTCCTTTCTTCATCTTCCATTATTAACTCTCCCTTCTCATCCTCTAAAGGACCAATATTTACCTTAGCCACTCTTTTTTGTTTGATATATTTGTAGAAACGTTTACTATCTGTTTTTATATTCTGAGCAAGTTTACTCTCATAATCTAACTCACTCTTCTTTCTAGCTTTTTAGTAGCTTTCTGTTGCCCCCCTAAAGATTTCCCAGTCCACTAGTCTCCCACTAATCTTTGCTACTTTGTATGCTTTTTCCTTCAATTTGATACTCTCCCTTATTTCCTTAGATATACAAGGTCGATTTTCCCTCTTTCTACCTTCCTTTTTGTTGGTATAAACCTTTGCTGAGCACTGTGAAAAATCGCTTGGAAGGTTCTACACTGTTCCTCAACTGTTTCACCATAAAGTCTTTGCTCCCAGTCTACCTTAGCTAGTTCTTCTCTCATCCCATTGTAATCTCCTTTGTTTAAGCACAAAACATTAGTGTTTGATTTTACCTTCTCAGCTTCCATCTGTATTTTAAATTCCACCATATTGTGATCGCTCCTTCCGAGAGGATCCCTAGCTATGAGATCCTGAATCAATCCAGTCTCATTACACAGGACCAGATCTAGGACCGCTTGTTCCCTCATAGGTTCCATTACATATTGTTCCAGGAAACTATCGCGGATACATTCTATAAACTCCTCCTCAAGGCTGCCTTGACCGACCTGGTTAAACCAATCGAAGTGGAGATTAAACTGCTGTACCATTTCTACATGCATCAGCTTTTTCTTTGTTTATTGCATGCCCTAACATAATGTTACTATTTGGGGGCCTATAGACTACTCCTATCAGTGACTTTTTCGCCTTCCTATTCCTGATTTCCACCCAAATGGATTCAACCTTATCCTCCATAGCACCGATGGCATCCCTTACTGTTGCCCGGATGTCATCCTTAAATAACAGAGCTACACCACCTACCTTACCATCCAATCTGTCCTTCCGAATAGTTTGATACCCTTGGATATTTAACTCCCAGTCGTGACCATCCTTTAACCATGTTTCAGTAATGGCCACTAAATCCTAGTCATTCACGATGATTTGTGCCATCAACTCATTTACCTTATTCCGAATACTACGAACATTCAGGTAATGTACACTTATGTTGGCTTTTTTATCTCTGTTTTGAACCTTAACACCTCGATCAGTAACCTCTCCTAAGTTGTATTTCCTCTTCACCTTTCCCTAATTTTCATTGACGTTGAACCCATATCTTCACGTAACAACCTGCCGCGTCACTTACCATTAATGTTTTCACTTCCCGTTTTATTCCTTTTAGTATTCCTGGTCCTATTCACTGAGCTCCCCTCAGTCACTGGACCTTGTACTGTCGCCCTTTTTGAGTTTTGACTATTGCTTCTCTGCCTTACACTTTCCCCCTTACTGCCTTTTGTTTCTGTCCCTGTTTTACTACCTTCCAACTTCCTGCATCGGTTCCCACCACCCTGCCACATTAGTTTAAACTCTCCCCAACAGCTCTAGCAACCCCCCCCCCCCTCCTCCCCCCTACGACATCGGTTCCAGTCCTGCCCAGGTGCAGACCGTCCGGTTTGTACTGGTCCCACCTCCCTCAGAAACGGTTCCAATGCCCCAGGAATTAGAAGCTCTCCCTCTTGCACCATCTCTCGAGCCACGCATTCATCCTATCTATCATGACATTCCTACTCTGACTAGCTCGTGGCATTGGTAGCAATCCTGAGATTACTACCTTTGAGGTCCTACTTTTTAGTTCAACTCCTAACTCCCTGAATTCAGCTTGTAGGACCCCGTCCCGTTTTTTACCTATGTCGTTGATGCCTATGTGCACCACGACAGCTGGCTGTCCTCCCTCCCCGCCCAGAATACCCTGCATGCGCTTCGAGACATCCTTGACCCTTGCACCAGGGCGACAACATAACATCCTGGAGTCTTGATTGCGTCCGCAATACCGCCTGTCTATTCCCCTTACAATTGAGTCCCCTATCACTATAGCCCTGCCATTCTTCTTCCTGCCCAGCTGCGCAGCAGCGTCAGCCACGGTGCCATGAACCTGGCTGCTGCTGCCTTCCCCTGGTGAGCCATCTCCCTCAACAGTATCCAAAGCGATATATCTGTTTTGCAGGGAGATGGCCGCAGAGGACACCTGCACTGCCTTCCTACTCTTGCTCTGTCTTTTGGTCACCCATTTTCTACCTCCCTCAGTAACTTTCACCTGCGGTGTGACGAACTCGCTAAACGTGCTATCCACAACGTCCTCAGCATCGCGGATGCTCCAAAATGAGTCCATCGGCAGCGCCAGAGCCGTCAAGCGGTCTAACAGGAGCTGCAACTGGACACACGTCTTGCACGTGAAGGTGCCAGGGACAGTGGACGTGTACCTGAGCTCCCACATCGCACACGAGGAGCATGACACGGGTCTGAGATCTCCTGCCATGTCTTAAACCTTCCGTTAACTTCAACAATTACAATTTCCCAAAAAATAAATAAGAAAATAAACAACAAAGATAAAAATAATAAGTATACCAATGAAAAGAAAAAGAAAACAGAAACCCTACTTACCAGGGATAGAAAGCATTCCTGCCTGGCGATTGTTGCGCGATGTCCGTTCATCTGTTGATGCAGTGTCTGCATGGTCTCGCCAATGTACCACGCTTCGGGACATCCTTTACTGCAGCCTGTGAGGTAGACAATGTTGGCCGAGTCACGCGAGTGTGTACCGCGCACTTGATGGGTGGTGTTCTCACCTGTAATGGTTGTACCCATGTCGATGATTTGGCACGTCTTGCAGCGATTGCCATTGCAGGGCTGTTGGTGTCTTGATCTATGTTCTCCTCAAGGCTGGGTAGTTTGCTGCAAACAATGGTCTGTTTGAGGTTCTGCGGTTCTTTGAAGGCAAGTAGTGGGCGTCTGGGATGGCCTTGGTAAGAAGTTCGTCTTCATCGATGACGTGCTGAAGGCTGTGAAGAAGATGCCGTGGTTTCTCCGCTCCGGGGAAGCACAGGGCGGTGAGAAGTACTCTGTCGGTCGTGTTTTTCCTTCTGAGGACGTCGAAGCGTTTTTTTTACTGTGGCCCGTTGGAACTGATGATCGATGCGTCGAGCGCCATATCCCGTTCTTACGATTGCGTGTTGATGTCTGTTACGTTCCTCTTCGTCTGAGCGTTTCCTGTGTATATTCCTGTGTATTGTCCATAGGAGATGGTTTCTTTAATGTGTTTAGGGTGAAAGCTGGAGAAGTGGAGCATTGTGAGGTTATCCGTGGGCTTGCGGGAAAGCGAATTGCTGTGGTAACCGTCCTTGAAGGAGATAGTGTGTCCAGGAGTGCAACCGATTCTGGAGAGTAGTCCACAGTGAGGCTGATGGTGGGGTGGAATTTATTGATGTCATTGTGTATTCGGTTCAGTGATACTTCGCCGTGGGCCCAAAGGAAAAAAAATGTCACCGCTGTATCTGGTGTATAACGTCGGTTGAAGGTCCTGTGCGGTGAGGAGGTCTTGTTCAACCTTGAGTATAATGCTTTTGGCGTATTGATGTGCGCATTTTGTCCCCATGGTTTATAAGAGATAGGATGTATAATCATCTGGAAAGGAAAATCTTGATTAGAGATAGTCAACACGGTTTTGTGAAGAGTAGGCCATGCCTCACAAACCTTATTGAGTTATTTGTGAAGGTGACCAAACAGGTGGATGAGGGTAAAGCAGTTGATGTGTATCTGGATTTCAGTAAAGCGTTTGATAAGGTCCCCCAAGGTAGGCTACTGCAGAAAATACGGAGGCATGGAATTCAGGGTGATTTAGCAATTTGGATCAGAAATTGGCTAGCTGGAAGAAGACAAAGGGTGGTGGTTGATGGGAAATGTTCAGATTGGAGTCCAGTTACTAGTGGTGTATCACAAGCATCTGTTTTGGGGCCACTGCTGTTTGTCATTTTTATAAATGACTTGGAGGAGTGCGTAGAATGATGGGTGAGCAATGCGGAAGGATGTTAGAAGTTACAGAGAGACATAGATAAGCTGCAGCGCTGGGCTGAGAGGTTGCAAATGCAGAAAAGTGTGAGTTGATTCATTTTGGAAGGAATAACAGGAAGACAGAGTACTGAGCTAATGGTAAGATTATTGGCAGTGTGGATGAGCAGAGGTCTCGGTGTCCATGTACATAGATCCCTGAAAGTTGCCACCCAGGTTGAGAGGGTTGTTCAGAAGGTGTACGGTGTGTTAGCTTTTATTGGTAGAGGGATTGAGTTTCGGAGCCATGAGGTCATGTTGCAGCTGTACAAAACACTTGTGCGGCCGCATTTGGGGTATTGCGTGCAATTCTGGTCGCCTCATTATAGGAAGGATGTGGAAGCATTGGAAAGGGTGCAGAGGAGATTTACCAGAATGTTGCCTGGTATGGAGGGAAGATCTTATGAGGAAAGGCTGAGGGACTTGAGGATGTTTTTGTTAGAGAGAAGAAGGTTAAGAGGTGAATTAATTGAGGCATACAATATGATCAGAGGATTGGATAGGCTGGACAGTGAGAGACTTTTTCCTCAGATGGTGATGTCAAGCAAGAGGAGACATAGCTTGAAATTGAGGGGAGATAGATATAAGACAGATGTCAGAGGTAGGTTCTTTACTCAAAGAGTAGTAAGGGTGTGGAATGCCCTGCCTGCAACAGTAATGGACTCGCCAACACTAAGGGTATTCAAATGGTCATTGGATAGACATTTGGACGATAACGGAATAGTGTAGATGGGCTTTAGAGTGGTTTCACAGGTTGGCGCAACATCGAGGGCCGAAGCGCATGTTCTGCGCTGTAATGTTCTATGTTCTACGTTCTATGGTTGTTTAGTGTGTCTGTATGAAGAACTAGTTGTCAAAGTGAAGGCGTTGTGATTCATCATGAAGCGGATGAGTTCTGGAATTGCGTCTGGAGATTGGCAGTTGGCGATGTTGAGTACTGAGGCTGTTGCAGCAATTCCGTCGTCATGGCGGATGCTGGTGTCGAGTGCTGAGTCGTCCATTGTGACGAGGAATGTTCCTGGTTCAAATGGTCCATTGGTGCTGAGTTTATGTATGTAGTCCGTCGTATCGTGACAGAATGTGGGCGTTCCTTGCTCGATGAGTGTCAAAATGCCCTCGATGTAGTCAGAGAGGTTCTCAGACAGGGTTCCATTGCTTGATACGATAGGACGGCCTGGTGTGTTGGCCTTGTGTATTTTCGGGAGGCAGTAGAAATCTCCAATACGGGGAATACGTGGGATAAGAGCATATCGGGTGCTCTGAACGTCTTGATCCAAGGTCTTGCTCAGTCTGTTAAGTTGGCGAGTGTGTTCCCTGGTCGGTTCTGCGGGTAACTGTCTGTAGTGTTCTTGGTTGTTCAGTTGTCGGTATACTTCTTTGCTGTAGTTCGTTCTGTTCAGTACGACGGTGGCCCCTCCTTTGTCTGCTGGATTGATGGCAATGTTGCAGTCGGTCGTGAGCGCGCGGATAGCGTTGCGTTGCGCTTGCGTGTCGTTCGGAGTTGTCTTGTGAATGTGACTGATGAATCTGGCATTGACGTGACTCCTGACGGCTTGGGCATACATGTCGCGTCTCTGGCAGCGGCCTGATGTAGGGTTCCAATCTGACTTTCCTCTTCGGCTACTGAACCGCAGATCTCTGTCTGCAGTTCCAGTTCATTGGTTGTCTCATTGTTCACGTCGGGCCCTTTGGTCTGTGGAAGAACTTCCGGATCCTCATTCGCCTGATGAATTCCTCCGTGTCTGCCGTGAGACTGATGGGGTTCTTCAGCATGATAAAGACGAGGTGAAAGCCGAGAGCATTAACATTTTAAACTCGATCATGAAGGATAATACAAAGTGCAACACTCCGCATAATATTCTTGAGGTCATAATTGTGACTGTATTAAACTATTTTCACTCTTTCTCCTCTCTCAGTGACAGAACGAAATAAACTATTATCCGTTTGCTTGTAGTTTTCTGAATTGATTGCTTGCCATTCATTTGGCCAGCTTGTAGACTGGAGCCATGAATTTTTCTGACTGTATGTTCCCGGGTGTAATGTGAAGAACCGCTTGAAACAGGTGCAATAGGCTGAGACTCAGCACACTCATTATTACCATCAAGCGACCGTGGTCATTTCTGAACCAGCTTCCTGATGATGTTTAATAAACAACACTGAACATCGCCAGTGGCATATTTGCATTTGATGTAATTTACATTTAATTTTCTTCATCCGGTAAATCTCAGACGGATTAAGCTGGTAAAACCGACCCAAAATAGTGTAAACTCTCAACCACAATCTATACACTTGTGTTGTTGCTTATTTGTCAAGGAATCTTATTAAAGCAAAGTTTGAATAAAATTGTGAGAATCCAATTGAAGCAGTTTTATTTAACGTTGGTAGATTGTGATCTGATTGACGTAAGAATCAATGTAACGTGTAAGCATCGACAAAATGCCTTCACTCATTTTACCACATGCTTCTTTTTCAATAAATGGTGGGTAAGGTATGCTCATGGAATGATTAGCCTGAGGAATTATTCGTGTGGCCCTGGCAACTGCTTTAATCCCTGATCAAGGAGTACTCCATGTTTATGTCCATGTTCGTGGATTTAAACCAGAGGGCTGTCGGTCCAAGTTAACCTCCCGGACATGAACAAAAACATCCCGGCTGACATTCCAGCGCAGTTCAGAGGAGTGGAGGAGATTACAGAGGGGAGAGGGCATGGAGGGGTTTGAGAACAAGATGAAAAACCTCACACAAAATAACACTGCGTTTTCCTGGGAAAGGTGGTTTACTCCGCGGGTTTAATTCCTCCCAGTTAGAACTGTTCCTAAACAGTAGAAATTTGACGAGTGAATGAAAACAGCATGGTGAACCAGCAGCCCTGATTGAAGACAATCCGTTGAGATGTCATTTCTAGCTGAGACCAGGGACATTAGAACATTTCACAGCTTCAGGAACCCAGGCACGGAAACATCATTGATATCTACAGCTCGAAGTAGTTACCACTTTACACCAAATCAAACTTTCAGGCTGCCAGTTTACAGGGAGAGAGCATTACTGGGATCTTTTTATTCCTTTTTAAATACATTTTTGGAAAAAATTATTTTTTTCCAATTGAGGGGCAATTTAGCGTGGCCAATCCACCTAGCCTTCTCATCTTTGGGTTGTGGGGGTGAAACCCAGGCAGACACGGGGAGAATGTTCATCCTCCACATGGACAGTGACCCAGAGCCGGGATCGAACCTAGGACCTCGGCACCGTGAGACAGCAGTGCTAACCCACCGCACCACCGTGCTGCCCTACATTACTGTGATCTTAACTGCCAACAATCTAAAAAGTGCATGACTTAGAACAAAGAACAAAGAAATGTACAGCACAGGAACAGGCCCTTCGGCCCTCCAAGCCCGTGCCGACCATGCTGCCCGACTAAATTACAATCTTCTACACTTCGTGTGTCCGTATCCCTCTATTCCCATCCTATTCATGTATTTGTCAAGATGCCCCTTAAATTTTACTATCGTCCCTGCTTCCACCACCTCCTCCGGTAGCGAGTTCCAGGCACCCACTACCCTCTGCGTAAAAAACTTGCCTCGTACATCTACTCTAAACCTTACCCCTCTCACCTTAAACCTATGCCCCCTAGTAATTGACCCCTCTACCATGGGGAAAGGCCTCTGATTATCCACTTTGTCTATGCCCCTCATAATTTTGTATACCTCTATCAGGTCTCCCCTCAACCTCCTTCAAATGTATGGAAGATAATTTTGCTGATTAGCCAGATAGGAGGGTATATTACAAACATAGGAAATATGAATCATCCCCCACTTACCCCACTAAGAACAAAATAAATTACAGCACAGGAACAGGCTCTTCGGCCCACCCAGCCTGCGCTGATCCAGATCCTTTATCTAAACCTGTTTTCTATTTTCCAAGGATCTACTTCGCTCTGTTCCCCGCCCGTTCCTACATCTGTCTAGATGCATCATAAATGATGCTATCGTGCCCGCCTCTACCACCTCCGCTGGCAAAGCGTTACAGGCACCCACCACCTTCTGCATAAAAAAGCTTTCCACGCACATCTCCCTTAAACTTTCCCCCCTCACCTTGAAATCGTGACCCCCACTCTTGGAAAAAGCTTATTGCTATCCACCCTTTCCATACTCCTCATAATTTTGTAGACCTCAGTCAGGACCCCCCTCAACCTCCGTCTTTCCAACGAAAACTATCCTATTCTACTCAATCCTTCTTCTTAGTTAGCACCCTCCATTCCAGGCAACATCCTGGTGAACCTCCTCTGCACCCTCTCTAAAGCATCCACATCCTTCTGGTAATGTGGCGACCAGAACTGCACGCAGCATTCCACATGTGGCCTAACCAATGTCCTACACAACGGTAACATGACCTGCCGACTCTTGTACTTAATACCCCTACCGATGAAGGCAAGCATGCTGTATGCCTTCTTGACCACTCTATCGACCTGCGTTGCCACCTTCAGGGTAGAATGGACCTGAACTCCCAGGTCTCTCTGTACATCAATTTTCCCCAGGACACTTCCATTGACCGTATAGTCTGCTCTGGAATTAGATCTTCCAAAATGCATCACCTCGCATTTGCGTGGATTGAACTCCATCTGCCATTTCTCTGCCCAACTCTCCAATCTATCTATACTTTGCTGTATTCTCTGACAGTCCTGCTCGCTATCTGCAACTCCACCAATTTAGTATCCTCTGCAAATTTGCTAATCAGACCACCTATAATTTCGTCCAGATCATTTATTTATAAAAAAACAACAGTGGTCCGAGCACGGATCCCTGTGGGACACCACTAGTCACTTTTCTCCATTTTGAGGCACTCCCTTCCACCACTACTCTCTGTCTCCTGTTGCCCAGCCAGTTCTTTATCCATCTAGCTAGTACACCTTGAACCCCATACGACTTCACTTTTTCAATCAACCTTCCATGGGAAACCTTATCAAATACCTTACTGAAGTGCATGTATATGACATCTACAGCCCTTCCCCCATAAATTAACGTTGTCACTTCCTCAAAGAATTCTATTAGGTTTGTGAGACATGACTTTATCGGCACAAAACCGTGCTGCCTATCACTTATAAGTCAATTATTTCCCAAAAATGAATAGATCCTGTCCCTCAGTATCATCTCCAACAGTTTGCCTGCCACTGACGTCAAGCTCACAGGTCTATAATTCCCTGGATTTTCCCTGCTACCCTTCTTAAACAAAGGGACAACGTGAGCAATTCTCCAGTCCTCCGAGTCCTCACCCGTGCTCAACGATGCTGCAAAGATATCTGTTAAGGCCCCAGTTATTTCGTCCCTCGCTTCCCTCATTAAGCTGGGATAGATCGCATCCGGACCTGGGGACTTGTCCACCTTAATGCCTTTTAGAATACCCAAAACTTCCCCCTTCCTTATGCCGAGTTGACCTAGAGTATTTAAACATCCGAAGTACGCATTAAGAATCTCACCCATTTCCTCTGACTGCACGCATAAATTCCCTCTTTTGTCTTTGAGTGGGCCAATCCATTCTCTAGTTACCCGCTTGCTCCTTACATACGAATAAAAGGCTATGGGGATTTCCTTAACCCTGTTAGCCAAAGATATTTCATGATCCTTTTTAGCCCTCTTTATTGCGCGTTTGAGATTTGTCCTACTTTCCCGATATTCCTCCAAAGCTTCATCAGTTTTAAGTCGCCTAGGTCTTATGTATGCTTCCTGTTTCATCTTAGCTAGTCTCACAATTCCACCCGTCATCCATGGTTCCCTAATCTTTCCATTTCTATCCCTCATTTTCACAGGTACACGTCTGTCCTGCACTATAATCAACCTTTCCTTAAAAGACTCCCATATTTCAAATGTGGATTTACCCTTAAACAGCTGCTCCCAATCCACATTCCCTAGCTTCTGCCGAATTTTGTTATACTTGGCCTTTCCCCAATTTAGCACTCTTCCTTTAGGACCACTCTCGTCTTTGTCCATGAGTATTCTAAGACTTACACAATTGTGATCGCTATTCCTAAGTAATCACCGACTGCCACTTCAACCACCTGGCCGGGATCATTCCCCAATACAAGGTCCAGTGTGGCCCCTTCCGGCATTGGACTATTTACATACTGCTCTAATAAAAACTCTCCTGGATGCTCCTTACAAATTGTGCTCCATCTACGCCCCCAACACATTGAATGAGTCCCATTCAATGTTGGGGAAGTTAAAATCTCCCATCACGACCACCCTATTGCTCCTACATTTTTCTATAATCTGTCTATTTATTTGTACCTATACTTCACGCTCGCTTTTGGGAGGCCTGTATTAAAGTCCCAACAATGTTACTGCACCCTTCCTATTTCTGAGCTCTACCCATATTGTGCTCGAATCCTCCATCGCGCCTTTTTTTATCACAGCTGTGATATCATCTCTGACCAGTAATGCAACTCCTCCACCCATTTTGCCTCCATCTCTATCCCTCCTGTAGCATCTATACCCTGGGATACTTAGTTGCCAGTCTTGCCCTTCCCTCAACCAAGTCTCAGTAATACCAGTAACATCATATTCCCAGGTACTAATCCATGCCCTAAATTCATCTGCCTTACCTGCTACACTGCTCGCATTGAACCAAATGCATTTCAGACCACCTGTCCCTTTGCGTTCATCATCTCTCCCCTGTCTACACTTCTCCTTAGTCACATTGAGTTTATTATCTAGTATCTTACTGGCTTTAGTTGCTGCCTCTTTACTGACCTCGGACTTACTAATCTGGTTCCCATGCCCCTGCCACATTAGTTTTCAACCTCCCCAACAGTGTTAGCAAAAGCACCACAGAGGACATTAGTTCCAGTACTGCCCAGGTGCAGCCCATCCGATTTGTAATGGCCCCACCGCCCCCAGAACCGGTTCCAATGTCCCTAATATCTGAACCTCTCCCTCCTGCACCATCTCTCAAGCCACGTATTCATTCTGACCAATCTTGAATTTCCACTCTGACTGTCTTGTGGCACTGGTAGCAATCCTGAGATGACTACCTTTGAGGTCCTACTTTTTAACTTATCTCCTAACTCCCTAAATACCGATTGTAGGACCTCATCCCGTGTTTTACCTATATTGTTGGTGCCAAATGCTCCACGACAGCTGGCTTTTCACCCTCCCCTTTCAGTATGTCCTGCAGCCGATCTGAGACATCCCTGACCCATGCACCCGGGAGGCAACATACCATTCGGGAGTCTCGTTTTCGACCACAGAAACGCCGGTCTACTCCCCTTCCGATTGAATCCCATATGACAATAGCCCTGACAGTCTTTTGCCCACCCTTCTGTGCAGCAGAGCCATCCAGCCAGATAAGTAGTGAGGATGACAGAAGGAATGTGCAATGGGATACGAATTGATACAGTGATTATGCAAACATCTGGCAGACGGAAAATAGGGTAGGAAAATGTGTAAACGTGTGCACTTTTAGCAGGAAGATTGGATAAGCAGCATCTTGTTTAAATAAATACAGAATTCAGGACCCTGACGTGCAGCGTGATTTGGGTGCCATTGTAGATGAATCACAAAAGGTTAGTCTGCAGGCACACTAAGTGAGTAGGACGACAAATGGTATGTTGTAATTTATTACAGGGAGGATGGAATGTAACAGGAGATTTTCTGCAGTTGTACACCGCGCTAGAGAGACGACCTGTGGAATTCCGGGATAAAAGGAATGCGGACTCCAAACGTGAATTATGTTTCTCACGCCCCAGGAACTGCCAGACCTGCTGAGTTCTTGTATATCTTTCTGTTTTATGTTTGCACTACTATGCACAGTTTCCGCATCGTTATGTAAGAAAGACGATAACGGTATTCGATAATTGCACACTTACGTTTAGATAGTGGCCCAGTGGTAATGTCACTAGACTAGTAATCCAGCTGGAGTGTCAATTTCTTTTCTGGCATTGATTACAATTACACCACAATGGCAAGTGACATTTAAATGCAACTCTAAAGTCTGGAAATGAAAGCTCCTCTCAGTAATGGTGACCTTGCGACTATCATCAACTGTCGTTAAAAAACTCATCTGGTTAATCAGGGCCCTTTAGGGAAGGAAATCTGTCAACCTTACATGGTCTGGCCGACATATGACTCGCAGATGGTGACTCTTAACTATCATCTGATATGTTTAAGGAATAATTAGTATCACCGTGGTTAGCACTATTGCTTCACAGCGCCAGGGACCCGGGTTCTATTCCCGCTTGGGTCACTGCCTAGACGGAGTCTGCACGTTCTCACCGTGTCTGCGTGGCTTTCCTGCAGTGCACCGTGTGCAGGTCATATCCTCACCACCCATTTATAATACATTTTGGGGAGTTAATATGTTTGGTAACGCACTGCAGATTTTCCAATATAGAGATCATATCAGCCTCTCTCTCTGATTTTATTCTAAATATCAGCTCAACCCCTCCATCGGGATGTTTGGTACGTCCTACCGTCATAAGAGAATCGTGAGCAAGGACTCCCAAGTACATTTATGGTTCTAACTTCCTCAGCAATTCCCCAATTTAAAAATTGTCTATCCCTCCATTTCTCCTTCCAAAGTGCAGAACACTTCCAGGTTGCATTCCATCTGCCACTTCTATGCCCACTCTCCTAGCCTGCCCAAATCCTTCTGTAGTCCCCTTGCTTCCTCAATATTATCTGTCTCTTTACAGATTGTTGTATCATCTGCAAACGTAGCAACAGTGCCTGCCGTTCCTTCTTCCAGATCATTAATGTTTTTTGTGAAAAGATGTGGTCCCAGCACAGACCCCTGAGGCACACCACTACTCACCGGCTGCTATTCTGAAAAAGATCCCTTTATCCCCACTATCTGCATTCTGACAATCAGCCAATCCTCTATCCATGCCAGGATCATACCCTGAACACCCTCCTTCTCTCACGCTCATTCTCTCTCATCCTATTTTCCCCTCATCCTCTTCCTCTCTCACCCTCTTTCCGCCTCACTCTCTTTCTCTCTCACCCTTGTTCTCACTCATCCTCTTCTCCCACCCTCTTTCTCTCATTCTTTTTCACTGTCTTTCACCCTACCTTCCATCAGCACATCTCACAGACAAGTTCTATCTCTTCCTCCACATCTCAATCCGCCTCCATTCCAGTTTAATTTTGTATATCAGATGGGGAGCCAGTATACGTGAGAGACGGGGAAATCGTTTTCAGAGCTGCTTTTTTTTTTGCTGCTCCATGTGGAATTGTGTTGTTATCTGCTGCAGGGTCTGAGTTTTATGAGGTTCTAATAATTCAAAATGTTTCTCAGTTTGAGGAACTGCATCAGATGTAGCTTTCGAATAATGTACTTCGGAGTTTAAATAGTTCCAGATGTTCGAGTCATTGAAATCTTCTATTTATGCTTACCCTTAAATAAATGGTGTGAATGAGCACTGTCGCTTAACAGTGTCAGGATGTCAGTTTCGATTCCTGGTTTGGGTCACTGTCTATGCGGGGTCTGCAGGTGTCTGTGTGGGTTTCATCCGGCTGCTCCGGTTTCCTCCCAAAGTCCCGAAAGTCGTGCTGTTAAGTGAATTGGACATTTGAATTCTCTGTCTGTGTACCCGAACAGCCCCGGAATGTGGCGACTAGGGGCTTTTCACAGTAACTGCATTGCAGTGTTAATGTAAGCTTACTTGTGACTATACAATAACGATTATTTTTATCACAGTTAAAGAGGCAAGTTACACCTCAGAGTGCAGTGGAACTACCAGAGAAAGATGCCTACAATTGGACCTGATTCACTGAATGGTCAAAGTAGAGTGACGGATGTCACTGAAAACATATGAGATCGAGAGGTTGGATTGATGGTAATTCAGTGACAGCATCCTTTTTGTTACTGTCCGTTGATCAATTTGATCATCACCGCCCATTGTTTGCAAAGTGCCAGTATCGTAATCTGTTCATATTTGTAAAAAATATAGGTTAACCGATGTTGCAACATCAATATCCCCGAGGTGGTTCCTCAGGGTCTCAATTAATGACTTTGGGAATATATAACTTCAGAGTTCTAGACAGAGAGACTGCCAGAAACACATCCCTTCACACTCAACATGCTTCTTCCAATTGATATTGCTGAGAAAATATTCTACCCAATCCTTACTATTGTTGGTGTTCCTGGTAAGTGACTATCACCATTAAAGTTGTGTAAATCTGTGTGTGACCAGCACCTTGAGTTTAAACTGTGAATGAAAATGTTTCAAGCTGATCTCATGCTCAACGTTATACAGACATCTGATGAACGATGTAACTCACTTCAGTCAAATATCTTCCAACATGTCTCTGGTTTGAATCTCTTTCATCAACTGACATTAAACCGGTTTGTCATTCCTGGGATCTCTGATCAGTCATTTTTTTATTTTGAGTGGAATCTTGTATAATGATAGTTTGGATCTCAGGGAAGGCATTCACTTTGAAGGAAGGTTTAGTGGGACTAAGAATGAAATCACACTGAGTGTGGGTCACTAACCAGAGTGGAATATCTGACAGCGGTGAATAAGTATTACTGGACGTATCTGTCAGTGTAGAATTGTACTGAGTGTGGGTCCCTCACCAGAGTGGAATATCTGACAGCAGTGAACAAGTATTACTGGAATTATCTGTCAGTGTAGAATTGTACTGAATGTATGTTTCTCACCGGAGTGGAATATCTGATACAATTATCTATCCATTACTGGGAATATCTGTCCTTGTGGAACTGTATCGAGTGTGGGTCAGATATTAGAGTTAAATAATTTCGTTCTATTTTGGAATTATTTGTTTTGGTGATGGCCACTCCACTCTACGCATCTCTCTCTCTCGTACTCTCTCGCACTCTCTCTCTATCTTTCTCTCTCTCTCGCTCTCCAACTCTCTCTCTGTCTATCTCGCTCTCTGTGCTTTACCTTTGAAATAGATTGAAAACAGGAAAATTTTGTCTTTGTTTTGTAGATGTTTGGTATTTATTGTGTGAAGTGAAGTGATATCTCTGTTGTATATTATTCTGTTCCAACAGAAACAGATAGGATCCACGCACTGATATGTAAACCCAACAACAATGCAGCATTTCTTTGGATAATATGAATAAAATATTTTATTTTTGACAGAAACCGCTCCAGTCCATTCAGACACGTGTTTTCCAGGCTGTGATTGGGAGGCTTATTGTTCTGATCAAAATGTAGCAGCGGACACTGAGGTATCGAGAAATTAATTTCCCATTAAAATATCCACTTTGCAAGTTTATAATTAATGATTAATGTGTTCGTGTACTTAGTTGTATTCTTCCTCTGTATTCACTGTCACTCTCAATTAGATTTTGACTGTAAATTGTGTAATTATCATTTTGCTTCCCGATCCCATACTGTTGATGGGAATGGTGAAGGAGAGTGATCCCAGTGCTGATCCTTGTGGAACACTACTTCCCGCATTCCACCAATCAGACTAAACCCCTTCAACTCCTCACCCTGTGTTCTGGTCTGCACTCCATTCTGCTATCGTGTCCCCTAACTCCACTGTGTCTGAAATTACTCATGAGTCTGGTATGTCGGAACTAACTGATGTCAAGGAATAGTTTAAGAAACATTCCAATTAGATGTCGCATTGATCCAATAATTGGCAATGATATGTAAAGAGGCTACATGTGGACTTTGGAGCATGTGATGTGATGATAGAGTTTGGTGCTGAATGTGTTCAAAGAGAAATAAATGTGTTTGGGAAAAGGAGCAGATCTCGTGATTCTTTACTCAACAGCGGCCAGAGGCTAACAACTGAAGGTCTTTCGAAATTAAAATTGTTTTACTCCTATTCTTCTAATAAAAGCTATCGTTTGTGATAGTCATTTAAACAATTCAATCAAATCTGTCAGGAATGATGTTGACTTTGTAATATGTGCTGACTATTTATTAGATACTGTGTTACTAGAATTATTTCCCTCATAATATTAAATCCATTTTCCCTACTATTGACGTTGTGACTGGGAGATTGTTTTCTTGAATTTTTTTAGTTCCAAGAATAGCAAAAACCGACTGAAGCCTTTCAATTGTTTGGCAATAGTCTGACAATGACGAGTGAGTAGACAGATAATATTGGCTGCTCTTTCGCATTGTCTATGTCAAGAACGTTTCACTTTCAAAGTCATCCGCCTCCCTCTACATGGACCCCATCTCCTCTCCTCTGGCCTCCTATCTGCTCTTGATATTGTTATTGAGATCTGTCAGTGCGACATCGACCGTCTCAATTTATCTGCCCCTCTCACCCATTCTATCCTGTCCCACTGAACTTACCCGAATGGTCTCCCTGATATCCAACCCTGGCCTGTTGATATAAGCTGCTCACAAGTGTGGCACCATTATTGTCAGGTGTACTGCCCTCTTCCTAGACTTTCGGCGGGAGCGGCGTGCAGGGGCTGCCGGTAGGTGACTATTTCAGTTTAAAACACTTACCTGGTCCCGTTTCTGTTCTTCTTTTCTGTTTTATTTTTTATTTTATTTTTTTAAGGCGGGAACCGGAAGTTCGACCCGGACCGGACGTTCGACCTGCGGACTTCTGGAAAGGTCGCCCCCCCCCCCCCCACCAATAAATTCTGGTGGAGGGGAAACCCGAGACACAACACGTGTAGTGTCTCCCACCCACCCTCCTCCTCTAACCTAATAATAAGACCCATTGGTGTGAGGTAAGTGCCATATTACATTATTATTATTTTTTTTTAAATGTATTCATTATCCAGATCTTGGTTGGAAGTTAGAGGGATGGCAGGGAAGAGAGTGCAATGTTCCTCCTGCAGGATGTTTGAGGTGAGGGATGCCGTTAATGTCCCTGCTGATTTTACCTGCAGGAAGTGCAGCCATCTCCAGCTCCTCCAAGACCGAGTTAGGGAACTGGAGCTGGAGTTGGATGAACTTCGGATCATTCGGGAGGCAGAGGGGGGTCATAGATAGCAGCTTCAGGGAATTAGTTACACCAAAGATTGGAGATAGATGGGTAACTGTAAGAGGGACTGGGAAGAAGCAATCAGTGCAGGGATCCCCTGCGGTCGTTCCCCTGAGTAACACGTATTCCGCATTGGATACTTGTGGGGGAGGGGGGACGGACTTACCAGGGGTAAGCCATGGGGTACGGGCCTCTGGCACGGAGTCTGTCCCTGTTGCTCAGAAGGGAAGGGGGGAGAGGAGCAGAGCATTAGTAATTGGGGACTCGATAGTCAGGGGCACAGATAGGTGATATTGTGGGAGCGAGAGAGACTCACGTTTGGTATGTTGACTCCCAGGTGCAAGGGTACGTGATGTCTCGGATCGTGTTTTCCGGGTCCTTTAGGGGGGGCGAGCAGCCCCAAGTCGTGGTCCACATTGGCACTAACGACATAGGTAGGAAAGGGTGCAAGGATGTCAGGCAGGCTTTCGGGGAGATAGGATGGAAGCTCAGAACGAGAACAAACAGAGTTGTTATCGCTGGGTTGTTGCCCGTGCCACGTGATAATGAGATGAGGAATAGGGAGAGAGAGCAATTAAACAGGTGGCTACAGGGATGGTGCAGGCGGGAGGGATTCAGATTTCTGGATAACTGGAGCTCTTTCTGGGGAAGGTGGGACCTCTACAGACAGGATGGTCTACATCTGAACCTGAGGGGCACAAATATCCTGGGGGGGAGATGTGTTAGTGCTCTTTGTGGGGGGGGGGGTGGTTAAACTAATGCAGCGGGGGCATGGGAACCTGGATTGTAGTTTTAGGGTACGGGAGAATTAGAGTATAGAGGTCAGGAGCACAGATTGGACTACGCAGGAGGGGGCCAGTGTTCAGGTAGGTGGTTTGAAGTGTGTCTACTTCAATGCCAGGAGTATACGAAACAAGGTAGGGGAACTGGCAGCATGGGTTGGTACCTGGGACTTCGATGTTGTGGCCATTTCGGAGACATGGATAGAGCAGCGACAGGAATGGATGTTGCAGGTTCCGGGGTTTAGGTGTTTTAGTAAGCTCAGAGAAGGAGGCAAAAGAGGGGGAGGCGTGGCGCTGCTAGTCAACAGCAGTATTACGGTGGCGGAGAGGATGCTAGATGGGGACTCTTCTTCCGAGGTAGTATGGGCTGAGGTTCGAAACAGGAAAGGAGAGGTAACCCTGTTGGGAGTTTTCTATAGGCCTCCAAATAGTTCTCGGGACGTAGAGGAAAGGATGGCGAAGATCATCCTGGATAAGAGCGAAAGTAACAGGGTAGTTATTATGGGAGACTTTAACTTTCCAAATATTGACTGGAAAAGATATAGTTTGAGTACATTTGATGGGTCGTTTTTTGTACAATGTGTGCAGGACGGTTTCCTGACACAATATGTTGACAGGCCAACAAGAGGCGAGGCCACTTTGGAATTGGTTTTGGGTAATGAACCAGGCCAGTTTTAGATTTCGAGGTAGGTGAGCACTTTGGAGACAGTGACCACAATTCGGTGACGTTTACATTAATGATGGAAATGGATAAGTATACCCCGCAGGGCAAGAGTTGTAGCTGGGGGAAGGGCAATTATGATGCCATGAGGCATGACTTGTGGGGGGGGTGGGGGGGGTTGGAGATGTAGGCCGCAAGTGTTGGGCACACAGGATATGTGGCGTTTGTTCAAGGAACAGCTACTGCGTGTTCTTGATAAGTACGTACCGGTCAGGCAGGGAG
Source organism: Scyliorhinus torazame (assembly GCF_047496885.1). Classification (NCBI taxonomy): domain Eukaryota; kingdom Metazoa; phylum Chordata; class Chondrichthyes; order Carcharhiniformes; family Scyliorhinidae; genus Scyliorhinus; species Scyliorhinus torazame. Next base: position 109,216,772 of record NC_092726.1, read on the forward strand.
GATGGCGTCGAGCGAGGGAACCTTGGTTTACCAAGGAAGTGGAATCTCTTGTTAAGAGAAAGAGGGAGGCCTATGTGAAGATGAGGTGTGAAGTTTCAGTTGGGGCGCTTGATAGTTCCAAGGTAGCGAGTAAGGATCTGAAGAGAGAGCGAAGACGAGCAAGGAGAGGACATGAGAAGTATTTGGCAGGTAGGATCAAGGAAAACCCAAAATATTTCTATAGGTATGTCAAGAATAAAAGAATGAATAGGGTAAGAGTAGGGCTAATCAAGGAGAGGGGTGGAAAGTTGTGTGTGAAGTCTAAAGAGATAGGCGAGAGAATTAATGAATATTTTTCGTCAGTATTCACTCAGGAAAAAGATAATGTTGTGAAGGGGAATTCTGAGACCCAGGCTATTAGAATAGATGGCATTGAGGTACGTAGGGAAGAGGTGTTGGCAATTCTGGACAGGGTGAAAATAGATAAGTCCCCGGGGCCTGATGGGATTTTTCCTAGGATTCTCTGGGAAGCCAGGGAAGAGATTGCTGAGCCTTTGGCTTTGATTTTTATGTCATCATTGGCTACAGGAATACTGCCAGAGGACTGGAGGATAGCAAATGTGGTCCCTTTGTTCAAGACGGAGAGCAGAGACAACCCCGGCAACTATAGACCGTTGAGCCTCACATCTGTTGTGGGTAAAGTCTTGGAGGGGATTATAAGAGACAAGATTTATAATCATCTAGATGGGAATAATATGATCAGGGATAGTCAGCATGGCTTTGTGAAGGGTAGGTCATGCCTCACAAACCTTATCGAGTTCTTTGAGAAGGTGACTGAACAGGTAGACGAGGGTAGAGCAGTTGATGTGGTGTATATGGATTTCAGTAAAGCGTTTGAGAAGGCTCCCCACGGTAGGCTATTGCAGAAAATACGGAGGCTGGGGATTGAGGGTGATTTAGAGATGTGCATCAGAAATTGGCTAGCTGAAAAAAGACAGAGGGTGGTGGTTGATGGGAAAGGTTCAGAATGGAGTTCAGTTACAAGTGGCGTACCACAAGGATCTGTCCTGGGGCCGTTGCTGTTGGTCATTTTTATAAATGACCTGGAGGAGAGCGCAGAAGGGTGGGTGAGTAAATTTGCAGACGACACTAAAGTCGGTGGTGTTGTCGACAGTGCAGAAGGATGTTGCACGTTACAGAGGGAAATAGATAAGCTGCAGAGCAGCGCTGAGAGGTGGCAAATGGAGTTTAATGTAGAGAAGTGTGAGGTGATTCACTTTGGAAGGAATAACAGGAATGCGGAATATTTGGCTAATGGTAAAATTCTTGAAAGTGTGGATGAGCAGAGGGATCTCGGTGTCCATGTACATAGATACCTGAAAGTTGCCACCCAGGTTGATAAGGTTGTGAAGAAGGCCTATGGAGTTGTGGCCTTTATTGGTAGAGGGATTGAGTTCCGGAGTCATGAGGTCATGTTGCAGCTGTACAAAACTCTGGTACGGCTGCATTTGGAGTATTGCGTACAGTTCTGGTCACCTCATTATAGGAAGGACGTGGAAGTTTTGGAACGGGTGCAGATGAGATTTACCAGGATGTTGCCTGGTATGGAGGGAAAATCTTATGTGGGAAGGCTGATGGACTTGAGGTTGTTTTCGTTAGAGCGAAGAAGGTTAAGAGGAGACTTAATAGAGGCATACAAAATGATCAGGCGGTTAGATAGGGTGGACAGTGAGAGCCTTCTCCCGCGGATGGAAATGGCTAGCGCGAGGGGACATAGCCTTAAACTGAGGGGTAATGGATATAGGACAGATGTCAGAGGTAGGTTCTTTACGCAAAGAGTGGTGAGGCCGTGGAATGCCCTAGCTGCAACAGTAGTGAACTCGCCAACATTGAGGACATCCCTCAACACGCCTGTTACCCAACAGGAGCTTCTGAGGGCTCTCAACTTCCTCCTTGAGAGACTTCCGGTGGCGGCTATGGAGGAGTAAGTTGCACATTTGGTGATTCCCGCTCTGGTTGGACTTTTGGACATTTCCACCTGACATTTCTTCAGTTTTGATCGGAAGATTCGCTGGTTGAGGCAGCTGGGCACGGTTTCCACGCATTGGTTTGTGGAAAAAAGGATCAGAAGTGTGCGAAAGGGCACGAACAAAATTCCAGTAGTAGGCGGTGTAGCTGTTGTAACTGGAGACAGTATGGCCGAGGGACGTACCCCTGGCGTGGCAGCGCACCGTGCAGTGGACCAGTGATGCAGGCCATTCAGGATGGTTTCGCCAGACAGAAGCGGGAATGCCTTGATCGATCAAGGGGTCAACTGATTGCCTGGAAAGCAGACTAAACGCCCTCGACCGGGTGATACAGAAGGTGGAGTAGGCGCTGCTGGAACAAGAGGAGCACCAAACAGCTGTGGAGCTGGAGGTGGGGATGCTTCAAGAACATCAGAAAAGGCTCTTGAAGAAGGTGGAAGACCTTGAGAAACGGTGCTGGTCACCTGGAATGTCCGGGGGCTAAATCGGCCGGTGAAGAGGACTCGTGTTTTTGCCCACCTGAGGAGACTGAAGGCGGACGTGGTGATGTTGCAGGAGACGCACATTAAAGTAGTGGATCGGCCAGGTTGAGGAAAGACTGGGTTAGTAAGGTTTTAGAATCGGGGCTAGACTCAAAGACAAGGGGGCTGCGATTGCCATCAACAAGCAGTTGGCTTTTGAGGCAGGGAGCATAGTCTCGGATGTGGGAGGTCGATTTATCATGGTTAGTGGCAGGCTGCAGGGGATGAAGATACCACTGGTCAACGTATACGCGCCAAATTGGGACGATAGGGATTTTATAAAGAGGGGACTGGGGAAGATTCCGGACCTGGATTCGCACAGGGTGATTATGGATGGCGAGTTCAACACAGTTATTGATCCAGGCCTGGACCGGTCATGTCCGAGAATGGGCAAGGTGCCAGCAAAGGAGCTGAGAGGGTTCATGGAGCACTTGGGGTGGTGGATCCGTGGAGATTTAGGCAGCCGAGAGCCACGGAATTTTCTTTCTACATCCACGTTAACAAGGCGTTATTCCCGGATAGATTTCTTTGATGTGGGCATGGCCCTGTTGGCGGGGGTGGTGGACACGGGCTTTCCGGCGCTTACGATCTCGGCCAATGCTCCACACTGGGTGGACCTGCAGGACAGTATGGATAGCAAGCAGCGCCCGCAATGGAGATATGGTGTGGGGCTGTTGGCGGACGAAGCGGTCTGCGAGAGGTTGAGGAAGTGCATGCTGAACTATTTGCAGGTAAACGGCACGGGGGAGGTCTCAGCAATGGTGGCTTGGGAAGCGCTGAAGGCAGTGGTGACAAGGGAGCCGATCTCGATCCGGGCTCACAGGAAATGACGGAAAGGGCAGAAACGGACCGACTTGTAAGAGAGATCCGACGAGTGGATAGGAGATATGCGGAGGCTCCACAGACAGGGCTATTGAGGAAACACCGGAGGCCGCAGGCGAAATTTGGCTTGTTAACTACAGGTAGGGCAGTGGGACAGCTCATGAAGTGAAGGGAGCGATCTACAAGCACGGGGAAAAGACCAGTAGGATGCTTGCACAGCAGCTCAGAAAGAGGGGGGCAGCTAGGGAAATAGGAAAAGTTGTTGACCTGGGTGGGAAAGTAGTTGAGGACTCGGATGGGGTGAGCAAGCTCTTTCGGGACTTTTATAGTAGGTTGTATAGTTCGGAACCCCCTGGGGTCCGGAGGGGATGAGGCACTTCTTGGATGGGCTGACTTTCCGAAAGGTGGATGGGGAGCTGGTAGAAGGGCTGGGGGCCCCGGTCGGGCTGGAGGAGATAGTGGAAGGCATGATGGCCATGCAGTCGGGGAAGGACCCGGTGCCGGACGGGTACCCAGTCGAGTTCTAGAAAACGTTCTCCGGAATACTTGGGCCGGTGCGGCTGAAATTCTTTAACGAGGCCAAGGAAAGAGGGATTTTACCCCAGACGATGTCACAGGCCATGATATCGCTCATTTTGAAAAGGGACCAGGACCCGCAGCTGCGCGGTTCTTATAGGCCGATATCCTTGTTCAACGTGGATGCCAAACTCCTGGCCAAGATTCTGGCGTTTAGGTTTGAGGACTGTGTATGGGACGTTATAGGGGAGGACCAGGCAGGGTTTTATAAGGGTAGGCAGCTGGGGGCCAATGTGAGAAGTTGGTTCAATGTGATTATGATGCCCCCGGAAGGCAGGGAAGCTGAAGTGGTGGTTACAATGGACGCGGGAAAAGCGTTCGACCGGGTCGAGTGGGATTACATATGGGAGGTGCTGGAGTGGTTCGAGTTTGGGGGGTGCTTTGTTAACTGGGTTAGGCTTCTGTAACGGGTGCCGGTAGCTCGTGTATGGACAAATAGGACGACGTTGTAATATTTCAGACTACACCGGGGGACGAGACAGGGAAGTCCCGTTTCCCCACTGCAGTTTGCGCTGGCGATTGAGCCGCTGGCAATTGCTCTGAGGGCCTCAAGGGGATGGAAGGGGTTGGTTCCGTGGGGGGGGGGGGGGGGGGGGGGGGATTGGAGCACAGAGTCTCGTTGTATGCGGATGACTTGCTGCTGTATGCCTCAGACCCAATGGAGCGGATGGAGTTAATTATGGGAATCCAATGGGAATTCGGCTGCTTTTCGGGTTACAAGATTAATATGGCGTACAGTGAGTTGTTTGTGGTTCAGGCGAGAGGTCAGGAGAGGCGACCAGGGGAACAGCCGTTCAGAGTGGTAGGGGACAGTTTGAGGTACTTGGGTATTCAGCTGGCGAGGGATTGGTGCGGGCTACACAAATTGAAGCTGGCCCGGTTGGTGGGCCAGATGAGTATCTCTGGAAATGGGACGCGCTCCCGTTGTCTCTGGCGCGTAGGGTGCAGTCGGTTAAAATTACAGTCCTGCCGAGGTTTCTCTTCGTTTTCCAGAGCCTCCCTGTCTTAATCCAGTGGTCATTTATTAAGTGGATTAATACGATTATTGTGGGAGTCATGTGTGTGTGGGGGGGGGGGGGTGCTGGGGAGGGGGGGGGGGGGGGCTGGGGGGGGGTCAGACCCCGGGGGTGAAGAGGGCAATCCCCGAGCGGAATCTTGGAGATGGTGGACTGACGCTGCCGAATTTCAGTAATTATTACTGGGCAGCTAACACAGCCATGCTGAGGAGGTCATAGATGTCATAGAATTTACAGTGCAGAAGTAGGCCATTCGGCCCATTCAGTCTGCACCGGCTCTTGGAAAGATCAACCTACCAAAGATCCACACCTCCAGCCTATCCCCAAAACCCAACAACCCTACCCAACATTACGGGAAATTTTGGACACTAAGGACAATTTAGCACGGCCAATCCACCTAACCTGCACATCTTTCGACTGTGGGAGGAAACGGAGCACCCGGAGGAAACCCACGCACACACGGGGAGGATGTGCAGACTCTGCACAGGCAGTGACCCAAGCAGGAATCGACTCTGGGACCTGGAGCTGTGAAGCAATTGTGCTAGCCGCAATGCTACCGAGCTGCCCTGGTGGCTCGTGGGGGTGGGGGGGGGGGGCGTGGGTCCGCATGGAGGCGGCCGCGAATGAAGACACAACTTTAGGGGCACTTCTAACGGAACCTCTACCGTTGTCGCCGGCGCGGTACTCCACCAGTCCGGTGATGGTGGCGGAGGGAACAGTGGATGAGGCATGTGGGAGCAGATGGGCCATCGGTGTAGTCCCCAATGTGCGACAATCATAGGTTTGCCCCGGGGAGGTCGGATGGGGGGTCCTTATTTGGTGGAGAGCGGGGATAGAGATGATGGGGGACTTGTTCTTGGAAGGCAGCTTCCCGAGTATGAGGGCGCTGGAGGAGAAGTTTGCACTGGCTGGAGGGAATGATCTCCGATTTGTGCAGAAACAGGACTTTTTGCGGAGGCAGCTACCTACCTTCCCACTCCCGCCGTTAAGGGGTTTTAGGACATGGTGGTCTCAGAGGATGGACTGCAGAGGGGAGCGTGTCGGTGATATATAAAGTGCTTATGGGTTCGAAAGAGACGCATACCGGAATGCTGAAGCGAAAGTAGGAGGAGGAGCTGGGGGGGGGGGGCGGGAGAGATGGAGGAGGGTCGTTGGGCGGACGCGTTAGGAAAGGTCAATGCGACCTCAACATGTGTCAGGCTCAGCCTGATCCAGTTTGTAGTTGTTCACCGGGCTCAGATGACGGTGGCCCGGATGAGCAGATTCTTTGTGGTGGAGGACAAGTATGCGGGGGGGGGGGGGGGGGGCGGGGGCGCGAGGGGGGGGGGGGGGGGGGGGCAGTGAACCATGTCCACATGTTCTGGGCATGTACAAAACTCAGGGGATTTTGGCAGGTGATTGCCGACACCATGTCCACGGTATTAAGTACGAGGGTGGCAATGAGTCCGGAGTTGCCGATTTTGGACGTATCGCAGGGCCCGGGAATCCAGGAGGCCTTTGTTTCCCTGGTATCCCGGAGGTGTATATTGTTGGCGTGGAGGGCCTCAATGCCCCCTGAAACGGAGACCTGGCTTTCAGACATGGCAGGATTCCTCTGCCTGGAGAAAATTAAGTTCACCATAAGAAGGTCTCAGCTGGGGTTCGCCCGGAGGCGGCAACCATTCGTCGACTTCCTCGCAGAGAACTAATCGTCAGCAGAAAGGGGTGGAGGGGGATAAGCTAGTCTGGGATAGGGGAGTAAGTAATGGCGAGACTTGCGGGAGAGGGTGGTGGAATTTGCACTATGTATATAGTTCTCTTATTATTTATATTGTTGATTTTGTTGCTGTTAAAATGTTTATGAAAAAAAATACTTCTTCTTTAATCGGATACCGGGACAATCCCGACCACGGTCTTCTGCTATTCCTTCACTCAATCAATTCTCCTTTAACTTGTCTGACTTCTTGCAAATAAAATGTGCGGCGATTGTCATTTTTTTGATTCTGTAAACACTCCTTGTTCCTGTTGTACGAGGCGCCTCACACAACTCAATCTCTGTGACAACGATGACTGTATCTGTGACACTTCACGTTCCCGTCTGGACCTGGAAACATGAATCGATTTTGCTTCCAATTTCCATCCCTCTCGCAGCTTTACAGAGTCCACCCCCGACATTTCCCTTCCCTTCCTTGACCTATCTGTCTCCAATTCCAGCGGAAGACTGACCACCTACACCCGTAACAAGCCATCGAATCCACAGCGATCTCGTTTACAGACCTTCACATCCTGCTTCCTGTAAGGACTGAATCCCATTCTCTCAGTTTTCCAGCCTGCCTCCCTCTGTTCTGATGATGCCATGTTCGAAATCGCCCTTCTGCCAGATCTGCCTTTCCAATAAGCGGTGTTGCCTTCACCACCTTCCTTTGGTAAGCAGGGCTCTCAGTCGTGTTCAATTCATTTCTCGTATTTTCTGCATTCCTCAGGTGCCACTTCCTCCATGACACCCTTGTCAATTTCTCCATCACACCCAACACCCCTTTCACTTCTCACGGCACCTTTCCTTCCAATCACAAACGGTGCAACATTGGCCCAGTTATATCCTCCCGTCTAATGACTTTCAGCAGCCTTTCTGGTGGAGCAACATTTCACTTGTGCTTCCTTCAATGTGTTCTACTATGTTCGCTGCTCCCAATAACGTCTCCTCTACATTAGAACATAGAACATAGAACAATACAGCGCAGTACAGGCCCTTCGGCCCACGATGTTGCACCGAAACAAAAGCCATCCAACCTACACTATGCCATTATCATCCATATGTTTATCCAATAAACTTTTAAATGCCCTCAATGTTGGCGAGTTCACCACTGTAGCAGGTAGGGCATTCCACGGCCTCACTACTCTTTGCGTAAAGAACCTACCTCTGACCTCTGTCCTATATCTATTACCCCTCAGTTTAAAGTTATGTCCCCTCGTGCCAGCCATATCCATCCGCGGGAGAAGGCTCTCACTGTCCACCCTATCCAACCCCCTGATCATTTTGTATGCCTCTATTAAGTCTCCTCTTAACCTTCTTCTCTCCAACGAAAACAACCTCAAGTCCATCAGCCTTTCCTCATAAGACTTTCCCTCCATACCAGGCAACATCCTGGTAAATCTCCTCTGCACCCGCTCCAAAGCCTCCACGTCCTTCCTATAATGCGGTGACCAGAACTGTACGCAATACTCCAAATGCGGCCGTACCAGAGTTCTGTACAGCTGCAACATGACCTCCTGACTCCGGAACTCAATCCCTCTACCAATAAAGGCCAACACTCCATAGGCCTTCTTCACAACCCTATCAACCTGGGTGGCAACTTTCAGGGATCTATGTACATGGACACCTAGATCCCTCTGCTCATCCACACTTTCAAGAACTTTACCATTAGCCAAATATTCCGCATTCCTGTTATTCCTTCCAAAGTGAATCACCTCACACTTCTCTACATTAAATTCTATTTGCCACCTCTCGGCCCAGCTCTGCAGCTTATCTATATCCCTCTGTAATCTGCTACATCCTTCCACACTATCGACAACACCACCGACTTTAGTATCGTCTGCAAATTTACTCACCCACCCTTCTGCGCCTTCCTCTAGGTCATTGATAAAAATGACAAACAGCAACGGCCCCAGAACAGATCCTTGTGGTACTCCACTTGTGACTGTACTCCATTCTGAACATTTCCCATCAACCACCACCCTCTGCCTTCTTTCAGCTAGCCAATTTCTGATCCACATCTCTAAATCACCCTCAATCCCCAGCCTCCGTATTTTTTGCAATAGCCTACCGTGGGGAACCTTATCAAACGCTTTGCTGAAATCCATATACACCACATCAACTGCTCTACCCTCGTCTACCTGTTCAGTCACCTTCTCAAAGAACTCAATAAGGTTTGTGAGGCATGACCTACCCTTCACAAAGCCATGCTGACTATCCCTGATCATATTATTCCTATCTAGATGATTATAAATCTTGTCTCTTATAATCCCCTCCAAGACTTTACCCACTACAGACGTGAGGCTCACCGGCCTATAGTTGCCGGGGTTGTCTCTGCTCCCCTTTTTGAACAAAGGGACCACATTTGCTGTCCTCCAGTCCTCTGGCACTATTCCTGTAGCCAATGATGACATAATAATCAAAGCCAAAGGTCCAGCAATCTCTTCCCTGGCCTCCCATAGAATCCTAGGATAAATCCCATCAGGTCCCGGGGACTTATCTAATTTCAGCCTGTCCAGAATTGCCAACACCTCTTCCCTACGTACCTCAATGCCATCTATTCTATTAGCCTGGGGCTCAGCATTCTCCTCCACAACATTATCTTTTTCCTGAGTGAAAACTGACGAACAATATTCATTTAGTATCTCGCCTATCTCTTCAGACTCCACACACAATTTCCCATCCCTGTCCTTGACTGGTCCTACTCTTTCCATAGTCATTCGCTTATTCCTGACATACCTTTGGAAAGCTTTTGGGTTTTCCTTGATCCTTCCTGCCAAATACTTCTCATGTCCCCTCCTTGCTCGTCTTAGCTCTCTCTTTAGATCCTTCCTCGCTACCTTGTAACTATCCATCGCCCCAACCGAAACTTCACATTTCGTCTTCACATAGGCCTCCTTCTTCCTCTTAACAAGAGATTCCACTTCCTTGGTAAACCACGGTTCCCTCGCTCGACGCCTTCCTCCCTGTCTGACCGGTACATACTTATCAAGAACACGCAGTAGCTGATCCTTGAACAAGCCCCACTTATCCAGTGTGCCCAACACTTGCAGCCTACTTCTCCACCTTATCCCCCCCAAGTCACGTCTAATGGCATCATAATTGCCCTTCCCCCAGCTATAACTCTTGCCCTGCGGTGTATACTTATCCCTTTCCATCATTAACGTAAACGTCACCGAATTGTGGTCACTGTCCCCAAAGTGCTCTCCTACCTCCAAATCCAACACCTGGCCTGGTTCATTACCCAAAACCAAATCCAACGTGGCCTCGCCTCTTGTTGGCCTGTCAACATATTGTTTCAGGAAACCCTCCTGCGCACACTGTACAAAAACGACCCATTGAAGGGACTAAACGCAGACTGTGTGACCGCTTTGCGGATCACCTTCACTCAGCCCCCAAGCATGAGCCTAGCCTTCCTTTTGAGCGGGATTTTGTCTCAGCACCTTGCTCTCATGCCAACATATCTGTCCTTGGCCTGCTGCAAGGACCCACTGACGCCCAAAGCAAGCCGGTGGAGCAACATCTCATCATCTAATTAGACACGGCACAGTCCTGAATGCTCAAATTTAAACTCAGCCACTTTAGACTGGTGGTTTTCTCCTCCATCTTTAGCCCTGGTTTTTGGAATATCCTACCTTTTTAATCGAATGCAATGGGTCGGAATCTGGAGAGAGTCTATCTGGCAAGTGAAACCTTGGTAATGTCCAATGCCGGAGAGGAAATATTGCTGAGGCAACCTTGTCGGGGAATGTGTCCTAACCGGGTGAGGATGTTTCCTGGGGATGGTATGATGTTGGTATCTTCGGGACATGAGAGTGGAGTATTCCTGGGAGAGGGTGCCTTACGGATGATTGAACCTGGGACGGGTGTGCTCTGGGAATGTTCTGGAGGCTGGACAGGCTCTATTCATCCCATGATTATGACCTGGGAACGTCCTACACTCATTACTTTTCCCATTGATCTTGGAGGATTCCAATAATCCAAGCATGGTCTGCAACTCCATCAGTAATCCTGATCAGGGTAAGCTCTAATCCGGAGTGTGGTCCAAAGACTTGGAGTGAGGAGGGATGATAATTTCTGATGTGTTTGTATCCGGTTTGGAAAACCTGGCCGGTCTGAGTTAATCCTTTAAATCAGACTGAATCGGTATTGTAACCTCTCCCAAACATCTGAGTTCTGAAAATTTCCCCAACAGTGACATCAAAATGACATGGATGAAATTCACAATTTTCCCCGTCCACCATCTCAAAGATTTGGGTTACATTTGCTATTTTAATCTCTGCAATGGTAATCTCTGCACCCACTACTCTACCAACACCTCCACCCTCCCACTGCCCGTTTTATTGATGCGGAAATCCCGGTTCAGACACGGAGAATGATTCAGCAGTAATTGTCTTGCTTTTTTCCCTTCTCAATCTGACAGTTAATATACTGGGAATTGCGATTCTGTGTAGGGGGAAGTGTGGCCTCTCTACCTGCACCACCCGCTACCTGGTGGCCATGGCAACGGCGGATCTACTGTTTCTAATCAATAACACCATACTGAACAGGATCAATGGTTACTATTTCCCCCTGAATTTCCTGGACCTCACCCCTGTGTGTAGTGTTAACATTGTTCTGGTGTCTGCAGCCACGGACTGTTCTGTCTGGTTCACCCTCATGTTCTCCTTTGATCGATTTGTGGCCATTCGCTGCCAGAAACTGAAAAGGAAATATTGCACCACTGCAGCTGTTGTTCTGTCAACCGCTAGCCTCCTGCTCTGTGTAAAAAACATCCCCTGGTACTTCAAGCATGAACCTGGATACATAATCAACAATGTCCAGTGGGAGTGTTGGATAAAGAGCAGCTATTGGACTGACCCCAGATGGGTTGTGTTTTCCTGGTTTGATCAGGTTTTAACCCCGTTGATACCATTCTTCTCAATCCTGTTGATCAACGCTCTGACAGTCAGACACATTTTGCTCACCAGTCGAGTCCGGAAGACACTGAGGGCTCAGAGTCAGGGAGATAATCGCACCGACCCAGAGATGGAGAGCAGAAGGAAGTCAATGATTTTACTCTTCAGCATCTCTGGAGCTTTCATCCTCCTCTGGACCGCGTCTGTTATTAAATTTTTCTATTTAGATTTAGCAGATTTTATTCACCTCACTGTTCCTCAATACAATTTACAAACAGTTGGATTCATGCTACTGGATTTAAATTGCTGTACAAATACATTTATTTATGTAGTGACTCAGTCCCGATTCAGGGAGCAGATCAGAATTGCGGTGAAATATCCGGTTACATCATTTATTAAATTAATCAATAAATAAAACAGACTAACAGCCCCTGAGACAGTCAGAAGCTCAAGCAGCTGTCTGACAGCCGCTCCGCCAATAAGGAGCTGCAGCCGCTGACCAACAGCCCCTCAGCCAACCCTTCCCGCCCTTTCCCCCACAACCAGCCGTGCCAGTGTCCTCCTGCCAGCGCGCCGCAACAGCCAGCCCGGCCATGCTCCGCCAGCAAGCCAGAAATGGCTTCAGCCAGTCAGACGACGCGCGTACTGCCTGCAAACAACCTGAAGCTAACCAGGAGAACGAACCTCTGACTCGCAGCCCAGAGAGCCAATCAGGGAATTCGACATATTACCTGTGGAAAACATTCAGCCAATCAAACTGATAGGACTGACCTGCAGAGTCACGACCATGGGTTGGCTGAGGCGTCAATGACAGGGCTGGCTTTGGGGGACTGGTAGAGCTGTCTGGGAGGGGGGCGCCTTGCATGGCTGGCTGGGTACAGTGGTACAGGCAGGGCTCACTGTGGGCGGGGGGGGGTCACCTGTAGGGCTGGAAGGGAGGTCACGGGAGGATTGGCTGAGGGGGCAATGGCTGGTGTGAGGAAGGCCACTGGCGGGGCTGACGGGGTCACTGGCAAAGCTGGCAGGGGAGTGCACTCGCAGCGCACACAATGGGTGAGGCACTGGCAGGGATGAATGGCGGCGGGGAAATATCAGGGCTGGCTGGGGCGGGGAAATGTCTAGGCTAGGTGTGGCGGTGGGGGGGGGGGGTTAATGACAGGGCTGCCTAGCGGGAAGGACACTTCTAGGGCTGGCTTGGGTGGGGTGGCACTGGCATGGCTCGCTGGGGGGGGGGGGGGGGCACTCCGGCACTGCAGTCTTCAACCTTGCACCTCAGCGTAATACGCACCACCGCTGCCCAGCACCCCAGCGCTCACCGTGCCAACATTCCCTCTCCCAACTGGCAGCCACACATCGTGGATGTGGGCAGCACACGACCTACCCAAGATCCATGGGCACCGGTGCCCATATATGAGGGCACCTGAATGTAGGTCTGTCAGATGTAGTGCCAGTCAATGTGATCCCTGGCACTGGGAAAGGTGTTGGGGCAAGAGGCCGGCACTGTGACTGGGCACCGTCAGAGCGAGGGGGATTGAGGACTGCGCGCCAGAGGGAGCGGCTGGTGCATGGGGATGGGGGAGGGAGGCAGATGCGGGGAAAGGAGCTGCAGAGAAAGCCGCGACCACCGTGTAGCCCGGTGGACGTGGTTGGGCGGAGTGTATGCACCATGTTAACCGGTGTGCCTTACACCCCCTGCAGATAACAGACTTGGGAATGCAAGCTTGCACGGTCGCCTCCATCCTGGCCGCCGCAGCCCAGGAGGATGCACTGAGGCTCGGACAGGAGCTGCTGGAGACGGACCATACAGAACAGGATCTAGCCGCAGAAGAACAGGAGCCAGCCGGTGAGGATGGAGAACCGGCCGCCCAAGAGGCCGAGGAGGAGTAGGGTAGGAGGCACGGCATCAGGCTACATGTGTACCACAGTGCCGGTCAGTAAAGGACCTGCTGGACCGGGCATGCCGTAGTAGACTCCGGCTGAGCAAGGGGCAAGTGCAAAATATCAGCCAGATGATGGGGCATCTGGCACCGGGGTGAGGGTGGTGGGTCGGGGCATCAACATCTGGGGCGGGATTCTTAGTTAGCCTTCGCCGAAACCTGGCAACAAGATTGGGCGGAGCATCGCTTCCGACACCAAACTGACGGTAGGCGCTGGTTTGACGCAGTGACACCGTATGTATGGGTGGGCGCACTCTCGCAAGTTTCCCCGCCACAGCGCCACCCCGCACAACACAAAAAACCCGCCCAACCAGCCGCCAGTTAACCGGGACCATCCAGGGTCACAGCCATGGCAGCCCTCAGGGCCGGCAGTCCCAACCAATGGTACGCCGGGCAGCAGCAACGGGCGCCAGGACTGGGGGCAGTGACGGTTCCAGATACCGACGGGGCATTGATGCGGGGCTGCATGTGGGACATGCTTTGCCTTGTCATTGTCGTTGTCGTTGTCATTCATCTCAAGAGGCTTGGAATATAAAAGCAGGGATGTACTTCTGAAGCTTTATAAAGCATTAGTTAGGCCCCATTTAGAATACTGTGAGCAATTATGGGCCCCACACCTCAGGAAGGACATACTGGCACTGGAGCGGGTCCAGCGGAGATTCACACGGATGATCCCAGGAATGGTAGGCCTAACATACGATGAACATCTGAGGATCCTGTGATTATATTCATTGGAGTTTAGGAGGTTGAGGGGAGGTCTAATAGAAACTTACAAGATAATGAATGGCTGAGATAGGGTGGATGTAGGGAAGTTGTTTCCATTAGCAGGGGAGACTAGGACCCGGGGGCACAGCCTTAGAATAAAAGGGAGTCACTTTAGAACAGAGATGAGGAGAAATTTCTTCAGCCAGAGAGTGGTGGGTCTTTGGAATTCATTGCCACAGACGGCGCTGGAGGCCGGGACGTTGAGTGTCTTGAAGACAGAAGTTGATAAATTCTTGATTTCTCGAGGAATTAAGGGCTATGGAGAGAGCGCGGGTAAATGGAGTTGAAATCAGCCATGATTGAATGGCGGAGTGGACTCGATGGACCGAATGGCCTTACTTCCGCTCCTATGTCTTATGGTCTTATGGTCTTATGGCCTGGGCCCGCAGTGCTAACCGGGGCCATCTTGTAGTCCATGGAACCTCGTTGGGCACAGCATTATGCGTCATGCTAACATGTTGGTCTTCCACCCCTTGCAGACAATGGCGTTTGGCGTTCAACCAGCAATGCTCGCAGCCGTGGTGGTGGTCGCAGCTCTCTGATGCCCTGTGACCGCGAGAACGGGAGCCTGTTCGAGTGGAGGGGGAGCTGCAGGAGCGGAGCGTGCAGCAGCGAACGGCCAACAGTGAAACGGGCTACAGATGGGCAGGTGGCGGCCGGAGAGGGTGGAGGGCCTGCCGTCCAACGGGCCTAGGAGAAGGAGGTGCCATTGAGGTGGTGCAAGACGCCTCGTATCTACCGGCACCACCTGGCAGATCAGGCATGCCGTCGGAGACTCCGGATGAGCAGAGAGACAGTGCGACACATCTGCCCGACGATGGCATACCTGGCACCTCGGGGGTATGAGGGAGGACACCCACTCCCGGGACCGTCAAGGTGACGGTCGCACTGAACAATTACGTGTCGGGGTCCTTCCACTCGAAGAGTGGGGACCGGGCTGGGATCTCACAGATCTGTGTGTACAGATGCGCCCGCACCGTCACGGACGCCCTATATCTCAAGGCACCTCAAAACATCCAGTTCCATATGGACCGTACCCACAAGGATGCCCAGGCAGAAGGGGCTCGCTGCCATCGCTGGGAAAGGCCCGAGCCAGTGGGCGAAAGGCGGGATGCATGTCCCTCCATGGCACCTGCGGATAAAAGGCTGCTGTACATTAACCGAAGGGGGGACCACTCAAAGGACCTCCAGGTGTCTGTATCCATCAGCTACACACCGTACACCTCTACACCCGATATTCGGGCAGTGAGCAGGACTCGAAATGGAAAATGCTGGAAAATCTCAGCAGGTCCAGCAGCATCTGTAGGGAGAGGCGTACAGATGCTGCCACGCATGCTGAGATTTTCCAGCATTTTCTCTTCCGTTTCAAATTCTATCATCCGCAGTAATTTGCTTTTATCCAGTGTGCAGGACTCCTTCATCCTGGCACACTCGCTGATTCCTAACGTGTCCGGTGGGCACCCCTCCCCGGCTGGGCGGTTGGCTCCTGGGCAAATCATGGGCATCGGTACCAGATGACACCTATCCGGAGGCCACAGACCGACGCGGAGATCCGCTACAACTCCGCCCATACAGCGGCCAGGAGTGTGTTCAAGCGGTGCTCCAGCCTCCGGAAGATGTGCTTCAGGTGGTTGGACCGTCTGGAGGGGTCCTGCAGTATGATGACGAAATAGTTGTCCGCATCGCGGTGGCCTGCTGCATCGTCCACTATATAGCACAACAGCGAGGCAATGATGAGGATGAGGAGGAAGATCAGGTCTCGAATGAGGAGGAGAATGCGGAGGAGGAGGCCGATGCGATGGACATGGGGCTCAGGCAGGCGGGGAGGCCGCGCGACATTATCACCAGGGCCAACGTGAACGGGACGCTCTGATGGGCTCCAAGTGCAGCCACTAGGAGGGATGGAGTGGCGGGAGGTTACAGGCCAAGCGTAATGGACTCCACATTCCAGACCTACTCCGCTCCCCACCCTCCACCCCTCCCCCACCCCCACTTTCCACAACTCCAAACCATCCAGTTGAAAACTCCTCCGTTATAAATACCTGCGGCGGTCCGAGCCGGGGGCACTGGGTTGGCAGTGACAGCGTGTCTGCTCCATGGGATGGAGGATGATGACAACCCACTCTGAGATGAGCTTGCGCTCCGCATCGTATGACAATGTCTGTCACGTGACAACAGTTCCACCTTCCACCTGGGTGATCCCTGCATGCGGGCTAGCCAGTCCACGGTCCCGTCGAATCCCTGGAGTGGGAGTGCTGGAGACGGTCGGGGCAGGGGGCGGGGTTGGAAGGAGTGTGGGTGGGAAGCATGGTCCTCCAACAGGGTCTTCAACGGTTCCGCCCACCATTGCCTGGGCCTGCCCGTACCAGCCCACCGCCACTCCCTTCGGACAGAACACCGAGACATGAATTAGCAATGTTAACAGGTGTTTATTGTGAAGAAATATATAGAATCTGTGCCCTTGCCCCATGACTGAACTCTACCCTGCGCCCATGCCAACGTAACTGGTGTCTAACTTTTCTAGCCTGACGGGCCCTCACGCTACGCCTAGCTGGTTTCCCAGACGATATAGCAGGAGTGGAGGCGCGCGGCTGTAACACCTGCCCTGTGACAAGAGCCTGAGGTGACGCGGCCTAAATGGGCCTGTCCGGTGCTCGGGTGTCCGTGTGCGTGGTGCCGTCCTGCTCTGCCCACTGCCCACCAGATGCACCAGGAACAGGAGCGGCAGCCCGAAATGCCGCGGTGTTCTGGCACCTCCCCTGCGGGAGTCACTGGTGCGGGCCCCATCACCACATCCTCTCTCGGGGTGCCCGATGGACCACGGCTACTCCATCGGACGGGGTATGAGCGCAGCAATTCCCTGAGGTCTCCCCGCCACCTGGCACTGCCAGACCTGAGGCCCGCTCTGGTCTCGGCCAGTGTCTGTACGCTCACGGCCATGGAGCACAAGGAGAGGACTATCACCGTCTGGGGCTCCAGCATATCACGCTGCGACGGTATCACCACCCTGTGGGTCTGTGCCACATCAGACAATGTCTCGGCCACCTCACTCTGTGTCTGAGCCACCTCACTCTGCATCTGGGCCACCTCCCTGTGGGTCTGGGCCATCTCCCTCTGTGTCTGGGCCACCTCCCTCTGGGTCTGGGCCACCTCCCTCTGGGTCTGGGCCATCTCCCTCTGTGTCTGGGCCACCTCCCTCTGTGTCAGGGCCATCTCCCTCTGTGTCTGGGCCACCTCCCTCTGGGTCTGGGCCACCTCACTCTGCGTCTGGGTCACCTCCCTCTGGGTCTGGGCCATCTCCCTCTGTGTCTGGGCAACCTCCCGCTGCGTCTGGGCCAGCTCCCTTTGGGTCTGGGCCATCTCCCTCTGTGTCTGGGCCATCTCCCTCTGTGTCTGGGCCACCGCCTTCTATGTCTGGGCCACCTCACTCTGGGTCTGGGCCATCTCCCTCTGTGTCTGGGCAACCTCCCTCTGGCACTGTGACACATCCCTCTGGGTCTGGGCCACCTCCCTCTGGGTCTGGGCCATCTCCCTCTGTGTCTGGGCAACCTCCCTCTGGCACTGTGACACATCCCACTGGGTCTGGGCCATCTCCCTCTGTGTCTGAGCCACCTCCCTCTGGGTCTGGGCCACCTCACTCTGTGTCTGGGCCATCTCCCTCTGGGTCTGGGCCACCTCCCGCTGTGTCTGGGCCATCTCCCTCTGGGTCTGAGCCACCTCCCGCTGTGTCTGGGCCACCTCCCGCTGTGTCTGGGCCACCTCCCTCTGGGTCTGGTCCATCTCCCTCTGTGTCTGGGCCACCTCACTCTGTGTCTGGGCCACCTCCCGCTGTGTCTGGGCCACCTCCCTCTGTGTCTGGGCCACCTCACTCTGTGTCTGGGCCACCTCCCGCTGTGTCTGGGCCACCTCCCGCTGTGTCTGGGCCACCTCACTCTGTGTCTGGGCCACCTCCCGCTGTGTCTGGGCCACCTCCAGCTGTGTCTGGGCCACCTCCCTCTGTGTCTGGGCCACCTCACTCTGTGTCTGGGCCACCTCACTCTGTGTCTGGGCCACCTCCCGCTGTGTCTGGGCCACCTCACTCTGTGTCTGGGCCACCTCTTGCTGTGTCTGGGCCACCTCACTCTGTGCCTGGGCCACCTCCCGCTGTGTCTGGGCCACCTCCCGCTGTGTCAGTGCCACCTCCCTCTGTGTCTGGGCCACCTCACTCTGTGTCTGGGCCACCTCCCTCTGTGTCTTGGCCACCTCCCGCTGTGTCTGGGCCACCTCCCTCTGTGTCTGGGCCACCTCCCTCTGGCACTGTGACACATCCCGCTGGGACTGGGACACCTCCACCTGGGAAAGACCACCTCGCCCAGTGTCTGTGCCACACCGGCCAGCGTATGATCAATGCTGCCGACGTTCCCAGCTACGATCTGAAGTTCACGGACTGGGCCACGCTGAGGTGCCCCGCTACACTGTCCAGATGCCTGTGGCACCTGAGAGAGGGCAGCCCGTCCCTGGCCTCGGCCACCACCTGCACAGAATGCGCATGGCCGAAACCATCGCCCCCAATGCTCCCACCGGGGACACCACCCGTGCGGTTCCAGCCTGTGTCGCACACATGATCGGCACAATGCCCTACTCCTGCACACAGATCGACTCATCCACCTTCGCCTGCAGGTGCTGCATGCCCGCCGTCATGCCCTCCTCTAGTCCCTGTGTCTCTAACTGCACCTGCACCGTGGCTGGGTCAGGATACTCGAGAACCTGGCACCCGTCTGAACAGCAAATGCTTCCTGGGACTTGCTTGCCCTTCAACCTTCCTACCCCTCGGCCGCTCCTACCTCCACCTACTCTACCAAATGTGATGTTTGGTGCGCACCAGATAGTGTCCCAGGAGCCCCTTCACCATGTGAGGTGATAGTCTCTGTGATGCTGGAGGGTGTAGCGGGCAGGTATGACGAAAATTCCGTGTCCTCCTCCGACCCGAGCTCTGGGAAGTTCTGAGTCTCGGACGGGGGTGCTGGTGTTCAGCCTGCTCTCTCTGTCAGCGCTCTGGCGGCACTGGCTCTGGCACGGGCTGGGAGCGGGGGCACCGGATGCACCAGCACCATCTCCGGCAGGCATTGTAAGACACAAGACGACATTTTGATTAGACAGTGGGTCGGGGGTCCGTGGGGGTGGACGTGATGGGGATGGGAGGGGGTGTGGCGTGAAGAAAGTTGGTGGTTGGGGTGGGGTGGTGTTGGAAGGCGGGGGTGTTGGGTTGGGGGGTGAAGGGGATCTAGTGTGTGCGAGGGGGGTGGGGGGGACTGTGAGGGTGTGGTGCGGTGAGGGGGTTGTGGATCCACACATTAACTTGGGGATATGCAAATGAGCGGAGTCCCACTTCCTCGCCCGCCGCCGAACTCTGCCTCAGTGACCTCCCTTTCCGCCGGGCTACTGACAATGTCCAGATCCCTCTGCTCTTGCGTGGTAAGTCTGCCCTGGCACAGTGAGGGGCCGCACGTCTTGTGGTCCCCCCCCCCCCCGGGTGTGGGGGTGGGTCACAAAAAGAAAAATGGTTTGACGGTCCGACGTATGCAGCCCAGGAGCAGGGTAGATGGTGGCCTCAGTGACCAGGACACCCGGATATGACGGCTGGCACGGTTACTTGGATGTGGGGCAGTGTCTTTGTTCGGTTGTCGCCCGGGATGGAGTGGTCGGTTTACGGGTGTGTGGGTGGTCGGGGTTGGTGCGCAGTGCAAGGCGCTGCCTTCTCTACCTGGCCACCCTGAGGAGGCCGTGACTTTTCTTCCTCCACTGGATGCCAGTCCGGGTGACTTTGTCCACGGCACTGATGGCGACTGCCACCTGCGCCCAGGTACGGCGAACAGCGGGGCCTGGCGGCCTTTCTCCCGGGCTAGGGCACAGGGTCACCTGCCTCTCCTCCGCGGCGTCCATGAGGGTGTCCAGCTCAGCGGCCCTGAATCATAGCGCTGCTCTCCTTCCAGCCACCTTGTTGATGGGACGGTGTGTGGGGGGGGGGGAGGGGGGGGGGATTGTTTAAGTGACGCACCCTGCGACTCCGGCATAGTTTTGTATGGAATTGATTGTGTTCCACGTGGCGATGCTGCTAGCCCATTTAGAGTTGCTGAATCGGTGCAGCTGTTGCGCCATTTTTGCTGTTGTAAAACACCGCTGTTTCCACGCCGGCGTCGGCACATGGTCTCAAAATCTGAGAATCCAGACTCGGGTTAAGGGAGAAGTCGGACTGGCAGCTCACTATTGCGGGTACAGCATCTTCTGGTTAGACGGGTGTAGGGGGAGGCATAGTAGAAGATCTGGTGTTGCAACATTGATCAACGAATGAATTATCGCAGTGAGGTCGGATGATGTCTTAGCAGGCCCCTCAAATTAGGTGGTATGGGTGAAACATGAAAACAAAAAGACGGTAATCGCCTTTCTGGGTGTGTCCATCTCCAAACAGTCAGGGAGAGATCGAAGCGCAGATTTGGAGGCAAATCTCAGAGAAGAGTAAATACAATAGTGTAATAATGGTAGGTGATTGGAACTTCCCAAATATTAATTGGGATATTCAGAGTTTGAAAATCTTAGATGAGGCAGAATTCGTAAAGTGCATTCAGGAGGGCTTTTGGAACCAGAAAGTGCAACATCCTACAGTCGAGGAGGCAGGACTTGACTGAGTCTTAAGGAATGAAGCCGCGCAGGTGGCAAAAACGTCACTGAGGAATATTTTTGTGACAGTTACCATAACTCAGTTAGATATCAGGCAGTTCGGAAAAAGATAAAGATGTTACAGAAATAAAGGTCCTGAATTGTGG
This sequence comes from Scyliorhinus torazame, assembly GCF_047496885.1. NCBI lineage: Eukaryota > Metazoa > Chordata > Chondrichthyes > Carcharhiniformes > Scyliorhinidae > Scyliorhinus > Scyliorhinus torazame. The sequence continues at coordinate 109,237,848 of NC_092726.1, forward strand.
AAATAACGATTAATTAGGGAAAACGGGAGATGGCCAAATTGGATTGCAGGAACGACTTGTCGGAAAATGCACATCTGAGCAGTGGGAGTTATTTGCACAGCAAATGTGAAGGGAGAGGTGAAGGGTGTGACCAGATGCACTGAGAACGCTGGATGGCAAGGGAAATACAGGATTGGATCAGGGAGAAGAATGAAGCCTAATGGAGAGGGAGAGGGCTGAAAAATGTGATGCCTGGAAGATTATTGAATGTGCAGGGATATTTAAAAATGTCATGGGGTCATGTGATCTGTGCGCATGACGGCTGTATTTTGGGAGCTACGCCTCTGCTCATCTTCTAATCCGTCATTTCATCCTGTTCCACATTTCGTATTTGGCTTTCTTCGCTTACACGGCTCGTACTGTCCCAGGAACCTGTTGATTAGTGTATTTGCAAGACAGAACCTGGATAAAGTGTGTCAATCCTCTTTGTTCCATGAAGTTGGAATCGGCTGGGCTGGGGCCCTCTCTGTATTGGAACAATTTCTGCTGAGTGCGTTCCGGATGGAGTGGGGTCCTCTTTGTATTGGTACTGTTTCTGCTGAGAGTGTTCTCGCTGGGGTGGGGCCCTGTTTGTATTGGTACAGTTTCTGCTGAGCGGGTTCTCGCTGGGGTGGGGCCCTATTTGTATTGATACAGTTTCTGATGAGTGTGTTCTCGATGGGGTGGGCCCCTGTTTCTATTGGTACAGTTTCTGATGAGTGTGTTCTCGATGGGGAGGGCCCCTGTTTCTATTGGTACAGTTTCTGATGAGTCTGTTCTCGATGGAGTGGGGTCCTCTTTGTATTGGTACTGTTTCTGCTGAGAGGGTTCTCGATGGGGCGTGGCCCTGTTTGTATTGGTACAGGTTCTGCTGAGCGGGTGTCCGAAGGCGTGGGGCCCTGTTTGCATTGGTACAGTTTCTGCTGAGTGGGTTCAAAATGGGGTGGGGCCCTGTTTGTATTGATACAGTTTCTGCTGAGTGGGTTCTCGATGGGGTGGGGTCCTGTTTGTATTGGTACAGTTTCTGATGAGCGGGTTCTCGATGGGGTGGGATCCTGTTTGTATTGGTACAGTTTCTGCTGAGAGTGTTCTCGCTGGGGTGCTGCCCTGTTTGTATTGGTACAGTTTCTGCTGAGAGTGTTCTCGCTGGGGTGGGGCCCTGTTTGTATTGGTACTGTTTCTGATGAGAGGTTTCTCGATGGGGTGGGGCCCTGTTTGTATTGGTACAGTTTCTGAAGAGTGTGTTCTCGATGGGTTGGGGCCCTGTTTGTATTGGGACAGTTTCTGATGAGCGGGTTCTCGATGGGGTGGGGCCCTGTTTGTATTGGTACAGTTTCTGAAGAGTGTGTTCTCGATGGGTTGGGGCCCTGTATGTATTGGTACAGTTTCTGAAGAGCGGGTTCTCGATGGGTTGGGGCCCTCTTTGTATTGGTACAGTTTCTGCTGAGAGGGTTCTCGATGGGTTGGGGCCCTCTTTGTATTGGTACAGTTTCTGATAAGTGGGTTCTCGATGGGCTGGGCCCTGTTTGTACTGGGACAGTTTCCGCTGAGTGGGTTGTCGATGGGGTGGGACCCTGTTTGTATTGGTACAGTTTCTGATGAGTGGGTTCTCGATGGGGTGGGGCCCTGTTTGTATTGGTACAGTTTCCGCTGAGTGGGTTGTCGATGGGGTGGGACCCTGTTTGTATTGGTACAGTTTCTGATGAGTGGGTTCTCGATGGGGTGGGGTCCTGTTTGTATTGGTACAATTTCTTATCAGTGGGTTCTCGATGGGGTGGGGTCCTGTTTGTATTGGTACAGTTTCTGATGAGTGGGTTCTCGCTGGGGTGGGCCCCTGTTTGTATTGGTACTGTTTCTGCTGAGAGGTTTCTCGAAGGGGTGGGGCCCTGTTTGTATTGGTACAGTTTCTGCTGAGAGGGTTCTCGATGGGTGGGCCCCTGTTTGTATTGGTACAGTTTCTGATGAGTGGTTTCTCGATGGGGTGTGGTCATAATTGTATTGATACAATTTCTGATCAGTGGTTTCTCGATGGGGTGGGGTCCTGTTTGTATTGGTACAGTTTCTGATGAGCGGGTTCTGGATGGGGTGGGCCCCTGTTTGTATTGGTACAGTTTCCGCTGAGTGGGTTGTCAATGGGGTGGGACCCTGTTTGTATTGGTACAGTTTCTGATGAGTGGGTTCTGGATGGGGTGGGCCCCTGTTTGTATTGGTACAGTTTCCGCTGAGTGGGTTGTCGATGGGGTGGGACCCTGTTTGTATTGGTACAGTTTCTGATCAGTGGGTTCTCGATGGGGTGAGGTCCTGTTTGTATTGGTACAATTTCTTATCAGTGGGTTCTCGCTGGGGTGGGGCCCTGTTTGTATTGATACCGTTTCTGATGAGTGGGTTCTCGATGGGGTGTGGTCATAATTGTATTGATACAATTTCTGATCAGTGGTTTCTCGATGGGGTGGGGCCCTGTTTGTATTGGTACAGTTTCTGATGAGTGTGTTCTCGATGGGGTGGGGTCCTGTATGTATTGGTACAGTTTCTGAAGAGTGGGTTCTCGATGGGTTGGGGCCCTCTTTGTATTGGTACAGTTTCTGCTGAGAGGGTTCTCGATGGGGTGGGCCCCTGTTTGTATTGGTACAGTTTCCGCTGAGTGGGTTGTCGATGGGGTGGGACCCTGTTTGTATTGGTACAGTTTCCGCTGAGTGGGTTGTCGATGGGGTGGGACCCTGTTTGTATTGGTACAGTTTCTGATCAGTGGGTTCTCGATGGGGTGAGGTCCTGTTTGTATTGGTACAATTTCTTATCAGTGGGTTCTCGCTGGGGTGGGGCCCTGTTTGTATTGGTACCGTTTCTGATGAGTGGGTTCTCGATGGGGTGGGGCCCTGTTTGTATTGATACCGTTTCTGATGAGTGGGTTCTCGATGAGGTGGGGCCCTGTTAGTATTGGTACAGTTTGTGACGAGTGGGTTCTCGATAGGGTTTAGTCCTGTTTGTATTTGGACAGTTTCTGATGAGTGGGTTCTCGATGGATGGGACCCTGTTTGTATTGGGACAGTTGCTGATGAGTGGGTTCTGGATGGACGGGGCCCTGTTTGTATTGGGACAGTTTCTGATGAGTGGGTTCCCGAAGGGGTGGGGCCCTGTTTGTATTGGTACAGTTTCTGATGAGCGGGTTCTCGATGGGGTGGGGCCCTGTTTGTATTGGTACAGTTTCCGATGAGCGGGTTCTCGATGGGGTGGGGCCCTGTTTGTATTGGTACAGTTTCTGAAGAGTGGGTTCTCGATGGGTTGGGGCCCTCTTTGTATTGGTACAGTTTCTGCTGAGAGGGTTCTCGATGGGGTGGGCCCCTGTTTGTATTGGTACAGTTTCCGCTGAGTGGGTTGTCGATGGGGTGGGACCCTGTTTGTATTGGTACAGTTTCTGATCAGTGGGTTCTCGATGGGGTGAGGTCCTGTTTGTATTGGTACAAATTCTTATCAGTGGGTTCTCGATGGGGTGGGGTCCTGTTTGTATTGATACCGTTTCTGATGAGTTGGTTCTCGATGAGGTGGGGCCCTGTTAGTATTGGTACAGTTTGTGACGAGTGGGTTCTCGATAGGGTTTAGTCCTGTTTGTATTTGGACAGTTTCTGATGAGTGGGTTCTCGATGGATGGGACCCTGTTTGTATTGGGACAGTTGCTGATGAGTGGGTTCTGGATGGACGGGGCCCTGTTTGTATTGGGACAGTTTCTGATGAGTGGGTTCCCGAAGGGGTGGGGCCCTGTTTGTATTGGTACAGTTTCTGATGAGTGGGTTCTCGATGGGGTGCGATCCTGTTTGTATTGGTACAGTTTCTGATGAGTGGGTTCCCGAAGGGGTGGGGCCCTGTTTGTATTGGTACAGTTTCTGATAAGTGGGTTCTCGATGGGGTGTGGTCCTGTTTGTATTGGTACAGTTTCTGCTGAGTGTGTTCTCGATGGGGTGGGGTCCTGTTTGTATTGGTACAGTTTCTGATGAGCGGGTTCTCGATGGGGTGGGGCCCTGTTTGTATTGGTACAGTTTCTGATGAGTGGGTTCTCGATGAGCTGGGGTTCTGTTTGTATTGGTACAGTTTCTGATGAGTGTGTTCTCGATGGGGTGGGGTCCTGTTTGTATTGGTACAGTTTCTGATGAGTGTGTTCTCGATGGGGTGGGGTCCTGTTTGTATTGGTACAGTTTCTGATGAGCGGGTTCTCGATGGGGTGGGGCCCTGTTTGTATTGGTACAGTTTCTGATGAGTGGGTTCTCGATGAGCTGGGGTTCTGTTTGTATTGGTACAGTTTCTGATGAGTGGGTTCTCGGTGGGGTGGGGTCCTGTTTGTATTGATACAGTTTCTGATGAGCGGGTTCCCGATGGGGTGGGGCCCTGTTTGTATTGGTACAGTTTCTGATGAGTGGGGTCTCGATGGGGTGGGGCCCTGTTTGTATTGGTACAGTTTCTGATGAGTGTGTTCTCGATGGGGTGGGGTCCTGTTTGTATTGGTACAGTTTCTGATGAGTGTGTTCTCGATGGGGTGGGGTCCTGTTTGTATTGGTACAGTTTCTGATGAGTGTGTTCTCGATGGGGTGGGGTCCTGTTTGTATTGGTACAGTTTCTGATGAGCGGGTTCTCGATGGGGTGGGGCCCTGTTTGTATTGGTACAGTTTCTGATGTGTGTGTTCTCGATGGGGTGGGGTCCTGTTTGTATTGGTACAGTTTCTGATGAGCGGGTTCTCGATGGGGTGGGGCCCTGTTTGTATATGGACAGTTTCTGATGAGTGGGTTCTCGGTGGGGTGGGGTCCTGTTTGTATTGATACAGTTTCTGATGAGTGGGTTCTCGATGGGGTGGGGCCCTGTTTGTATTGGTACAGTTTCTGATGAGTGTTTTCTCACTGGGGTGGGGTCCTGTTTGTAATTGTACAGTTTCTGCTGAGTGGGTTCTCGATGGGGTGGGGCCCTGTTTGTATTGGTACAGTTTCTGATGAGCGGGTTCTCAATGGGGTGGGGCCCTGTTTGTATTGGTACTGTTTCTGCTGAGTGGGTTCTCGATGGGGTGGGGCCCTGTTTGTATTGGTACTGTTTCTGCTGCAGTGGGTTCTCGATGGGGTGGGGCCCTGTTTGTATTGGTACTGTTTCTGATGAGTGGGTTCTCGATGGGGTGGGGCCCTGTTTGTATTGGTACAGTTTCTGCTGAGTGGGTTCTCGATGGGGTGGGGCCCTGTTTGTATTGGTACTGTTTCTGATGAGTGGGCTCTCGATGGGGTGGGGCCCTCTTTGTATTGGTATAGTTTCTGATGAGTGGGCTCTCGATGGGGAGGGGACCAGTTTGTATTGGTACAGTTTCTGCTGAGTGGGTTCCCGATGGGATGGGGACCTTTGTGCATTAATGCAGTTTCAGCTGTGTGGTTCTCGTTGGGGTGGGGCCCTGTTTGTATTGGTACCGTTTCTGCTGCGTGGGTTCTCAATGGGGCGGGGTCCTCGTTGTATTGGTGCAGTTTCTGCTGAGTGGGGGCTCGATGAGGTGGGGCCCTGTTTCTATTGGTACAGTATTTGCTGAGTGGGTTCTCAATGATATGGGGTCCTCTTTCTAATGGTACAGTTTCTACTGAGTGTTTTTTCGATGGAGTCTGGCCCTGTTTGTATTGGGACAGAATCTGCTGTGTGGGTTCTCGCCGTGGTGCATGATGGCTGCAATGCAACATGTTCCCTTTACAGATACTCTCGGTTTTGAATGGTACATCCTCAGAAACAGCTTCTGCACCCTCTCTAAAGCCGCCACATCCTTTTGGTAGTGTGGCGACCAGAATTGAACACTATACTCCAAGTATGTTGGAGTATGTTTGGCCTCAGTATGTTTGAACATTGGTGGCCATGCGTTGGGATGTTTGACTTACATGCTGGGTGCATCAGATTTGATGATGCACGCCATATTGTCTTTTCAATGTCAGTGATGCTTGGGACCACTGGCCACTGCTCCTGGATTTCCCCCTTCTCGATGTTTGTCGTTTGGAGTTGTAGGTGACTGAGGTGGCACAGGTATTCCCCCGGACCGGCGCCTAGGTTCCCGACAGCTTGTGTGTTGTTGAGGTGAGACGGTGGAAGTAATGGTGTCTCTTGCTTAAATCTTCATTGATTGGAATCATTGAGTGATCCTGAAGAGTTGATTCTACTTTATACTTTACATTTGCCTTTTCGCTAAACAAGGAAGACGTTTTCATTCTGTGGACGGACCTGCGACTATTCTGTAATCCATGACGTCAATCCCTCTTCCCTATGATTGTCATCGTTATCTCCTTCACGGCGTGGAAACGTGACGCTGTGATCTCTCTCGTTGATTGTCCTGATTTGGTGGTTGCATTTTAAGTGCAAAATGTGAACTCATTTAATCTTCTCTGATGTTGTCTTGGCTTGTGTCCGATACTGCTGGTGGCTGTGGGATAGGGATGCACCCTTCTATTATAACCCTGGCGGCTGTGGGATAGGGATGCACCCTTCTATTATAATCCTGGCGGCTGTGGGATAGGGATGCACCCTTCTATTATAATCCTGGCGGCTGTGGGATAGGGATGCACCCTTCTATTATAATCCTGGCGGCTGTGGGATAGGGATGCACCCTTCTATTATAATCATGGCGGCTGTGGGATAGGGATGCACCCTTCTATTATAATCCTGGCGGCTGTGGGATAGGGATGCACGATTCTATTATAGTCCTGGCGGCTGTGGGATAGGGATGCACCCTTCTATTATAATCCTGGCGGCTGTGGGATAGGGATGCACCCTTCTATTATAATCCTGGCGGCTGTGGGATAGGGATGCACCCTTCTATTATAATCCTGGCGGCTGTGGGATAGGGATGCACCCTTCTATTATAATCCTGGCGGTTGTGGGATAGGGGTGCACCCTTCTATTATAATCCTGGCGGCTGTGGGATAGGAATGCACCCTTCTATTTTAACCCTGGCGGCTGTGGGATAGGGATGCACCCTTCTATTATAATCCTGGCGGCTGTGGGATATGGATGCACCCTTGTATTATAATCCTGGCGGCTGTGGGATAGGGATGCACCCTTCTATTATAATCCTTGCGGCTGTGGGATAGGGATTCCACCTTTTATTATAATCCTGGCGGCTGTGGGATAGGGATGCACCCTTCTATTATAACCTTGGCGGCTGTGGGATAGGGATGCACCCTTCTATTATAACCTTGGCGGCTGTGGGATAGGGATGCACCCTTATATTATAATACTGGCGGCTGTGGGATAGGGATGCACCCTTCTTTTATAATCCTGGCGGCTGTGGGATAGGGACACACCCTTCTATTATAATCCTGGGGGCTGTGGGATAGGGATGCACCCGTCTATAATGATTCTGGCGGTTGTGGGATAGGGATGCACCCTTCTATTATAATCCTGGCGGCTGTGGGATAGGGACACACCCTTCTATTATAATCCTGGGGGCTGTGGGATAGGGATGCACCCTTCTATTATAATCCTGGCGGCTGTGGGATAGGGATGCACTCTTCTATTATAATCCTGGCGGCTGTGGGATAGGGATGCACCCTTCTATTATAATCCTGGCGGCTGTGGGATAGGGATGCACCCTTCTATTATAATCCTGGCGGCTGTGGGATAGGGATGCACCCTTCTATTATAATCCTGGCGGCTGTGGGATAGGGATGCACCCTTCTATTATAATCCTGGGGGCTGTGGGATTGGGATGCACCCGTCTATTATGATCCTGGCGGTTGTGGGATAGGGATGCACCCTTCTATTATAACCCTGGCGGCTGTGGGATAGGGATGCACCCTTCTCTTATAATACTGGCGGCTGTGGGATAGGGATGCACCCTTCTATTATAATCCTGGCGGCTGTGGGATAGGGATGCACCCTTCTATTATAATCATGGGGGCTGTGGGATAGGGATGCACCCGTCTATTATGATCCTGGCGGTTGAGGGATAGGGATGCACCCTTCTATTATAATCCTGGCGGCTGTGGAATAGGGATGCACCTTTCTATTGTAATCCTGGCGGCTGTGGGATAGGGATGCACCCTTCCATTATAATCCTGGCGGCTGTGGGATAGGGATGCACCATTCTATTATAATCCTGGCGGCTGTGGGATATAGAAGCACCATTCTATTATAACTCTGGCGGCTGTGGGATAGGGTTGCACCCTTCTATTATAACCATGGCGGCTGTGGGATAGGGATGCATCCTTTTATTATAATCCTGGCGGCTGTGGGATAGGGATGCACCCTTCTATTATAATCCTGGCGGCTGTGGGATAGGGATGCACCCTTCTATTATAATCCTGGCGGATGTGGAATATGGATGCAACCTTCTATTATAAACCTGGTGGCTGTGGGATAGGGATGCGCCCTTCTATTATAATCCTGGCGGCTGTGGGATAGGGATGCACCCGTCTGTTATAATCCTGACGGCTGTGGGATAGGGATGCATCCTTCTATTATAAACCTGGCGGCTGTGGAATATGGATGCACCCTTCTATTATAATCCTGGCGGCTGTGGGATAGGGATGCACCCTTCTATTATAATCCTGGCGGCTGTGGGATAGGGATGCACCCTTCTATTATAATCCTGGCGGCTGTGGGATAGGGATGCACCCTTCTATTATAATCCTGGCAGCTGTGGGATAGGGATGCACCATTCTATTATAATCCTGGCGGCTGTGGGATAGGGATGCACCCTTCTATTATAATCCTGGCGGCTGTGGGATAGGGATGCACCCTTCTATTATAATCCTGGCGGCTGTGGGATAGGGATGCACCCTTCTATTATAGTCCTGGCGGCTGTGGGATAGGGATGCACCCTTCTATTATAAACCTGGCGGCTGTGGGATAGGGATGCACCCTTCTATTATAATCCTGGCGGCTGTGGGACAGGGGTGCACCCTTCTATTATAGTCCTGGCGGCTGTGGGATAGGGATGCACCCTTCTATGATAAACCTGGCGGCTGTGGGATAGGGATGCAGCCTTCTATTATAATCCTGGGGGCTGTGGGATAAGGATGCACCCGTCAATTTGATCCTGGCGGTTGTGGGCTAGGGATGCACCCTTCTATTATAATCCTGGCGGCTGTGGGATAGGGGTTCACCCTTCTATTATAATCCTGGGCGCTGTGGGATAGGGATGCACCCTTCTATTATAATCCTGGCGGCTGTGGGATAGGGATGCACCCTTCTATTATAATCCTGGCGGTTGTGGGATAGGGATGCACCCTTCTATTATAATCCTGGCGGCTGTGGGATAGGGGTTCACCCTTCTATTATAATCCTGGGCGCTGTGGGATAGGGATGCACCCTTCTATTATAATCCTGGCGGCTGTGGGATAGGGATGCACCCTTCTATTATAATCCTGGCGGCTGTGGGATAGGGATGCACCCTTCTATTATAATCCTGGCGGCTGTGGGATAGGGATGCACCCTTCTATTATAATCCTGGCGGCTGTGGGATAGGGATGCACCCGTCTATTATAATCCTGGCGGCTGTGGGATAGGGATGCACCCTTCTATTATAATCCTGGCGGCTGTGGGATAGGGATGCACCTTTCTGTTATAATCCTGGCGGCTGTGGGATAGGGATGCACCCTTCTATTATAATCCTGGCGGCTGTGGGATAGGGATGCACACTTCTATTATAATCCTGGCGGCTGTGGGATAGGGTTGCACACTTCTATTATAATCCTGGCGGCTGTGGGATAGGCATGCACCCTTCTATTATACTATTATAATCCTGGCGGCTGTTAGATAGGGATGCACCCTTCTATTATAATCCTGGCGGCTGTGGGACAGGGATGCACCCTTCTATTATAATCCTGGCGGCTGTGGGATAGGAATGCACCCTTCTATTTTAACCCTGGCGGCTGTGGGATAGGGATGCACCCTTCTATTATAATCCTGGCGGCTGTGGGATATGGATGCACCCTTGTATTATAATCCTGGCGGCTGTGGGATAGGGATGCACCCTTCTCTTATAATCCTTGCGGCTGTGGGATAGGGATGCACCCTTCTATTATAACCTTGGCGGCTGTGGGATAGGGATGCACCCTTCTATTATAATCCTGGCGGCTGTGGGATAGGGGCGCACCCTTCTATTATAATCCTGGGGGCTGTGGGATAGGGATGCACCCGTCTATTATGATCCTGGCGGTTGTGGGATAGGGATGCACCCTTCTATTATAATCCTGGCGGCTGTGGGATAGGGGTGCACCCTTCTATTATAATCCTGGGCGCAGTGGGATAGGGATGCACCCTTCTATTATAATCCTGGCGGCTGTGGGATAGGGATGCACCATTCTCTTATAATCCTGGCGGCTGTGGGATAGGGGTGCACCCTTCTATTATAATTCTGGCGGCTGTGGGATAGGGATGCATCCTTCTATTATAATCCTGGCGGCTGTGGGATAGGGATGCACCCTTCTATTATAATCCTGGGGGCTGTGGGATAGGGATGCACCCGTCTATTATGATCCTGGCGGTTGTGGGATAGGGATGCACCCTTCTATTATAATCCTGGCGGCTGTGGGATAGGGATGCACCCTTCTATTATAATCCTGGGGGCTGTGGGATAGGGATGCACCCTTCTATTATAATCCTGGCGGCTGTGGGATAGGGATGCACCCTTCTCTTATAATACTGGCGGCTCTGGGATAGGGATGCACCCTTCTATTATAATCCTTGCGGCTGTGGGATAGGGATGCACCCTTCTATTATAATCCTGGTGGCTGTGGGATAGGGATGCACCCTTATATTATAATCCTGGCGGCTGTGGGATAGGGATGCACCCTTCTATTATGATCCTGGCGGTTGTGGGATAGTGTTTGCACACTTCTATTATAATCCTGGAGGCTGTGGGATAGGGGTGCACCCTTCTATTATAATCCTGGGCGCTATGGGATAGGGATGCACCCTTCTATTATAATCCTGGCGGCTGTGGGATAGGGATGCACCCGTCTATTATGATCCTGGCGGTTGTGGGATAGGGATGCACCCTTCTCTTATAATACTGGCGGCTGTGGGATAGGGATGCACCCTTCTATTATAATCCTGGCGGCTGTGGGATAGGGATGCACCCGTCTATTATGATCCTGGCGGTTGTGGGATAGGGATGCACCCTTCTATTATAACCCTGGCGGCTGTGGAATAGGGATGCACCCTTCTCTTATAATACTGGCGGCTGTGGGATAGGGATGCACCCTTCTATTATAATCCTGGCGGCTGTGGGATAGGGATGCACCCTTCTATTATAATCATGGGGGCTGTGGGATAGGGATGCACCCTTCTATTATAATACTGGCGGCTGTGGGATAGGGATGCACCCTTCTATTATAATTCTGGGGTCTGTGGGATAGGGGTGCACCCTTCTATTATAATCCTGGCGGCTGTGGGATAGGGATGCACCCTTCTATTATAATCCTGGCGGCTGTGGGATAGGGATGCACCTTTCTATTATAATCCTGGCGGCTGTGGGATAGGGATGCACCCTTCCATTATAATCCTGGCGGCTGTGGGATAGGGATGCACCTTTCTATTATAATCCTGGCGGCTGTGGGATATAGAAGCACCATTCTATTATAACCATGGCGGCTGTGGGATAGGGATGCACCCTTCTATTATAATCCTGGCGGATGTGGAATATGGATGCATTCTTTTATTATAATCCTGGCGGCTGTGGGATAGGGATGCACCCTTCTATTATAATGCTGGTGGCTGTGGGATAGCGATGCACCCTTCTATTATAATCCTGGCGGCTGTGGAATATGGATGCAACCTTCTATTATAACCCTGGTGGCTGTGGGATAGGAATGCATCCTTCTGTTATAATCCTGACGGCTGTGGGATAGGGATGCATCCTTCTATTATAAACCTGGCGGCTGTGGAATATGGATGCACCCTTCTATTATTATCCTGGCGCCTGTGGGATAGGGATGCACTCTTCTATTATAAACCTGGCGGCTGTGGAATATGGATGCAACCTTCTATTATAACCCTGCTGGCTGTGGGATAGGAATGCACCCTTCTGTTATAATCCTGACGGCTGTGGGATAGGGATGCACCCTTCTATTATAATCCTGGCGGCTGTGGGATAGGAATGCACCCTTCTGTTATAATCCTGACGGCTGTGGGATAGGGATGCACCCTTCTATTATAATCCTGGCGGCTGTGGGATAGGGATGCAGCCTTCTATTATAATCCTGGCGGCTGTGGGATAGGGATGCACCCTTCTATTATAATCCTGGCGGCTGTGGGATAGGGATGCACCCTTCTATTATAATTCTGGCGGCTGTGGGATAGGGATGCATCCTTCTATTATAATCCTGGCGGCTGTGGGATAGGGATGCACCCTTCTATTATAATCCTGGCGGCTGTGGGATAGGGATGCACCCTTCTATTATGATCCTGGCGGCTGTGGGATAGGGATGCACCCTTCTATTATAAACCTGGCGGCTGTGGAATATGGATGCAACCTTCTATTATAACCCTGCTGGCTGTGGGATAGGAATGCACCCTTCTGTTATAATCCTGGCGGCTGTGGGATAGGGATGCACCCTTCTATTAAAATCCTGGCGGCTGTGGGATAGGGATGCACCCTTCTTTTGTAATCCTGGCGGCTGTGGGATAGGGATGCACCCTTCTATTATAATCCTGGCGGCTGTGGAATAGGGATGCACCCTTCTATTATAATCCTGGCGGCTGTGGGATAGGGATGCACCCTTCTATTATACTATTATAATCCTGGCGGCTGTTAGATAGGGATGCACCTTTCTATTATAATCCTGCGGGCTGTGGGATAGGGATGCACCCGTCTATTATGATCCTGGCGGTTGTGGGATAGGGATGCACCCTTCTATTATAATCCTGGCGGCTGTGGGATAGGGGTGCACCCTTCTATTATAATCCTGGGCGCAGTGGGATAGGGATGCACCCTTCTATTATAATCCTGGCGGTTGTGGGATAGGGATGCACCATTCTATTATAATCCTGGCGGCTGTGGGATAGGGGTGCACCCTTCTATTATAATTCTGGCGGCTGTGGGATAGGGATGCATCCTTCTATTATAATCCTGGCGGCTGTGGGATAGGGATGCACCCTTCTATTATAATCCTGGGGGCTGTGGGATAGGGATGCACCCGTCTATTATGATCCTGGCGGTTGTGGGATAGGGATGCACCCTTCTATTATAATCCTGGCGGCTGTGGGATAGGGATGCACCCTTCTATTATAATCCTGGGGGCTGTGTGATAGGGATGCACCCTTCTATTATAATCCTGGCGGCTGTGGGATAGGGATGCACCCGTCTATTATGATCCTGGCGGTTGTGGGATAGGGATGCACACTTCGATTATAATCCTGGCGGCTGTGGGATAGGGGCGCACCCTTCTATTATAATCCTGGCGGCTGTGGGATAGGGATGCACCCTTCTATTATAATCCTGGGGGCTGTGTGATAGGGATGCACCCGTCTATTATGATCCTGGCGGTTGTGGGATAGGGATGCACACTTCTATTATAATCCTGGCGGCTGTGGGATAGGGGTGCAACTAACAGGCTGTGTCTGTCACCCCCTCACATTGAAACACTAACAGGCTGTGTCTGTCACCCCCCCCCCTCACATTGAAACACTAACAGGCTGTGTCTGTCCCCCCCCCCCTCACATTGAAACACTAACAGGCTGTGCCTGCCCCTCCCTCACATTGAAACACTAACAGGCTGAGTCTGTTCCCCCCACCCACATTGATACACTAACAGGCTGTGTCTGTCCCCCCCTCACATTGAAACACTCACAGGCTGTGTCTCTCCCCCCCTCCTCACATTGAAACACTAACAGGCTATGTACCCCCCCCCCCCTCACATTGAAACACTAACAGGCTGTCTCTGTTCCCCCCCTCACATTGAAACAATAACAGGCTGTGTCTTCCCCCCCCTCAAATTGAAACACTAACAGGCTGTGCCTGTCCCCCAACCCCCTCACATTGAAAAACTAACAGGCTGTGTCTGTCCCCCCACCCTCACATTGAAACACTAACAGGCTATGTCTGTCCCCTTCTCACATTGAAACACTAACAGGCTGTGCCTGTACCCCGCCCCCACTCACATTGAAACACTAACAGGCTGTGTCTGTCCCCCGCCTCACATTGAAACACTAACAGGCTGTGTCTGTCCCCCCCCCTCACATTGAAACACTAACATGCTGTGTCTGTCCACCTCCCCTCACATTGAAACACTAACAGACTGTGCCTGTCCCCCCCGCTCACATTGAAACACTAACAGGCTGTGCCTGTGCCCCCCTCACATTGAAACACTAACAGGCTGTGTCTGGTCCCCACCTCAAATTGAAACACCAACAGGCTGTGCCTGTCACCCCCCCTCACATTGAAACACTAACAGCTGTGCCTGAGCCCCCCTCACATTGAAACACTAACGGGCTGTGTCTGACCCCCCCTCACATTGAAACACTAACAGGCTGTGCCTGTCCCCCTCCCCCTCACATTGAAACACTAACAGGCTGTGCCTGTCCCCCCCTCACATTGAAACACTAACAGGCTGTGCCTCTCCCCCCCTCACATTGAAACACTAACAGGCTGTGTCTGTCTGCCCCCCCCTCATTGAAACACTAACAGGCTGTGCCTGCGCCCCCCTCACATTGAAACACTAACAGGCTGTGCCTGTCCCCCCCCCCTCACAATGAATCACTAACAGGCTGTATCTGCGCCCCCCCTCACATTGAAACACTAACAGGCTTTGCCCGTCCCCCCCCCCCCTCACATTGAAACACTAACAGGCTGTGCCTGTCCCCTCCCCTCACATTGAAACACTAAAAGGCTGTCTCTGCGCCCCCCCTCACATTGAAACACTAACAGGCTGTGTCTGCCCCACCCCCTCATATTGAAACATTAACAGGATGTGTCTGTCTCCCCCCCTCACATTGAAACACTAACAGGCTGTGCCTGTCCCCCCCCCCTTACATTGAGACACTAACAGGCTGTGTCAGTCCCCCCCTCACATTAAAACACTAACAGGCTGTGTCTGTCACCCCCCTCACATTGAAACACTAACAGGCTATGTCTGTCCCCCCCTCACATTGAAACACTAACAGGCTGTGCCTGTCACCCCCACTCACATTGAAACACTAACAGGCTATGTCTGGTCCCCACCTCAAATTGAAACACCAACAGGCTGTGCCTGTCACCCCCCCTCACATTGAAACACTAACAGCTGTGCCTGAGCCCCCCTCACATTGAAACACTAACGGGCTGTGTCTGACCCCCCCCTCACATTGAAACACTAACAGGCTGTGCCTGTCCCCCTCCCCCTCACATTGAAACACTAACAGGCTGGGCCTGTCCCCCCCTCACATTGAAACACTAACAGGCTGTGCCTCTCCCCCCCTCACATTGAAACACTAACAGGCTGTGTCTGTCTCCCCCCCTCATTGAAACACTAACAGGCTGTGCCTGCGCCCCCCTCACATTGAAACACTAACAGGCTGTGCCTGTCCCCCCCCCTCACAATGAATCACTAACAGGCTGTATCTGCGCCTCCCCTCACATTGAAACACTAACAGGATTTGCCCTTCTCCCCTCCCCTCACATTGAAACACTAAAAGGCTGTCTCTGCGCCCCCCCTCACATTGAAACACTAACAGGCTGTGTCTGCCCCACCCCCTCATATTGAAACATTAACAGGATGTGTCTGTCTCCCCCCCTCACATTGAAACACTAACAGGCTGTGCCTGTCCCCCCCCTCACATTGAAACACTAACAGGCTATGTCTGTCCCCCCCTCACATTGAAACACTAACAGGCTGTGCCTGTCACCCCCACTCACATTGAAACACTAACAGGCTGTGCCTGTCCCCCCCTCACATTGAAACACTAACAGGACGTACCTGTCACCACCCCTCACATTGAAACACTAACAGGCAGTGTCTGCCCCCCCCCCCAATCACATTGAAACACTAACAGGCTGTGCCTCCCCCCCCCTCACATTGAAACACTAACAGGCTGAGTCTGCCCCCCCTCACATTGAAACACTAACAGGTAGTGCCTGCCCCCTCCCCTCACATTGAAACACTAACAGGCAGTGTCTGCCCCCCCCCCTCACATTGAAACACTAACAGGCTGTGCCTGCCCCCCCTCACATTGAAACACAAACATGCTGTGCCTGTCCCCCCCTCACATTGAAACAATAACAGGCTGTGCCTGTCATCCCCCCTCACATTGAAACACAAACAGGCTGTGTCTCTCCCCCCCGCCACATTAAAACACTAACAGACTGTGTCTGCCCGCCCCCCTCACATTGAAACACTAACAGGCTGTGCCTGTCCCCCCCCCTAACATTGAAACACTAACAGGCTGTGCCTGCACCCCCTCACATTGAAACACTAACAGGCTGTGTCTGTCCCCCCTCACATTTTAACACTAACAGGCTGTGTCTGCCCCCCCCCTCACATTGAAACTCTAACAGGCTGTGTCTGCGCCCCCCCTCACATTGAAACACTAACAGTCTGTGCCTGCCCCCCCCCTCACATTGAAACAATAACAGGCTGTGTCTGTCCTCCTCCCCTCACATTGAAACACTAACAGGCTGTGCCTGTCCCCCCCTCACATTGAAACACGAACAGGCTGTGCCTGTTCCCCCCTCACATTGACACACAAACAGGTTGTGCCTGTCCCCCCCCCCCCCACACATTGAAACACTAACAGGCTGTGTCTGTCCCCCCCCCCCTCACATTGAAACACTAACAGGCTGTGTCTGTCCCTCCCCCCCTCACATTGAAACACTAACAGGCTGTGCCTGTCCCCCCCCCTAACATTGAAACACTAACAGGCTGTGCCTGTGCCCCCCTCACATTGAAACACTAACAGGCTGTGTCTGGTCCCCACCTCAAATTGAAACACCAACAGGCTGTGCCTGTCACCCCCCCTCACATTGAAACACTAACAGCTGTGCCTGAGCCCCCCTCACATTGAAACACTAACGGGCTGTGTCTGACCCCCCCTCACATTGAAACACTAACAGGCTGTGCCTGTCCCCCTCCCCCTCACATTGAAACACTAACAGGCTGTGCCTGTCCCCCCCTCACATTGAAACACTAACAGGCTGTGCCTCTCCCCCCCTCACATTGAAACACTAACAGGCTGTGTCTGTCTGCCCCCCCTCATTGAAACACTAACAGGCTGTGCCTGCGCCCCCCTCACATTGAAACACTAACAGGCTGTGCCTGTCCCCCCCCCTCACAATGAATCACTAACAGGCTGTATCTGCGCCCCCCCTCACATTGAAACACTAACAGGCTTTGCCCGTCCCCCCCCCCCTCACATTGAAACACTAACAGGCTGTGCCTGTCCCCTCCCCTCACATTGAAACACTAAAAGGCTGTCTCTGCGCCCCCCCTCACATTGAAACACTAACAGGCTGTGTCTGCCCCACCCCCTCATATTGAAACATTAACAGGATGTGTCTGTCTCCCCCCCTCACATTGAAACACTAACAGGCTGTGCCTGTCCCCCCCCTTACATTGAGACACTAACAGGCTGTGTCAGTCCCCCCCTCACATTAAAACACTAACAGGCTGTGTCTGTCACCCCCCTCACATTGAAACACTAACAGGCTATGTCTGTCCCCCCCTCACATTGAAACACTAACAGGCTGTGCCTGTCACCCCCACTCACATTGAAACACTAACAGGCTATGTCTGGTCCCCACCTCAAATTGAAACACCAACAGGCTGTGCCTGTCACCCCCCCTCACATTGAAACACTAACAGCTGTGCCTGAGCCCCCCTCACATTGAAACACTAACGGGCTGTGTCTGACCCCCCCCCTCACATTGAAACACTAACAGGCTGTGCCTGTCCCCCTCCCCCTCACATTGAAACACTAACAGGCTGGGCCTGTCCCCCCCTCACATTGAAACACTAACAGGCTGTGCCTCTCCCCCCCTCACATTGAAACACTAACAGGCTGTGTCTGTCTCCCCCCCCTCATTGAAACACTAACAGGCTGTGCCTGCGCCCCCCTCACATTGAAACACTAACAGGCTGTGCCTGTCCCCCCCCCTCACAATGAATCACTAACAGGCTGTATCTGCGCCTCCCCTCACATTGAAACACTAACAGGATTTGCCCTTCTCCCCTCCCCTCACATTGAAACACTAAAAGGCTGTCTCTGCGCCCCCCCTCACATTGAAACACTAACAGGCTGTGTCTGACCCACCCCCTCATATTGAAACATTAACAGGATGTGTCTGTCTCCCCCCCTCACATTGAAACACTAACAGGCTGTGCCTGTCTCCCCCCTCACATTGAAACACTAACAGGCTATGTCTGTCCCCCCCCTCACATTGAAACACTAACAGGCTGTGCCTGTCACCCCCACTCACATTGAAACACTAACAGGCTGTGCCTGTCCCCCCCTCACATTGAAACACTAACAGGACGTACCTGTCACCACCCCTCACATTGAAACACTAACAGGCAGTGTCTGCCCCCCCCCCCCAATCACATTGAAACACTAACAGGCTGTGCCTCCCCCCCCCTCACATTGAAACACTAACAGGCTGAGTCTGCCCCCCCTCACATTGAAACACTAA